>NC_143254.1:34054045-34423420 GCF_984573655.1 Nuphar pumila
CTCATCAGACCTTTGCAATGGAAGTGAGAAATGTTGGGATCGGTTTATGTATATATGGATTTAATCCATTTGAGGGTAGATCAACTCCATACTCGTGTTGGTCAGTATTTGTCACCCCATACAACCTTCCTCCAAGCTTGTATATGAAGCATCAAAATCTTTTCTTGTCTCTATTGATCCCTGACCTGACCTCTCTGGGCCAAAATCTTGATGTATATTTAAGGCCATTGATTGATGAACTGAAAATACTGTGGGATGACAGTATTCTCACATACGATGCCCACCAAAAACAAAACTTCAATATGAAGGTTGTTGTTCTATGAACAATCAGTGACTTCCCTGCATATGGTATGTTATTTGGTTGGAGCACACATGAGAGGTTGGCATGTCCATACTGCGTGGATGATACAAAATCGTTTAGATTAAAGCATGGAAGGAAGCTATGCTGGTTTGATTATCACCGTCGATTTCTACCCAGCGACCATCCGTTTCGATGACAAAAGAATGTATTTCAAGCAGGCACAACTGAAATGGAAGGTCCACTTATAAGGTTGTCTAGTATTGAGATTTTAAGATGATTGCGATACTTTCTATATGGACTGACAGATGCACATAGCCCGATGCCCTTTCTTGGATTTGGAAAGGATCACAACTGGATAAAGAAATCTATATTTTGGGAACTATCATATTGACCAACCTTATTGATATGACATAATTTGGATATGATGCATGTGGAGAAAAATATGTATGATAATGTGTTCAATACGGTAATGAATGTGAAAGAGAAAATGAGGAATAATCTGAAGCCCCGTATGGATTTAAAAGTAAGATGTAAAAGACCAGAATTAGAACTCAAGAAGTACAATGGCAAAATACTGAAACCAAAGGCAAGGTATGTGCTTGGACCAGATCAAATAAAGCAGGTATATCAATGATTGAGACAGTTGAGATTTTCAGATGAATACGTCTCTAATATTGCTCGGGCTGTGAAGATAGACGAGGGACAATTATATGGGTTGAAGAGCCATGATTGTCATGTCATTATGCAACGATTGATACTCCTAGCATTCCATGATATGTTAGACAAACCTATATGAGAGCTATTATCCGAGTTGAGTAGATATTTTAGAACATTGTGTGCATCGAAAGTCGTAGTATTTGAGGTAAAGAATCTCGGGGAATCTATCGTCACTACTATTTGTCAGCTAGAGAAGATATTTCCGCCAACATTTTTCGATGTTATGGAACATTTGATCATACATTTGCCATATGAACTAAGGGTTGGTGGTCCTGTGCAATATCAGTGCATGTACCTATTTGAAAGGTATATATTTTTTTATATTTTTCTCTTCAATGCTATTGAGAAATTTATTGTAATCCAAGATATATATTGTTGACAAATGCATGTTTGACCTCAAAAAAAAGGTTCAGAATAAATCAAGAGTAGAGGGCTATATTTGTGAGGCATACATTTTAAAAGATATTTCAAATTTCTCATCTATGTACTTTGAACCTCACATTCCAACACGTTACATATGCCCACCTCGTAATGATGATGGAGAACAATTTATTGTAGCTGACAAACTGTCGATATTTCAACCACTTGGGCATGCCTTTGGCAGTTACCGGTCAAGACTCTTGGAAGATCGAGAGCAAGATGCAACACAAATCTACATCCTTTTTAATTGCTTAGCGATCGATCCATATATCGAGTAAGTATACTTAAATTGTAACACTAAGTTCTATATGTGCATACATGGTTCAGTAATATAAGTATTTGTTAAGTGGAGACGATTTGATCTGGACTTGCGAAGAGTATTCTATTACCAAATTGCTTTATAATTTATATAGGTTTTTTCAAAGAACTTCTCTAATGTCTTATGTTTGCTGTGTGTTTTTATTCTCTCTCTAGTTTTTTCTTCCACATAAATTACATGGCTGTTTATACTTCTAGCCTCAACCAACAGGTTCTTCCAATAAAGGAATAGAGAATCCATCTCCAAGTTGCAAGTCCATCTCTGCCCATGAATTATGTCCCACACTCAGAATTTGCCTTCAGTTCATAACCATTCTCTCATTTAAAGGCTAGAAATGCTACGATCCCTTCCAGATTTATACCAACCATATCTTGAAAGAGATTATCTTATATTGGTCTTGGGGATGGATTTGTGGTGCCCTTTTACGGCTTTGTGTCAAACAGGACCTTACAGTCTCTATCCATTAGAGCCAATGAAAAAGACTCACCATTGAGTCTTCATTCATTGTCTTTACCGTCAAATGGGAATATGCAAAGTGACTTGGGCGATGGTTGTAAACAATGTTGTCAGAAATGATTTTGAAAATGATTCAGAATTGAACCAAATCGATTAGAATCGTTCAATTTTTTACCATCAGATGACGTGTCATCAAAAAATAAAAAAACTAAAAAATTTTAAAAATTGTTAAAGCCCAGTTAAAATTTTTTAAAAATTATTAAACCGAGTTGTCCTCATTTTTTTAGCTGGCTGACTCAGGCCGATTCAGAACGATTCTTACAACAATGGTTACAAACGTGAGACTTTTTCACTTCAGTCTAATATGAAGACTTATGAGTGTTCACCCGTAGTGACAAATAGCAATAATATTTTGGAAACCATCACCGTATTTTATTTTTAAAATATCTCAATATTATCATTTATACCAAAATATCATGATTTTTATCATGATATTTAACATTATATTGGCTATTTTACTAGTTTTTTACACATTAATTTTTCTTACAAATATATTACATATATTTTGATTTATTTTATTTGCTAATATTTTGCCAATAAAAGTGCAAGGAAAATAAAAAATTTCAGTTTTTTTTTTGCTACCCTCATTTTGCAGTTTTAAACTTTTGTCAGTATGGTTTTATGGAGACTGGTTTTATGGAGACATTTCCTGTGTATAGCTAGGACAAGGGAAACCTTTGAGGCTTCCCCTCCCAGCTAGGACAAGGGAAAATCAAAACACCTATTTATGCAGACTATCATAGAGTTGCAAAAGAAATAAAGAGTTCAAAGAGAATAGGAGTGCAAGAAGGGGAGGGATGTCCTAGTCCCTCTCAGACTGGGTCTATTGGGCAGATCTGGATCCCAGACAATCATGATTAGATCTGAGGCAGTTTGTAACAATCCACCCCTCTCAAAATTCCCTTGTCTTCAAGGCGAAAACTCTCTAAAAATTACTTCTATAACTGATCTTCGTCATCTCTGGTGTCAAATATTAGGTGTGGGGTTTTCCCACATGCCTTGATTTTTCTTGGGAAATGATTGCTTCCTTGAATATGATTGAGACCAACTTTTGACATGTTGCACTTGGGTTGTATTGATTCGAGCCAGGGCAGTGCATGAGTTTTCTAAGAGCAAGGTAGCATCCGGTACCACCTATGCATTGTGAGTAGCAACTAAATTATTACTTCAAGACACCCTAGATTTCTTCGGTTCGCCTGCTACCTTGGTTGGTGAACTTGAAAGTAGAGTGTGTTGTCCACCCTCGATAATTATGCTATTAGCAGTTGGTTGAGGTCTTGTTCCTATATTCATCCATGATAGGTTTGTTGCATGTGCATCAACAACTGCTTTAAGTTATTTGACCCCCTTTGTGTAAGACAGATCTTCCTTGTCCAGTCCTTGAATGGCTTCATACCTATTGCACTTGAGCATGAGTCTGGAGGTGGGTTGTCATGCATCTCTGCAACCCGTTGGCTCGATTGTATTGTCAACCTCATGGGACAAATCTCTAGCTAGTCATCCCACTGGTTCGAGACTAGTACGAGCCCATCCTAGATAGTTTTTCCTCGATCACATGTGCCAAATCAAAACACTGGATTAGGGAAATGAGTCTCAGCCTGGACTTTGATTTGCATCTCTGCCTTGAAACCTGCTATAAATGTCTCAATCAATGATTCCTATGACCACCCCATCATGAGGTTGCTTAGTCACTTGAACTCTGTTTGGTAGTTGATAACACTACCCTATTGATGGATTTTGGACAACTAACATGGTGGTTGATGTAGGTAGACAAACCAAAATGTAGCACTAAGGCCCAGAAAAAGGCATTCCCAATTGAGTCTCTAACCAATGGTACCAGCAAATTGCCTCTTTCTTTATGTAAATTGAGGCAAAGGCAACCTGATCCTCATCTGGTGTCTTGGTGATTTTGAAGTATTGCACACAAAATAGCCAATTGGTGGGTCCACTGTGCCAAATTTTGGCAACTCCAACCGGGGTAGGTGAACAAAATAGGTTCTATTGGTGGAACCTGACTCTTGACCACGCACACTGGTTTACCAAGACTGTCTTAAGGAACTCACTTGTGTTCCCCAGTTCTGAATGGAATCAAGAACTGTAAGGACCTACTGAGACTCATCTATTTACATCTATACAATTGTTAACGTCCTCTAAGGTGAGCAACACCCTGTTGATCATCTCATCCACTTGAATAATGCAAACTTGGATCTTAGTATGAAGCTCGCCAATCAAATCTTGGGTCTGTCTTCTTTTGAGTTTCCAAGATGGCTATGGATTCAAGAAGCGTGTACCAGGAAATCACAACCAAATGAAAGAACTTTCAAACACAAACACCCTAATAGGCATAAGGCTCCTGCATGCAAGATCAGATTGATGGTGTCACAATCTGAGTTCATCCACATGTGTGTGTTGGTTAGACCCTCGCAGAAGCATTGATTAATCCAATTAGCAGAATCCAAGAATCTAATTTTGGTACAGGTTGCAAAAAATCAGCCTCACACCTAGTACATTGCTGGAAAAAGGGTGTTTGGTTCGAAAATAAAATCACAAGGTGGTGCTTATTAACTAAACCTAACAAGAATCACAATAATAGGGTCAGATCACACTTGGTCAAAATTGAGAAAGGCGTGAGCCCTTGCTGATTATATGAAAAAGAATTAGATCTATCTCCAAGAGCGTAGATCAACCATTCTTGATTCTATTGGAAGTCTCACTTTGTTAACAATTGTCAAAACCCGGTCCGAGGGAGGGATGGTTTTGCAGATCCAAACGTGCTATGGCTTGAGCATGAATCCCAAAAGGGGCATCGACGGGGAGGAAGGGGAAAATTGTTCCCTCATAGGCCGGAGCCCTGAGCAAAGAAAGTGAAAGGGGGCTGTGGAGGGAGAAACACATTTCCTTCGGGGTTGGGAAATCTCAAACAAGAACGAAGAGAGAAGATTAATTCTCAACAAACTTTATTCCTAATTAATTCAAGAATCAAAACATCTATTTATGCATACTGTCATAGAGTCCCAAAAGAAATAAAAAGTTCAAAGGAAATAAGAGTTCAAAAAGGGGAGGGACGTCCTCGAATCCCTGTCAGACTGGGTCTCTTGGGTAGATCTGGATCTCAGACCATCGTGAATGGGTCCAGGGAAGCGGTTCGTAACAGTTTAGAATCTTGATCATATCCTATATGAAACTCTCTATAAATAGAAATTTAAAATGTCGAACACCTCAAAAAGCTATTATTTCTTCATATTCTTAAAACAAATTTTTATGCAATTAAAACCATAAGGATAACCATATTCACCTTCATTAGTAATCTTTTTTTCATTATTGAGGAAGTTTATAAATTTTCATATGATTCTTAGATGTTTTACTAGGTTTTTATTGATAAAAATTTAAATCGATGGATTAGATTCAGTTCAACTAATCTGATACATTGAGAAAGCGCTTTCAACTCGTGAATCAACTTTAACCAATTCCAAACATGGTCTGTTTTTTTTCTCTAAAATATGTATCATGGGCATAGTTCCACCTTTTCTGCCATCCTTTCACACTTCCAATAATTAGTTGTTTTCTTCCACGGCAGAACTTAAATGCTACTTTTTGCAACCTGTTCTAGGGATTGGGTGGATCTCTAGAAAAAGAATCATGCAGACAAGCCTGTACAATGTAGGGCCTATTCAATTTTCAAAAGATCATTGATCAGGAACTGGCATTGATTCAGATCCATGTGAAGCTGGTTAACAGTCTGGCATCATTCCATTATGGTGTGGGACCTCTTCATGGTCATTATCTCTTGTAGGGAAAAGGTATAGTTCCACTAAAGACACCAACTACACCCATCCTTGACCTTCACTTGATTCGTAGGTCTAGATAAAAAAGACACATTTTCAGGTCATCATATATGAAGGCACAGGCAAATCTTGTGGATGTTAAATTGAAGCATGATTTTTGAACAATTGATATTGATAAAAGGACAAAGAGATAAAGGAAAAGATAAAAAAAGAAAAATGCATTTAGGAAACTAAAAGACTAGGGGAAAACAACTACAAGCCTTTTTTTTAAGACCGAGTGAAAATCACCCCTTCACCGACCGCATATTGGAAGAACACAGATTGGCAAAACTCTTGGGATCCCCTCTACCCACTGAGGAGTACACTTAGATTTGACCTTGCACTAAAAGAAGCCCACAGTGGGCCTCAAACGCTGATTATCCCATGTCAAGTGTCAAACTATGGTTGCCCTAGCCAGGAAGGCGGAGCCTACTTCACAGAGAGCAAAAACATCCTTTGGTAGTGGTGAAAATCATTTTGTACTGAAACTAGCTAGTTTTCTTTTTTAGAGATCTTGAAACAAGCTAGTTGAGAAAGTGAAAAAGATAACTTTCCATAACATGGTTTGACTTGAGTGAGTTAGTTTATACCATCAGCCTTCAAAAATTAAAGTTCCAGCTTGACAGAGAGGCAAACCAGTTCAGCTACAAGACCCACAAGAAGGTGAAGAATTATAACCATCAGATTTTCTAGATTATGCAATCTATTATCATGGGCTTTTCAGTTTGCATGAATGAAAATTTTCATACCACCACAATTCCTGAAATACTAATATTTGGAGCATTTGATGTATGCATGAAGCAAAGACCTTCGTACACGTATCTCAGAGAGAGAGAGAGAGAGAGAGAGAGAGAGAGAGAGAGAGAGTAAAAAAACGAGTTTTTGGAATGAAGAGAGCCAAAAAGAAAGATTATGATAAGGAAATTAAGTGCATTTGGTTCTACTCTTACCAAAGGAAACAACTTTTATAAATATCGACTGTACACAAAGAATATCTGAGTCATCTTACAGTCTTTTCCCATGAATACCTGAACAAAGCATAAATGAGGGCCTTTCTTTCTTTCTGTCTTCTTTCTACCAAAAGATACCAGTCAAGCACAAGAAGACCCTATTGTTGCCAAAAAATTTAAGTTAATAGTAATGCTAACGGCGGTGTATAATGCAAGTCTAGAACTCAAACCTAAGAACCTTAGTGTTGAAATGTTACTTGGAGCAGCATCTCTTAGCTAGTTGATAAGAAGGCGCCACTTTATATCCTAAGCCCCAAATCCCTCGTCTGCTAAGTTGAAATGTATGAAGAGAAATGGTTATAAAACAGAGAAATAAAAAAAAACTCATGGTGAGTAATCATATAATTGAAGGACAAAAATGACTCATTGTACAAGCTTTATAAACTCGTGATGCAAAGACAAAAAGATGGAGTTTCTAAAGTATGGTGTTGGGCAGCCTCCTTTCAGCCGCCCACCGACTACAAAAAAGAAATGAAACCAAGCAAAGCAGAATAAGGCTCAACAGGTGGCTTATAGACTGTTGCAAAAAACGATGGTTAGCATCATGCAATCCGACTGTTGATTGGAAACTCTTGGAATAAAGTAGCTAATGTTCGCATACTCGTCCAGTGGGATTTCTTATTGGGCAGCCATATACTAATTGATGTGTAGTGAAATATGTGAAAAACAGTATATCAATACATAGTTCTCTCCTCAAAAAAAAGAAAAAAAAGAAACGAAATGTGTGAAAAAAATAAAGAGTAGTTTCATAAGGGTTAAAACAATATGCTGGTACTCGAAAACCTCCCTCATGATGTCACGTGTTGGAAGATTTCATAATCACCTTTGATAGCATTTTCATGAATGTATTTATTATTTTTTACGGCATGCAAGGTAAAAGATCTAGTAAAGGCAGGAGGTTTCTTAATGGAGGATTCCTCTTGTTCTCCTTCAATTTCAATTTAATGCATGCAGCCAAAGTAATTGTACTGGTTTCTGAAACATGGCTCCTTTTGGCGTAAAGCATATGACAAGGAAAAATTACATCTCTCCTGATTAGTTGTTCATGATGTCTCGGTGAGTGCAATCAAACCTAAGTATGCATTTTCAAGCAGACTAACACGGATAGGTTTAGCATGTCCCATCCAGTAAAATTCATGTTTTTTATCTAACAATTGGATAATTTTTTTCTATTATTGCACTCAATCATTGCTGCAAATTTGTATCATTAGTTTCCAATATTCTTAATATTTGAATTTGTGAATTCAGTGTATGTTCTAAGAGTAAATTAACATTAAATTATGTAAACCCATCAAAATGGTCATTAACAAATGCATGAATAATGAGATATTATTTATTCATTCTAAATTTGTGGCATCAGAAGCACACACGCACGCATATATATATATATATATATATATATAAAGTTTTGTCTTCTCTAATTGAGTATGGACTCAGTAATACCAATTCAAAATGTCATAGCTGCGGATGTTTTCTGATTAATCTGATATTGTAGATGGTATTTAATTAACATCGTATTTTAAGTAGAAAACATGCTTTGGTAGAACTTTTGAAACGAAACACCTGTTTTTTCTCATGGATTTTTTTGTGTGTAATATGGACCCTTCATTTTTAGATTATCTTGGAGACCAAACTTAACGATAAAAATTCCTGATATAACAAATGTTTTCCACTAGATAAACTATTAGGGTCACATCTGTAAGATTTCATTCACAGAACACGCAACAGAACATAGAAAAATAATATGTTCAATACCAAAACCACACACAAATTAGCGACAGTCAAAACTAAAAAAAACACTGGAAATTCAATAGTGTGTTTCGTTTAGTAGGTTTGGTATTTAGTAGGTTCCCATTTTCCATATATATAGGGAAATTGGAACTAAATATTAAACCTATTAAATATAAATTTTTGGTATTTTTTTTGAAATTCTGACCTATAGATGTGTTCAACATGATTGATTTAATAGAAAATCACCACTTGGATCATGCATTTTGGATAAAAAAATGATATTTAGAGCCTAAAAAATTATGAAAATTTTGGGCCTTTGATTTTTGAAATCTTATAAAAACGTATACATGCATCGAAATCAAATGCTCCAATAAGTGATTCCTATAAAAACAAACATATAGATCACATATGTATGGTCAGAATTTTGAAAAAGCTTCCAAAAATTATGAAAATACAATAACACGTTTCATTTAGTAGGTTACATATTTAGTAGGTTCCCATTTCCATATATATGGGTTAATATTTATGCTATTGAAAGCACAACATTGTTGAGTTAGTTGAAAATTACAGTTTCAAGCTTTATCAACAAAATCTGACTACATAGATGAGCATGATTTGCTTGCTAGGGATCGAACCTACTAAATATGTAAAATAAGAAATTTTGAGTTATAAAATTTTAGTGCATTATGGCTAAGATGTTAAAAAAGTTGCTTACATATCACAATCACATGATTCAAAATTCATTTTCTACTACACAAACCTTTTACATTATATGCATAAGGTTTAATTTACAAAAAAAAAATCTAAAATATATGGAAAGGAAGTAATTATACTCAACAGGGCCATGCCTTCAATAGAACCAAATATTAATCCTATATATATAGAATCGAGTGTATCAACGGATGCCCCAGGCATCAGATGAGCTCGGACGTGCAGCATTGCGCCACTCATCCTTTTTTTTATTTGGACTTTTAGCAGTGGTTTTAAACCTTCGCTAAAAGTGTAAAAGCACACACAAAAAAAAACATTGTTGCCGTTGATCACGCGTGCGATCAACGGAGGCGCTTCACCACCCTATATATATAATGAGAGAGAGAGAGAGATTCCTTATACATTATGTTAAAGATATTTGCTGTTAATGCAAATGTAAAGTACCAACATAGTTCAATGAACTGGGTAGGGCAATGTCTTGCATTACTTTTAATGCACTTGTCGATATGTTTGCATTTCCTTGTTTGTATTTGTGAAGAAGGATCGTATCTGCTAAAGGATAAAAGTACCAACAATAAAGTATTAAAGGATCTATCTAAAAAAACAACAGCAAAGCTCAACATTTACTCATTTACGAACTTGGGTATATTGCTTCTACTCGCTACGAAATTGTGCTCATAAATGTGAACTCGGAAACTATTGAAACCAACACCAACAATTCAACAATTCCCTTTCTTCGCTTCTGTCCGTTACAACTAAATTTCCAATAAATCCTGACATGAATTCTACCTGAACAGATCTAATACGTGTTAAAAAAAGATCATATTTTCGACCTTTGTTATACAATTTTCTTATCTTACATGAATGCCACTTGCAGTTTCAGATTATGATGTTCATGACCATGATCACCGTGATCATTATGATCAGAATAAAAAATAGAAATGTTGGTATCTAATAATTTTCTAGTAGAAAAAAGGGAAGAGAAGAGGGGAGATGCGTTTGTTTGTGCCCAGAAAATCTGACGAAATTCTGAAGTAACCGGAGCAACCAAAAGGATGAAAAAGAAAGGGACACAAGGAGGGGGTACCTGAACTTGAGAAGGAAGAAAGAGAAACCTGCAGGAGATATTGACGCGGCTCAATCCGATCACATAGATATCAACACGATAGCCGTGTCATCAGATTGAGGCACGTCAACACCTCCTCGTAACAGTAATTTATGCAAGCAATCCTCACCGGATTCCGGCAACCTTGAAGACCAATGTTTCTTCAAAAATTCAATGATAGAAATAGACCTGGTTTCCTCCACAGGCTAAAAGCCACAGAAAATTCCAGCAGCAGCAGCAACAGTGATGCAGAAAAAGAAAAGGTCACTCAATGCCTTTTCTTTGACCACTCACCATCTTCATACGTTTCTCTTACTCGGGCGTCTCTTGATGAGAGAGAGAGAGAGAATAATTTTGTTGGGGAGGGGAAGGAGGGTGCGTGTGATCTTTATCACCACTGACATAAGGAAGCATTATAGACACGCATAGGGTCAGAGAGTGGTTTGCTTTGCAATTATGGTTGCACCACCACGAAGACTTTGAGTAGTTGTGATTACCTTTCCCTCCTTTCTGTGACTCCCGTCTAGCAAGCCATAAAACAAAAAATTGCAGGTGTTTTTTATTTTGGTAGAACAAGATTACGAAAATATCCCCTTCTTTCGACAAGCAGCAAATGGAGAATAACCGTTGTGGGATTCGAACAGATGACTCCTTGGTTATGACAGTACAACCTTAGCATGTAGCTACGACATTTGACACCAATAATATATATATATATATATATATATATATATATATATATATATATATGAGAGAGAGAGAGAGTAATGGGTTCCTTAGGCTCCCTTTTTAGTTAAGTATAGTTAGGCCCATTCAAAAATCATAGTTTTAGATATTTTTCTCACATCTAACACCATAGATGTGATTTATAGGTTTTATTTAGCCAAAACTGACTTTTGGATTGCCAGAATCTGTCCTGTATACAGGTTTTTTCAGTGATCCAAAATCAATGTCTATAAAGGTGCCAGTTTTTTCTGGCTCACAAAATCAATCCACTCTTGGCTCATCAAAATCGGATGATCCAAGAGTGGATTGCCACTAAATCGAGCATGTTAAACACATCTAACGGAAACCTATGGGCAGAATGGGGCACAATAGGAAATGGGGTGTAATATGTTCAGTTCTCTCTCTCTCTCTCTCTCTCTCTCTCTCTATATATATATATATATATATATATATATATATATATATATATATATATATATATAGCCACTAGAATATGAGAACTGAAAATATGAGACCTAATGTATAAACTGTTATTTTCATAGATTTTTTATTCTTTTATCTTGAATCTAACCATACAAATGTGATCTACATTATTGGTTTTATAAGAACCCGGTCTTGAATCATCCGATTTTGATGCATAAATGAGATTTTTTTAAAGCTTTAAAATCAATGAGTCATAATCTTCATAAATATTCAAGCATTCAAAAATTACATTTTTCATTGAAAATACATTATCCAATGATTGATTCCTAGCAAATTTACCATGCCAAGCACATCCACATGGTTGGATTTACAAAAAAGGTATTGAAAATGCTCATATTTATAGTTTTCATATTCTAGCGACTCTACTTGTCATAATCACATGATTAAAAACAAATTTCCTATTAAACAAACCATGTAGATCATATATTTAACATTTGATCTACAAAATTTAGAAACTTTGTAAGAAAAAAGTTATTTCTACTCATTAGTTCCCTACCTTTGTTAGTAGCCAATATTTACCTATATATAATAACTAAAATATGAGAACTAGAAATATGGGTATTTTCAGCACTTTTTTTGCAAATCCAACCATGAGGACGTACTTGGCATAGTGAATTTACTAGAGATCAACCATTGGATCATGTTTTTTCCATAAAAAATGTGATTTTTGAACGCTTGAATATTTGTGAAGATTATGAGTCATTGATTTTAAAACCTTAAAAAATTTATGCTTATGCATTAAAACTGGGTTCTTATAAATCCAAACATGTAGATCACATATGTATGGTTAGATTTAAGAGAAAACAACAAAAAATTCATGAAAAATGGCAGTTCACACATTAGTTTTCATTTTCTAGTGATTATATATATAGTCACTAGAATATGAGAAGTAATGTGTGAACCACAATTTTCATGAATTTTTATTCTTTTCTTTTGAATCTAACCATATGGATGTGATCTGCATGCATGGTTTTATAGGAACCCACTCTTTAATGATCTAATTTTAATGCATAAACAAGATTTTTAAGGCTTTAAAATCAATGGCTCATAATCTTCATAAATATTTAAGCATTAAAAAATCACATTTTTCACCAAAAATACATGATTCAATGGTTGGTTACTAACAAATTCACCATGCCCAGCACATCCACATGGTTGGATTTGCAAAAAAAAAGTGTTGAAAATGCCCATATTACTAATTCTCATATTTTAATGATATATATATATATATATATATATATATATATATATATATATATATATGAGTAATTCGCTGATTCAACCGACCTTTTCGTTCTACCCTATTCTGCTTGCTCAAAATTGTAGGTTTTTGGTATTTTTTATCACATTTGACACCATAGATGTGATCTATAGGGTTTGTTTAGTGGGAACCGACTTTTGGATCACCAAAATCTGACATGTATACATGCTTTTTCGGTGATCCAAAATCAATGGCTATGATGGTATTAGTTTCTTCTGGCTCATAAAATTTTTTGTTGTTGTTGTTGAAAAACCATGATTCAAGAGTCGATTCTCACTAAATCGGGCATGATAAACACATCGAACGACTCAAATCTATCATAAGACACTTCAAAACTATGGGGCAGAATGGGACCTAACGAGAAATAAGGCCTAATATGTTCAGTTCTCTCTCTCTCTCTCTCTCTCTCTCTCTCTATATATATATATATATATATATATGGAGAAAGAGTAATGTGTTCCTTAGGCCCTCTTTTTCATTAGGTATTGTTAGGCCACTGTACTTTGTTTCTTGGTACTTAAAGAAATGAGATTGTTGCCAAGAAAAGCACAAAACCCAGTGGTGGATCGTCTGGTGTATGCACATCTCTCCCCGTCAGTATCTAAAAAGGTGTAAAGATCTAGAGTGCTCTGCCTCAATATCCGTAACCCAAAATTTGCAGTTCCGTTGATATACCTAAGTATTCATTTGAAAGCCTGAGAGTGACCAATTTTTGAATCATGTATGAATTGGCTAACATAGCACTAAATGATATAATAGTAAAATACTGAAGAGCTCCTATGTACAAGACTTCTGTGCTAGGTCGGATCATGAAACTTTTTGGTGAGATTGGATTGATATTTTTGAGCCATGGGGTTAGCAATAGGTTTATATTCTTGCACATGTGCTCATTCCAAAAGATCTCTAGCATTTTTTTCTTGACATAAAAACATTCCTTGAGAATTGTAATAAACTTCAATACCCAAAAAATAATGTAGGTGACCCAAATATTTAATGAAAAATTCTTGCCCGATTTTTTAGTGAACCCTTTTATGAGTTTATTGTTACTTCTTGTCAGTATCTTATCATTGGCATAACTAAGTAGAATCAAGGTCCCACAAGCATCATGTCTAACAAACATTGACGGATCCACTGTGCTGCAAAAAAATCTTAAATTTGCAAGAAATCTTTGAAACCAAGTCCTTGCGGCTTGTTTCAGATCATAGAGAGCCTTCTTTAATTTGCAAACATAGCTAAGATTATTAGGATCTTCATATCCCAAAGGTTATTTTATGAGAACGTCTTCTTTCAAAATCCCATGAAGAAAAGCATTTTTAACATTAAGTTGTTGAATATCTCATCCTTGGCAGTGGCAATAGTGAGAATAGTTCTAATACTTTCTGGTCTTATAGCGGCATAAAAGGTTTCATAGAAATTGATTCCTTTAATTTGGGTGAAACTACATGCAACAAGATGGGCCTTGAGACAATCAGGGGCTCCATCAGACCTTAACTTGACTTTGTAGACCCATTTGGACCCTACAATATTATCATTTGGTCATTTAGGAATGATATCCTAAGTGTCATTGGTAAGAAGGGCTTTCATTTCTTCATCTATGGCTGCCTTCCAACCAGGATGAGAGAGAGAGAGAGCAGCCTTGATATTTAGAGGTTCCTTAGGAACCATCTTGACAATGTTGTGCAGGCTAGGGTATTTAGGATTCCGTTTGAATATCCCATGCATAGATCTAGTGAGAATTTGGTTCTCACTGCTGCTAAGCTGATCAAAATTAGATTCCTCTAGATGGGCCAGAGTTTCATTATTGTTGTAACTATTGCCCATAGGAAACAATTACAAAATAGGTAGGATATTGTTCTCATTATCCATGCCTTTATACATGCCCTTTATTTCATTATTTTGAGAGGATTCACACGTCCTCATTTCTTTTTTTTAGAAGATTGCCATGTCTTCTTTACTTCTTCATTTTGAGAAAATGGATTGACCAAGGAAACATTGGCAACGTTATTGTGAAGGACTGTTGAACTTTCCAAGACTGATTTATCATTCATTTGATTTTGAATGCCATTAAGAGAACTTATTCAAAGTTGACTATTCTGCTGGCTCACCTTTCCTTATTTCTGGATATCCAAAATCAACCCATCATGCTGGTTTGCTTTCTTCCCTATTTGGTTTTGAATGGACCCATCATGCTGGCATAGCATCTTCCCTTTTTTTATTTTGAATTTTATTTTGAGAGCTTACCATAGTTGGCCTGCTGTGCTGATTTGGATTAGTCTGCTCACTTACCATACTCGACCCACTGTGCTGATTTTGATTAGTCTGCTCAATCTTATCTTGAGCTTCTTTCTTTCTTGGTTTATACTTACCTGATTCATCCTTGCATTGCTTAACTTTATTCTTACCTTGCTTGGATCTCAACACGCGCTGAATCGGGTCTTGTACTCCTTGTTCATTTTTTGCAGGTTTCACCGTATGATTTGAATTTAAATTAAGGTGAGCTTGGCATGGATCTGGATCACAATCTAGATCACGAATTGGATCTGGGTAGTCAACCTTATTAATTATCTCAAACTAAAATTTTGTCACTATCCTTGTAGGAGCTGATCATTGCCAAGAAAATGAAACTGCATAATATGGCTTGCATGGACTAAATGTTATTTACTTACCAGCAAACAAAACATGGTCATGGCATAGGAAACTCTGATGGAACATATTGGATTTTGAATGAAAAACGCGGAGAAGTATGAAAAACTAGACTTGTAAACAAATCGAGAGATTATCATTGCGTTATGGAGATTCTTATTACCTGTACAACCGAATAAAAAAAATAAACTCCTGCATCTGCACATCTAGATCGTTCATATTCAAGTTTGCTGATTTATATGACAGAGAAGCCACTTGTTTTATGGCCTCTGATCTTGTTTTTTCATGAAAGAAATACTACTTTTTGAGTTGGGAAGCTTCCATCCACTTTACAGCTGTCGATTTTTTGGGTTGGAAAATTTTGATGCATTTTTTTAATCATCGCAAAATGCAATTATGTCCTGGAAATCGAAGTAATAATCCCCCACTACACGGAACATGTAAACCAATATATGTTTTCAATTAAATTCAGACTCTAGATTGAATCAAGCTGAATTGATCATTTTTTAATACAAATAATAATTAAAAATTTAAATATTTATTTAGATATTAATTAAAATATTTAAATATAAAAGGTATTAAATAATAAAAATCTGCTGAGGGTTGAACTGGCCCATATGGAATTGATTTTGGGCCTATACCATTCAAATGGGCCGATTGACACGATGCTGACAACACTGATGTAGAAACGGCAAAATTTTGGCAGTAAAAAACTCAGGAGATTTTGAATTTTTTCATAAATCTCTCATCTTTTGGCAAAATCTTGGCAATAAAAATTAAATTTAAAACATAGAAAAATAAATTTTATAAAAAATATGAATAAAACACATTTAAAACTAAAAAACTTGAAGTTTTTTAAGATAAATATCTGCTAAAATCGTAAATATCTGGATATTTGTCATGGTTTGAAAATCCCATGAGAAATTGCCATTTTAAACTTTCAGGCAATTTCTTGAGATATTATCGTGAGATTTTATAAATCTTGCGATATTTGTTACAAAGCTTCCATGGGAATAGATTGACTAAAAAATAAAAGGTTAAAAAACATGTTTAGTCATTTTTACATACAAATGATTGTAACAAACATTTACACTGACATATATATATATACATATATATATATATATATATATATATATATATATATATATATATATATATATATATATATATATATATAGTAGGTATGTATGCTGATACCTTATGGTAGTACACTCTTATTTGTATCGTTCTAGCCACCAAATTATATATCTAACTGAAAAGATGTGCTTAGCATGGTTTATTGACTATGTTAGAAGGTTTTATCATATCTAATATACCTTGAGGTTCATTTCTGAAATAGTGAAAAATCAATGGCTCACAATTCATGAAAATAAGGATGGTTTAAAAATGGTATAAAACATCCTGAATCGACTTTCAGGAATAAAAATAGTAAATAGAGCATGCTACACATCATTCAAAGGTTGAATTTTGATTTGGAGCTTAGATCTATGTATTTCAAGTGTGTACCACCACACTCACACTATAGAAGCACCCATACATATATCCATGCATTGGAATCAAATGATTCAAGTCCCGATTCTTATGAAAACAAGTACATAGAACACATCTAAGGTTAAAATTTCAAAAAAACACATAAATAAAAAAAAAAACCATCTGGTATGAGTCGGGCATGGATAGGTCGGGTAGATTCCCATTTTCCTATATATATATATATATATATCCTATATATATATATATATATATATATATATATATATATATATATATATATATATATATATATATATATATATATAACAGTCAATTGAATGTGTAATATAACATTTTTAATATATTAAACCTCAGAAATGTAATCTACATGGCTTGTTTAATAAGAAACATGTTTTGGATCATGTGTTTGCAATGTATAGTCTACATTTTTATGGGCTTCAAAGTTCAATGGCCTATAACATAACAAACTTTCATTACTCAAGAAAACCTGGCTTTTACATTGGAAAAACATGATCCAAGATGCAGTTCTTACAAATAATAAACCATGCTGAACACATTGATGAAGTCAGATTGAGCGGTTACAACTTGGATTATGATTTTGCAATTAGATCGTAGAAACAATTGATTGTAGTATATCTATGTATATTATGAACATTTGTAGGTACAAATGCCTTTGGATCTCCATGGTACTGGTTGTTTTGATCCAATCCATCCTTGCAGATAGATTCAGCATCTTCAAAAATAGCCAGATATCAAGCATGGGAAGAAATACCGTTTCGATAAAAAAACTCAATTTTATGACTTGAAATTGTAGGCTATTGATTTTTAAACCTTTATAATAACTTCTCTACATGTCATAATCGGATGATCTTAAAAGCATATTTCCACTAAGAAAAACATATAATTTGTATCTGCAAGGTTAGTTTCATAATAAAAAAAAGGCATTTATACCTTATAATACCTACAAACAATTATAGCAAATACAGCCATATATATATATATATATATATATATATATATATATATATATATATATATATATATATATATATACACACACACGTAACGTTGGATGCACTGGCAGTCAATTGAGGTCGGACGTGCTCAGTGCGTTCGATTACAGTGTGTTTTGGTTTTTTTGACCTTTAGTGGCGGTTCAGGACTGGTGCTAAAGGTCCAAAAATGCAATTTTTAACGCAAGCTGCTGACTGCGAGTGCGAACAGCAGCACGCGTTCATTAGACGTAATGTCGAACTACTTGTGAGGACGGCGTTATGCCCTATATATATATACATCGCAAATGATCAAGCTACCGCTTAAATTTTCTCAGGTGATCGCTGAAAGATGCTCATGTTCAAAATCAATGTTGGGGGTGAATTAGGGGTGTCAACAGGTCGGGTTTGGTTCGGACCTAGGTAGAACCTGACTTGACCCCGATTTTTGGGTATGGTATCGGGTCCGGACTCAAGATTAATCAGATCCACCATAATAGAAACCATACCTGAAGCCGATAAGAATTACATGAATCCGACCTGGGTTATACTCTGTAAAACCATAATTTTTATCATTTTTACATTGAAACTCTGATCCAGGTCTGGTATAAAATTTCCCAAACTATACTCGGGTCCATGTATTAATCGGATATTCGGATCTGAATCCAGGTTGAAATTAGGTTTTCTTATTTATCACCATACTCGCACCCTATAAGGTTTGGTTCGAATCGGTTCCAGGTAAAACCGGCCCGTTAACACCCCGAGGGTGAATGCGTCCAGGTGAAACGTAAGGAGTAAATTCTGGAGGGTTTGTGACTGAGCATGTTTGGTTGTGAGGGTGGGAATCTGACAGGGGAATTAATTGGTGCACTTACGAATCCGCAGAACGGTGGCCATAATGACAGTAAAAGCTGAGAGAGTTTTGCAAGAAAGGGTCCATTTATTAATGGAATCTGACGTGGCAAGATGTCCCTTGAGATCAATTGGCTGAGTCTATTTGTGAATGGAATCTTATTATTATTAATATTAAAAAAAAAAAAATTACAAACAATACAGAAAATAAATTGGGGCTCTAGAAATTTGAGAGTTGATAGTTGGGTGGGAATTGAAGATTTGGCCTCAAATTTGGTCAAACTACTATTATAAATAATCCTGGCTGTTTGGGACAGTGGAGCTGAGAAAGCTTGTGGTTACCCCGGTACTCGTTCTTGCTGGGAGCAGTGGGTCGTGTTGAGATATCACCAAAATACAAAGCTCCGGGAACAGTTAAGCCCCCATGTATATTGGCAGAGGGATTCGAAGATGGGCCTTCAGCTTGGCACAGGACTCCTCTTACCACATGGGATACCACCTCGGTGGTAACTCACACATTTTGGCTGCACCATATTTTGGCAAAATTATATTTCCACAAGTACATGGAATGTATTTCCATCCCAATGCGAGGCTCCCAAGCAGAGCCTTATGAAAATGAGAAAGAAGGCGCGAGAATCCTCTCAAGGATATTTGCACTTTAAACTAGAATTTAAATCTAATGGATGGCTTCTACTTTTCAAGTCCACATGTGAAATTTCCAAAGTCCATAAAGGCCTGTTTGGAATCTCGGCGTTGGGATGGGATGGGTGTTTTATGCATTTGGTGGTCCTGAGGTAAAATCTTGGTCAAACTACCTTGGTGGTCCTGTTTGGAATCTCAGTTATAGGATGGGCGTTTGGATGGAAAGTGAGGCTTTTTCCCCTTTGTATTTACACTAAATCATGGATTTCAAACGGGCCCTAAAATCAAGGATTTAGCATCTGCCATTT
Organism: Nuphar pumila; assembly: GCF_984573655.1. Lineage (NCBI taxonomy): Eukaryota > Viridiplantae > Streptophyta > Magnoliopsida > Nymphaeales > Nymphaeaceae > Nuphar > Nuphar pumila. The sequence continues at coordinate 34,074,101 of NC_143254.1, forward strand.
CTTCAAATGCTATAAACGCCCATCCCAATCTACTCTCAGCTGAACAAAGCATATATATATTGTTTTGAAAGGCAAGCTGGGGTTAGGCACACCCCTCTGCCAGATATCTCTTAAGCCCATGTGGCAGAGGGATTTCAACACTGGGCCTTCAGCTTGTGACAGGACCCTGCTTACCACAAAGTCTAAATATAAAAACACTAGATATGTCAACAACTAGTTACTGACTTACACAATTTCTAACAAGGGCTCTGCTCGTTTGGTAGGAGCCACTTGTGAATGTTACCAAGTTTAGAAGATATCACAAGTTCAAAACTCACTGGGGCATCCTTGGTCACAAGATGATGCTGGGTGTACTCCACTGTTGGCTGGCAGAATAACCTCAAGGGTTTTAACAATCATAGGCCTTCCAATGTTTGGCAGTGATGGGGGTTTTTCATAGCGTCGACAGAAAGAAGAGAAATAGGTTGATGACTTGTCTTATGGTTTACGCATAGTGTATAACAAATTTTATTTGTCATGAGATTTGAATAGCGAAGCAGGTTATTAGAGGGAAGCAAATGACTACATCAAACACATGAAAGAGGCAGGAGTTTAGTGGCAACCTACTTCTACGGGATCAACTCAGAGGGAGGAAGAATAAATTAGAGGATCTTATCTCCAAATTACAGCAGACCTCACACTTATATGAGGGTACCAATTACAATCCCTTGATAGGCACAATCTAAGGAACCACAAACAAGGAAGGGAATCATTCAGTTATGAAAACAGTAGAAGGCATAAGCTAATGAGGTGGATGATCATTAAGCAGAGTTGATTTGTAACACTTCAATCCGAGACCTTGATCTGGAAACAACAGGGGAATTCGACCGCTGCACCTTTGGACTCAGAGAGAGAGAGAGAGAGAAAGTCAGAGATTGGGAGGAGGGCGCAGGGTTTTGGTGATCGGGGTCACCGGTTACATCGGCCGATTCATCATGAAGGCGAGCGCCGCGTCGGGCCACCAGACGTTCGCCCTCATGAGGGACACCAACCCCTCCCACCCCGCCAAGGCCCAAGTCCTCCAGTCCTTCCACTCCTCCGGCGTCATCCTCCTTCATGTGCCACCACCTTCCCTTCCCTCTCGTTTTTTTTTCTTGGGGTTCTGAAGTGTCTATGTGCATCAGCTCTCTTCCCCTATGGGAAGTTGGCAGTCTCTGATTCCCATTCCCCCCGATTTTACTAATCGAAACTTTAGGATGATGATCCTGAAGTCTTTGGGAGTGCATTCTTCTATGTTTTGGTTTTTTGATTGAGTGCTCCTTTCTCTGTGAATGTTGCAGGCTTATATCGATGATCATTAAAGTTTGATCAAGGCCATCAAGCAGGTTGATGTTGTCATTTCAGCAGTTGGAAATAGACAGATCGCAGAACAGGTCAAGATTGTTGCTACTATCAAAGAAGCCGGCAACGTCAAGGTAACATCTTCAACTTCTTTGGATTGAAACCAACTTTCTCTATTTTTTCTTTCCCTTACAAAATTTCTATATTTTGATCCTTGAATTGTGTACCGGAAACATTTATACATTCTCTCGTGTAAAAAACGATGAAGGCAATCTTGTTATTTTGAGTGAGGAGGAGGCCGAAAAAAAAGGAAAGAAAGAAAGGAAAATGTTCTAGGAGAGGAGACATAGATGACTGGAAGCTTTAGTGATGATTTTGCGTCTGTATCAAATTCCTGAAGTTTCTTGCCTTTCATAATGGCCCCGATGAATTCCTTCATTCGGATGCTTTGCTTGGGTTGTCCCTTTTCATTTTTTCTAATCCCAGCACTTTGGGCTGATGTAGGCTTTAGTTTTCTTCAGCACAATGGGGCCATCGGTAAGTAGACAGGACAAATCTTTGTAATCTCCCATGTTCTAATAACATATACATTATTTGTAATCTCTCATGTTCTATTGAACGATAGGTTTTCATGATTCTCCTCCTTGTGCTCCTTCCATCATTTAGTTTTCATAAATTATTTCAGTGTCATACTGCTCAAAGGATTACATGTGAATCCTGTTCTTACAGCATGTAAAAAATATTCCTTGACTTTTCTTCTTTCCTTTTGGTCTCCTTGAAAATCAATTTAAGTCTGTGAAAGGCCATGCTACTGTGACAGTGGTTTCAGTCTCAGTTTAATCTTCAACATGTTAACCAACTTTGAGCGTTTGTGTCATTTCTGTTATCTTGATAACATACAAGCTTGAACCGTTATTAGAATCTTATGTTCGTTCTATTGAAACATAATATTATGTCTTTATGACCTGGATGCTTTCACAGTACCACAATGGATTTCTGAGAATGTTTATGTTTTATTTATTGAATATTAGGTTTTAGGTACTGACATTTCTTTTTGATCCCTAAGGTTACATCATATGCTCATGGTGCAACCGATTTTCTTGGCATCCAAATTGATGCTGCAATCAATGCTGGTTAGTTGATTTTTTACCTTCTATGTTTATGCTTTTTGAGGTCCTTGGGTTAAACAGTTGGTGATTGATTTATAATATTACATACTATGATATAGCAGCCTGATGTGAAATATTTCCTGTTTGGATTGTTTGGTTTTTATTTTTATGCCAACTAACGCCTTTGGTACCTGACACTCGTAGGAAATAGTGGTGGTCCTGCATTCAATGACCAGGGAGAGTGCATTGGGGTGCATTCACCTGTAATGTTCTATCAAGTGACACATTAACAGCTTTTAGTGCAAGCCTGCATCAGAGAGTTGACCCAAAACTTGGAAAAGTGGAGGTAGGAAAGAAACGTTTGCAACTTTTCCATTCATCATAAACAGGAGAAAAATTTTGATAAGAAAATGAAGTTGGATTGCAGTTAATTAGTGGACATTCTTTTCTTTATGTGCACATTTCATCACCAAGATTCTTTGTCAATCAACATGTTGATTCAGGTGATTGAATAGTGTTGGGGCTTATTGGTTTTACAGTTGTATGACATTTTGATTTACATTTGGTTGATTAATCTGATTTTGTGAATGCCAGGATGATTCTTAGCAAATTATGTTGTGGAGTAGAAGCCCATGCTTGAGTGATTGTGTTTGTTTCATGCTAAATAAACCCACATCCCAAGCCAACCTTGGAGGATTTTGCATGACATGTACTGTTGTTTGCAGTAGAAACTTGCTATGAAATTAGATATAGTTCTGATATTTAGGTTTGTAGCTGTTAATTTGTATGAATGCCTTTTGACTTTCTTTGGCAGTGATTTCCATAGTATGTTTTCCCTCTTGCTATTTATGCCTGTTGAATTTCAATGTTAATTAGATGGATATTGTCTTCTTTTTTTCCAGCCTTTTATCATAATGTGATTTATTATTTTGTTACACACACATGCAGAATACATTCCCCCCCCTCCCCAACACATATACACACAAAATCTTGTGATATTTTCAGTTTCATATTAAACTATGATACTACAGTTTATATATTTATCTTCATCATTAAAACTTGCATATTTCCAACTTATAAAGCACTGCACAATGTGGTTGTTCACATCCATCATCATTTTATCTCAGTCTTTGGATTTTTTCTTCATCATTAAAACTTGCATATTTTGAGCTAGCAGTTTTTTTGAAAAATGATGATTATTGTTTGAGAAATAAGATGCCTAATGAGTGGAGGAAGAGTACTTTGGTGCCTCTATATAAGAATAAGGGTGATATACAAGATTGCACAAACTATCGTAGTATAAAACTCATGAGTCATACTATGAAACTTTGGGAGAGGGTGATTGAGTATATGTTGAGGAAGGTTGTCATGATATCGGAGAATCAATTTGGTTTTATGCCTGGAAGATCAACTATGGAAGCTATACATCTTCTTAGACAACTTATTGAGAGATATAGAGAGAGGAACAAAGATTTGCACATAGTTTTTATTGATTTGGAGAAGGCATACGATAGAGTACCTAGGGATGTTCTCTGGTGGACAATGATGAAGAAAGGTGTTTCTCTCAAGTACATTAGTATAATTAAAGATATGTACGAAGGAGTAGTAATCAATGTCCGCACTTGTGGAGGGGTGACAACTAATTTTCCTATAACGGTTGGGTTACATCAAGGATCTGCATTAAGCCCTTTCCTATTTGCTATAGTGATGGATGAGCTTACGAGATCAATTCAAGAAAATGTGCAGTGGTGTATGTTGTTTGCTGATGATATTGTTTTGTTTGATGAGTCTAGAGCTGGGGTTAATGCTAAGTTAGAATTATGAAGACAGACATTAGAAGCAAGAGATTTTAAGTTGGGTAAGAGTATGACAAAATGTATGGAATGTCGGTTTAGTAAGCAACGAAGTAGTGATGGGAGTGCAGTGAAGCTGGGTGAACAAGAAATACTGGTGGATGACTATTTCAAATATTTGGGATCTATCATTCAAAAGTATTGAGAAATTGATGGAGATGTAAATCATAGGACAAAGGTTAGGTGGATGAAATGAAAAAGTGCAACTGGAGTCTTGTGCGATCGTAGAATGCCATTGCGGTTGAAGGAAAAGTTTTATAGGACAACAATTAGGCCCGCTTTACTATATGGTACGTAATGTTGGGCTGCCAAGAGACATCATATTCAAAAAGTGAGTGTAGCTGAGATGCGTATGCTTAGATAGATGTGTGGAAATACAATAAAAGATAGGATTCAAAACGAGGAGATACGTAAGAAGGTAGGCATTGCATCCATTGAAAATAAGATGAGAGAGAATCGTTTACGGTGGTTTGGACATATTCGGTGAAGGCCTAATGATGCTCCAGTTAGAAGGATGGAGAAATGAGAAAATATATTAGTTAAAAGAAGTCAAGGTAGGCCTAAGAAGACTTGGATGAAGATGATAGGAAAGGATATGAATGCTTTGAACCTCACCGAGGACATGGCATTGGATAGAAATGATTGGAGGAGAAAGATTCATGTGGAAGACCCAGAATGATTTTCTTTTTTGGTTCATATCGCCGACCCCAATTGTTTTGGGATGAAGGCGTAGTTGTTGTTGTTGTTGGTGGTGGTGATTGTTGTTTATCACCTCTTTATTTCAGTCTTCAGCTTGTATTACTGTTTCCAGTTGTGGATGATGATCTCATTTTTTTTTTGGAGTTATTTATGGTGGATAATATTGAAATTCAAATTTGTTTCATTTTGTTAGCAACACTTAAACAATTCATCGTGCCATTTATAGCATATTTACTCATATTCATAGGCCACCCAAGATGAAAGCTTTAATCTTTGACTGAAAGGCCCCATAAATTGAGTTTTCGTCATTTAGGACCTTTGTGATAGATATCTCCATAGCCTGAGATATCTCTATTAGTTGATTCATCAGTCAAATGTATTTTGGTAATCAAGTATCCTTTATCTTTCCTTTTACATTTTGGTAATCAAGTAGCTATATCTTGCCTGACATTTGCATATATACTTATGTATATATGTATATATATGGTGGTTTCTGATTTGTGATCATTAGGTGAAGGTTGGATATCGAGCAAGGATGCTGGACTGAGAGAGGTAGGGGATGTGGTCCCATTATTGTCCAATACCTTAAAGATATAGAAGATTTGTAACTGGCTAGCCTAGACTCTAGATAAACTGCTTGATGGAGTAATATCATACTATACATATATATACACAGAGTGGGATCTTTCCATTATTGCAACAAGTGGGAAAACATATAATTAGGATCCTAGATTTGTTATTAACTACGACCCTTGGCCATACTTAATTGTATCATTGACTATGGCCCTAGCCGTAGTCAATAGGTTTCAATTTTCGGGTCAGTATCCTCACTAACTATGGCTATGACCGTAGTTGAAAATAGTATTAACTACGACTATGGCCATAGTTGATAGTATTTGATACTATATTATCTATTACGAAGCCGCTATGGCCATTGGTCGTAGTTAAAACTTATTTACTGTGGTTTTTAGCATTAACCACGACAGCTAGTAAAAAAATATTTATAAGCAATAAAAGACTCTAACTTATAACTGTAGTGGGCTCTAAGCCCCTAGTTTGAGTTTAGTTTTCGACACACCACACAAGTTTTGTATCTTTTAAATTTTCTCCTTAATTCTCTCAATCTCATCCACTTACTCATAGCTAACTATAACGCTAGGTCGGCTATACCGATGGTAGCCATCTTTGGGCGTAACAACCTATATAGAACATCCAAATTCTATATTGTTGGTTATACTATGAATTATACACTCTCAGTGGTCTCTGGATCAACAGGCACTACAATGAAGCAAAAAGGAGACTGCACCTATAGCTAGTCGGGAGGTTAGGCAGAGGCTTGACATGGTTTATGCTACCTCCTATTAATAAATGATTTTCAACCATCTATGGTTGTTTAGAGTCCCATATACTATGTGCATTTAAAATTCTAGGTTATATCTTAAGTTCATTATCATGAACCTTACTCTAAATCTCGGGTCTCACTCATTCTCCCACGAGTGCCATTGTAAAATCATCACAATGGATATATTCTCAATTTCTTAATCTTCCTATAAGGTTCACACTTTTTTCATACTAAGCATGCAACGAGGTAGTATTGCTATATCATTAAGTCATTGATGGCCCACTTTTCATAGTGGCTTCACTCTGGCTGCGAACCAGGTAACCTTTTTCACAGGTCGTCACTTCCGAGGTTTAAAGGGTTAAGTATGCTAATCTTAATTTAAATTCAGAAAACATAATTAAACTCGAGAGACTCGAGGCTAATCACAATTCTCCTTACAATGCATGTCATTCAAATATCATAATATAGATATGTTGTAAAAAAGATGTTGCTTTCTAGCATGCATGTCATATCACAACCGACATACGCATACATTTATCTCACTGCAACTAACTCATTCTATTTGTATTATGCTTACACTCAAAAGATACATGCTAGGTAATTTTGTAATTTGGTCCCAACTAATTCACTTTCGAAATCCAGACAACATGTGCACAAGAGTTTCAAGTCGAAACTGTAGAGACTGAATTTTATTAGTCGGTGTAAATTATGTTTCGATCAGATTACAGTGAGAAAAAATCTAAAATTTTAACAGTATATGCATGGATGTGTTAGCTAAATATATTTACAAACCTTGCCTTATTTAGAGTTTGGAGCAGGGAAATAATTATTTTACTGAAATTAGTTTTTTTGCTCTTGAACTGACCTATTCGGCTTAGTCCCTCCAAAGAAGCCTCAAATAAGTAACCTTACAGAATCAGAAAAATTCTGTAAAAATTACTGTAAATATATGGACATGTCTGGACAATCTTCCATAGGGATCATGTCCAAAATCCATCAGATCTGTGATTTAAAATTCACGGACCGCAATTTATTTAGGTTATTGGACATGTAGGGCTGCAGAAAAATTCAGATTTCTGGGCCAACTTTCCTGATTTTTAACTCATAGACCATAATGAATTTTTTCAATATGTAATCTAACATACATAAAATTTTCAGCCATATCCATGGTATAGATTGAGAGAAATAAAATCGGCAACACAGTATAGTTGAAATACAGGATGACTGTCAGGACAAAAATTATATTTCCACTTCCGAAGACCGTAACTTCTCATCTGGAACTCGAATTGAGCCAAAATTTCTTTTAAGATTTCCTCTATGAGGAAACATCTCTCTAAAATTTGAAAATGTTTGGCCAAGCTGTTTGAGCGTATGATAAAGTTTTTGAAAAGTATCCAAGACCGTGAAAATCAAGACACTGTGCATTTTCATGAAAAATCATATATATTTTATATTTTTCACAAAATAAACTATATAAACATGATTTTTATGACTTGATTCATCATTATACATTCAGGTGCAGTATAAACAAGCATTAACAAATTTTCATGTTGTATATAAAATCATTCAACACATAAAATTGAATCTTAAACAACCAAGAAACTCAAAATCCCCAAAATTGATTTTCTATATTTAGGGTTTTATTCTTTTTATGGATTTTATTTAATTAAACACCATAAATATCAATTTCAATAAGATTTCAACATGCTGATCATATCAATTACACATCCAATATAATATGGAAATATAAATCATGCATTTTACGAAATATGATCAAGAAACAAGGTTTTTCAAAAATCATTTTTGGTAAAATCGCGTTTCGGGGTCCCATAGACCTATAAAAACACCAGATATCGATCTGAGTACATGACTGAGACTGGTATCACCTTTAATACATGCCTGAAACTATATTCTTGCATATGGATGCACCCTTGGTGTTACGTACACATGTACATGTTGAAGGTTTCCTACCTGAAATTGCATAGACAGAAAAATCGCTAGACATTTGATGTAGATGTGTAGCTTCGCCATCAATGGATGTACAACCCCACCTCTAATCTCTAATGGAGGTTTGGACCTAGGGTTAGATGAAGAAAATGGGAGGGACGAAATTGAGTGAGGGGACTCTTCCACTCCTTTTATAGATTTTCTTAGAGTCTCTTTCCCAAAGAGATTCCTACCTCTATAAGAACTCTGTTATTTCAGAAGGTTTACAAACATGAAAACTCAATCGAATTTGATGTTTAAATAGTCTATTCGATAGTTTTCGAAATGTAGATCATCATGGTGGTCTTAGATTTAATCATACATGCATAGATTAGTAAAAAAAATAGTCAATATTATAAAACATTGATTTTCAGGCTGTAATTGTGCATGAACTTCGGTCGACGATAAAATGCTCACATCAACAACAGTTTGGGCGTGCAGAAGTCGATTTCGATGCTCTCGAACTGAGGAACGTCAAGGTCGACTCTGATTTAATCGGTGAGCTACCGATCGGCTAAAATGTTCACACCGTAAATGCATTAACTTGAAATGTTCTTAAAATTTTTATTGCCTTGGTTAGTAACCAGTTTAACTCTTGTGTTTTGAGCATTAGATCTTACAATGGATTTGATTTTTTTTTTTTAATAAAATGCAATTGTACCTTAATGAAAAAGGGATAAATCACCAATATAGTTGTGTTGAAACACCACAACAAAATGGTGTCGTCGAACGCAAACACATAGACCTCTTCAATATTTCTTAGGCACTTAGGTTTCAAGCTAATTTACTCATACAATTTTGGGAGGAATTCTTACATTTTCATGTTTCATAAATCTCCTTCCCTCCATACCATTATCCGAGAAAGCTCCTTTCGAGGTCCTTTACAACAAAAACTTTGGTGTAATCATATAAGGTGTTCAGATGTATTTGCTATGCTCATAAAAAGCTTCACTTGCATAAGTTTAATAGCAGGGTAAAAGATGTATTTTCGTTGGGTACTCTCATGGTCAAGCTGCCTACTAAGATTTTGACATTGAAAAGCAAGAAACATTTTCTAACAGAGATGTGTGCTTTTGTGAAAATCAATTTCATTTTAAAGTCAATGCTACAACGACAATGATGAGAATATTATAATTTCCATGGTCATATTTGAGCCAATTGAGATGGATTTGAATGTGAAATTAGTTCAAAATCTTGAAAATTAAGAACATGAAAATCAAATCACTCCGTAAGAGCCACAAGAAAATCTCATAGAAAATCTCATAGAAAATCTCACTCCGTAAGAGCCACAAGAAAATCTCATAGAATTCCCACTCAACGATCATATCTTTGAGATTATCAATGCTATGCTGCAATCCCTGTTCTCCAATTGGACAATTTGAGTAATGCAGTTAAGAGCTCACGGTATCCCCGGTCTCAATAATTGAGTTATCCCGTGTCTCAGTAATTGAGTTATGAGTCTTTTTTCAATAACACATAAAGCTTTTCTGGCTACCATTACCCAAATCCCTGAACTTGAGTCTTTCAATCAAGCCATAGGGCACAAGCATTGGCATGATGCCATGACCATGAAAATTTGAGCGTAAGAAGAAAATGATATATGAACGATTACAGATCTTCCAGAATGAAGAAAGGCCATTGGCTGTAAATATGGAATGTAATATTATCTTTTACATTAGATAGATTTCTGGTTTTCGGTTTGCTGAAATGAAGGAGATGATAGATTATCGTGAATCTCCTCATTTGGGATATGATAGAGATCAGTCAAAAGGGGTTTTCTTTTTCTGTGATCATGTATATATTTTTTACATTCTTTCTGTAAAAGAAAACAACATATGATAAGAGATCTCCACTACGATTTCTTCTTCTTCATTATCATTTTCCTACAGTATTGGCATCATTTTTTATTTGCTTCCTTTCACACTTTATTGGTTTTTTTGTGTTTTCTTTTCAGTCTTCATGCACTTACATAATCACTTCATAATCATATTCTGTTTCTCGCTTTGTACTACTTTTCAATACTTTCTCGCTTTCTTCATGCATTGTTTCTCCTTTTTTTTTTTTTGGTGGTAACTATGATTTATTCTACAAATTTTTTTAACGGTTTTTTTTCTGAAACTTTTTTTTAACCAAACAAATACTAAAATTATATAATGTGTAATACACTGATACGTGAGCTAGCAATATTCCCAAAAGACAAATATATTTAGAGGCTGGAGCCTCAAAGTTTACACCATAATCCATGTAGCTGGTAAATCAACAAGTGGCTTAGTATTTGACAACTGTACTTCAGTTTTGCTTGGTCCACACAATGTCTTTAGAGGTGGGCTTAGTTGGGTGATATGTCATGCACATTAGCATGACAAATTATTTTGTTTTCAAATCTTGTGCAAACAATGGAGCCCACCAAAGTGCTGACGTTGTCATTACACGAAGATGAAGGCTGGGCACCGTGGTGAACTGAAAGAACAAAAAGTTCACCTGATCTCTCACCTCATTTCTTCGACTCTAACCCTATATATATATATATATATATATATATATATATATATATATATATATATATATATATATATATATATAGATATAGATATAGAGAGAGAGAGAGAGAGAGAGAGAGAGAGAGAGAGAGTAGGAAGCAGATCTAGTGTTAGGCACTTTGCCAAGGAACCACATGGGGGCTGCTCCCTCTGAAAAAAGGGACGCCCCATTATTAAAGAGGGTGCCCAGTGTACTGCCCTCCCCTTAAAAGGGTCAGTCTTCAGCCCCAAACACAACCACGCCTCACATGTTCTTGCTTGGTGGCCAAAACATAGACTTTACAATCTTCCAAATCACTGTTCCCAGAAGTTATTCTGCGAATAGCAAAAATCATTCACGTGGGAATAGATTCCTCCCCAGTGACAACTCGTTCATCCCTATTATGAGACTGACAAAGGCAAGGTGTTTAACAAAAGAATTTCCAATGAAAGACTCCTCCAAGTAGGACGAACGCTGGTGGAAGGGATCTGCGGTGGAAAAAGCTTTTTTACCGAGGACTCAACAGTAGGGTGCAAAAGGGTTGGATAATATTGGATATATATAACTGATCTGAGCCTGACATGCTATTTCCGGATTGGCATCTTGAAGTAAAAACAATGCATTCAGATCTCTTAAATCAAACTGTTTTGAATTCAAATTATTCATTGTAAGTCGGATCCAATTCAGATTTTTTTTTTTGATATTTACATAGAGAAACCATCCTTAGGTTCGGAGACCTAGCCATGCTGGCTCTGCCTGCTGCGATCAATGTTCTGGCAGCGTAAAACTCTTTGGGTTTACCCCTTACCCCCACAGAGTCACCACGCTTTGGCTTGCATAAGGGGTGACGCCCATGGGATTTAAATCACAATTTGACGGGTTTAGCATTTTCTACATGTACAGAGTTTGCTAGTTTGCATTTTCCTACTGGATTCAGCAATGCCACGTATAGTTCAGATCCATATTCAACCTTACCTCATCAGATCCAATTTGGATTCAGATTTGAATTTGGATCTACTGCTGACTTCTCAGGTTGGGATTCCGGATCTGGCATGATCCGGTTCAAATCCAATCCGTTTGCACCTCTACTCGATGGGGATTCATGAAATGATTCACGAAGCCGTTCCAGCTATGAATTTCCGAAGCCACTAGAAGGTATCAGATAGGGTAGGTAATGGCCAACACGAGAGAGGGTGTTGCGTTTCGGGGTCCCCACTGAGCGCTGCGTGGTGCTTAGTGGGATGTAGGGGGGAGCCGTACAGTGCCGTACATCAGACTGCAGGATGTACGGCTCCCCGTACACCCCCACTGAGGCTATAGTGTCTTTTTCAGAACATTAAAATGTCGTTACCCGTTTTTTCAATTGCAATCGAGTGAATAACGTCTGAGGCTATAGTGGATTGGTCGCATATTTATCGTTTCAGTCATGCTCTGTGTCCCACTTGTTTTGAATCAGTGATCTTATTAAAGGGTGTGTATCAAGTCCGAAGGATTGCTGTCAGACCTCACCCTGATGCCGTTCATCAACAGCATTCCATTGATTAACCTATATTTTCAGCCGTTCATTTTGCAAACTATAGATGCCATTCATCTAAGGCATCAATGGCTGTGAAAAAAATATGAGACCCATCTAAGAGATAGAGTCTACGAATGGCATTTTGGATGCCATTCATCACATGAATGAATGGCATCAGAGATACTCATTATTAAACACTCGGATGAGAGTGACAGTGACATCTCCAATTTAAATTGTATCAATGGTCACCTGCGCTATCCAATATAAATTGTACCTAATGCAGACAAGTGTCTCATTTCTTAATCATTGTTACAATCGAGTTCAGTGATTATTCAAAGTTTCCTCGAGTTACATTTTATACCAAGTTTTACAAAGAAAGCTTTCGGCGCTCTGCACAAAAGTTTGGGGAGGGATCCTTTTTCTCTTAGTAAAAAGCAAGAAGTGTCGATTGTGATTCCGTATGACTAATTTGTCTCATTGTTTTGTCAAGTAATAGTAATGATAGGGTGCTTCAGTTGCACCTACACCTACTTGGTAGGAGATAATTTTTTAAATAATTATAAATTTTTATCAGATCTTATAGATTGAATCTTGTAATTCTGACCTACATGTAGGTTTTATATGATCTTCCAAAAAACTGCAATGTCATAGACGACACTAATTGTTAGCACAATACCAAAAATTGACTTACAACTAGAAAATATAAGAAAAAAGGACCAATTTGCGGTGTATTGTCGTCAGAAGAAGCTGGCAATGATACATATCGACACAAGTTCACCTGTTTCTTTCTCTCTCTGTGGTAACACTTTACGTTAATGTTTGTTATGAGCTAGTGAAACACAATTTTTATTTTTTTATTTTTTTGTTAAATCTAACTTTATAAATATGATTTACATGATCCGTTAAGTAGACAACTTTTGAAGTGCCGGAATCAGAGGTGTGTGGAGGTTCTTCTGACAATGCAATAATTGATTGCTGTAAAAAGTTATAAGCACACATTTTTTGATCCAAAAATATTATTTTTCATTAAAAACTGCAATTCAAAAATTGTTTTCTACTAAGTTGATCATGCTAAATACATCTACAGGTCAGATATGAATCAAAATGACTTGCATGGTGATGAAAGAACTGTAGAGAAAGTTGGTAATCTGGATAACTGTCCTGTTCACCGAGAGGACCGAGTAGTATATTATAGAAGATCTGATTACAATATTTGAGATCTGAAAACTTTCCAGATGAGTACACGTTTTGATATACACGAAGATAATTAACAAACAAGATAACTGACAAACAATATGGGTTTCCTGATCTCACGTTAACTGCTTTAACCAATCCAAATGTGTTGAGATCAACCAACGTGGAAAGAGTCCAACTTTCTCTTGCATTTCCTCAACCATCATTGACGCTGGAGTTCCCTTGTGAGACAGAACTCTTCGTGATTGGCATCTCACGAACTGCCTTATTGGAATCGGTTTCCTTATCAGGTGAAATCCCAAGTAGCTTACAGGAATAATTAGGTATAATTGACTGTAACAAATATATGTCTCCACTTCATCATCCTACACTATGTTCAGCGCACACATCATCCTCTTAACAATAGGATGACTAGCTCATGAGGCTTCCTTACGGAATTTTCAAGTAAGCGTAGGGTTCTCCCTTGTACTTGGATAAATGCTACTAGAATATGTAGCGATGAAAGCATATTAGGTAAAAGGGTGCATTGCAACATTTTTGTGAAAACGAGATAACATAAAATATCATACCTGTCCTATTTGTCACTCAAGCAGCTGTGGCCCCTTTAAGCAGAACTTGTGGCGTTTCTTTCAATCATTTTGTTTGACTAACAACTGAGAGAAAAGAACAAAAAGCCAAAGAAGTTTGTACACATCTGACCATGGGAAATTGTTAGATCTTCCATTTCATGGTCCCTACTAACGAGCGAAAATTCAAGTGAAGGCCCACTGCCTATTGCACTCACGTCTTTATTACACCTAACGTTTACCTTTTTGTAAAGTAAATCCCCCAACATAAATAGTATCGTAAAATCAGGCTCTCTCTCTCTCTCACACACACATGGCATGTTCAAATCTGTCTCCCCATCTACCAAGGACCCTTCTGCTCCTCTGTTATCTTCTTCATCTCTCTAAACCGGCTACTTCAACTGCAACCAACTTCAGTTTCAATGGATTTCTTCAATCCAAGTTGATCTTAGGTGATTCTTCTGCAATCACCTCAACCGGGGCTCTGCGTCTAGCCAACATTTCTCATGCGCAGAACAAAGGAAACAAGGGCCATGCGTTCTACCCAGTTGCTCTGGAGCTCAAAAATCACTCTGCTGCCAATGCAGCTCTATCTTTCAGCACTCGTTTTGTCTTCTTGATTCTGCCCGAAAGAGAAGATTCTGGTGGTCATGGCGTTGCCTTCATACTCACGCCTTCCACCCAGCTCTCCAACACCATGGATGGCGATTACCTCGGCCTCTTCAATGCATCAAACAATGGCAACCTCTCCAATCATGTTTTCGCTTTCGAATTCGATACAGTTTAATCACCAAGATTCAGAGACATTGACAACATTCATGTTGGAGTTGATATCAACAGCGTAATCTCCCGTGTCTCTGCATCTGCTGCTTACTACACTGCGGATAATAGCAAACAATTGATTGATCTACTTGGTGGCAATCCTATCCAGGCGTGGATAGACTATAATGGTTATGACAAGCAGCTCAACATACCGATAACTTCATTAACACATCCTCTCAAGCCTAACCGCCCACAGATATCTTCTACGATTGATCTCTCCTCGGTTCTTTCTTAATTCATGTACGTCGGATTCACTTCCGGCACCGGGAAGCTTGCAAGTGAGCATTATATCATAACTTGGAGCTTCATGATCAATGGAGAAGCTCCAGATCTAGACCTCTCACAGCTTCCTTCAGTAACAAAGAATGGATCTGCTTCAAGATTCAAGGCTTCCAAGCTGGTGCCATATTCTTCAACTTTAGCAGTATTTCTTGTAATGGTGACACTCGGTGTAATTTGTCGAACATATCGGAAATGGAAGCTAACTGCTGAGACATTAGAAGACTGGGAGCAGGAATACCCACATAGGTTTCCCCTACAAGGAACTCTACCGAGCAACAAAAGGTTTCAAGGAGGTACTAGGTAAGGGTGGATTTGGTAGTGTCTACAAAGCAGTGTTGCCAAGCAATGGCATGGAGGTTGCAATCAAGAGAGTTTCACACGGTTCAAAGCAAGGAATGAGAGAGTTTGTAGCAGAGGTGTCAAACTTGGGCAGATTGAGGCATAGGAATCTGGTTCAATTGCAAGGATGGTGCAGGAGACAAGAGGATCTGATTGTGGTGTATGATTTCATGCCAAATGGGAGCCTAGATACTTTCCTTTTTGAAGACATGAAGAGAAGCCTCAGCTGGGAGGTCCAAGATTCTCAAGGGAGTTGCTGCTGGTCTTTTCTATCTTCATGAAGGGTGGGAAGTGGAAACAGGTTGTTTTACACGGAGATGTAAAGGCAAGCAATGTGTTACTGGATGCTGATTTGAATACATCAATATTTATACAAGAGAAATTACGTGAGCACATACAATCAAGACCCTTAATCGATCAAGAGTTCTGCTAACTTTGATGATAACTTTTAACGTCAAATAGAATTCTGGTAACCCAGAGTTCTGATGGTATTAGAGTTCTGAGGTTCTAAAGTTCGATAGAATTCTGATAACCTAGAGTTCTTAACACTCTCTCTCATACGGGTGCATGTACACACCGAGTTTGTCAAGAAGATGAGTAAATGCTTCTTTTCCCAAGGCCTTGGTAAAGAGGTCTGCCACTTGATCTTGGCTGCGAATATAACAGGTCTGAATAACGCCTTGCACCAGTTTTTCTTTCACAACATGACAATCAATGTCTATGTGTTTGGTCCGTTCATGAAACACCGGGTTCGCGGCAATGTGCATAGCCGCTTGATTATCATAGGATAATGTGACTGATTGTGTGTGCTCAATGCATAAGTCAGTTAATAATAACTTAATCCATACAATTTCACAAACACAACATTCGTCATGACATGATATTTTGACTCAGCTGACGAACGAGAGACGATCGCTTGCTTCTTAGTTTTCCAAGAAATAGGAGGACCCAAAAATATACAATAATCGGTTACAGAGAGTTGCGTCTGGGGACAAACTGCCTAATTTGAATCACAGAATATTGTAAGATGAAGAGGATTGCTACTTTGCAATAATATCCCTGGCTTGTAAATGCGGGAGTCTTGGTTGTTGCATGAATCGACTCAAGACATGTACTACAAATTGGATATCCAGTCGTATAACACTTAAGTATATCAATCGTCCAACTAGTCAATGATAGTGACGAGGATCATGTACAAGATCACCTTCTTCTGAACTCAAACCGTGTTTTTATTCCATAGGAAAAGATACGGGTTTGGCACCAAGAAGGCCCATCTCAGTTATGATATCCAAGGCATACTTCTGTTGAGACAAATAGATTCCTTTATCTGAATGGATGACCTCAATACCCAAAAAATACTTAAGAACTCTTGAATCTTTCATGTAGAATAACTCTGAGAGATGCAATTTCAATTTATCAATTTTTCCTGGATTGTTGCTAGCAATGACTAGATCATCCACGTAGATTAAAACCACCACAAAAATATGACACTTATTATAGGTAAAGAGTGAATGATTTGCGTGGGACTGTTTAAACCCAAAACTCTCAAGAGCATTAGAAAGTTTATGGTACCGATTTTGTGGTGACTGCTTCAAGCCATATATGGACTTTTGTAGTTTGCACACACGGTTCTCCCCCTGTTGGGCATATCCCGGAGGGATTTTTATATAGACATCCTCATGCAAGTCTCCATGTAGAAACACATTTTGAACATCCATTTGACAAAGTACCCAGTTATGAGGGGCCGCTACTGCGAGTAAGGTTCTTACCGTACAACTGAAGCAAAAGTCTTATTATAGTCAAGGCCCTCTTGTTGTGAGTATCCTTTGGCGACAAACCACGTCTTATACCATTCTATCGACCCATCAAATTTATGTTTTACTTTATACACCCACTGGAGTGTTGTGCGATCGTAGAATGCCATTGCGGTTGAAGGAAAAGTTTTATAGGATGACAATTAGGCTCGCTTTACTATATGGTACATAACGTTGGGCTGCCAAGAGACATCATATTCAAAAAATGAGTGTAGCCGAGATGCATATGCTTAGATGGATGTGTGGAAATACAATAAAAGATGAGAGAGAATCGTTTACGGTGGTTTGGACATATTCGGCGAAGGCCTAATGATGCTCCAGTTAGAAGGATGGAGAAATAAGAAAATATATTAGTTAAAAGAAGTCAGGGTAGGCCTAAGAAGACTTGGATGAAGATGATAGGAAAGGATATGAATGCTTTGAACCTCACCGAGGACATGGCATTGGATAGAAATGATTGGAGGAGAAAGATTCATGTGGAAGACCCAGAATGATTTTCTTTTTTGGTTCATATCGCCGACCCCAATTGTTTTGGGATGAAAGCGTAGTTGTTGTTGTTATACACCCACCACTACAACAAAGCAGCAGATTAGCGACGACCACATTTCGTCGTTAATCCATCGCTAACAGGCATAGCGACGGATTAGCGACAACGAGGCGACAGTATGCTTACGTCGCAAATATTTCGACGCTAACTGGCGACGGATTTATTCCGTCGCCAGGTCCGTCGCAAATTGCGACGGACTAACGAGCGCTGTATTTCGTCGCCAATCCGCCGGTACTAAACGACGACCACGGCTTGGCGACGGATTTACTTCCGTCGCTATGACGTCGCTAGATTTATATGAATAGCGACGGATGGTTCCGTCGCTAATCCATCTCAAACACAAAAAAAAATTTAAAAAAAATTAATTGAAAATTAAATACCGAGAACGGTACAATTTATATTTCTTGTACAATTTATATTTCCTGTAAATAAAAAACAAACCACAAAAAAAATTCCATATAACAAGAATCTACAACAATTAATCGTTCCACCTTAAAACTAACAAGTTTAATTATTTACAATTCAACAATTACAATTAGGAAACATAAAAAAATAGAACTTCTTCAACACAGTTCTCTAATCATCGCCAAGATTTTGTGCGTCTTCTTGTTCATTGTCTTTATCTGTCCCTTTCAGCTCCACTACGCTGATTATCGCTAGGAGCCTACACAAGAAAAGAACAATCAGTATTGATAAACAAAATATAATGAAATAAATTACACACTATATGTGATTCTATCATGTGCTCATGTGTGATCTAAGACAATAAAAAAACTCTATATGTGATTCTATCATGCTCATATGTGCTCTAAGGCAGGGAAAAAGTTATATATGCGATTCTATCATGCTCATATGTGTGCTAAGGCAGTCAAAAAATTGAATATGTGATTATAGCATGTTCATATGTGTTCTAAAGCAGCTAGAAAAACTCTATATGTGATTCTACCATGATCAGATGTGCTTTAAGGCAGGCAAAAAACTATATATGTGATTCGATCATGCTCGTATATGTGCTAAGGCAGTCAAAAAATTGAATATGTGATTATAGCATGCTCATATGTGCTCTAAGGCAGGCAAAGCAAAAAAAATTATATGTGATTCTATCATGAATGATATATGTTCTAAGGCAGTAAAAAAATTGTATATGTGCTTTGTGCATGCTCATATGTGTTTTAAGGTAGTCAAAACACTGAATATGTGATTATAACATGCTCATATGTGTTCTTAGGCAGTCAAAAAACTGAATATGTGATTATAGCATGCTCATATGTGCTCTAAGGCAGGCAAAAAAACTTTATATGTGATTATAGCATGCTCATATGTGCTATAAGGCAATAAAAAAACTCTATATGTGATTCTATCATGCTCATATGTGTGCTAAGGCAGTCAAAAAACTGAATATGTGATTATAACATGCTCATATGTGTTCTTAGGCAGTCAAAAAACTGAATATGTGATTATAGCATGCTCATATGTGCTCTAAGGCAGTCAAAAAAACTTTATATGTGATTCTATCATGCTCATATGTGTTCTAAGGCAGTCAAAAAAACTTTATATGTGATTCTATCATGCTCATATGTGTTCTTAGGCAGTCAAAAAACTGAATATGTGATTATAGCATGCTCATATGTGCTCTAAGGCAGGCAAAAAAAATTTATATGTGATTATAGCACGCCCATATGTGCTCTAAGGCAATAAAAAGACGCTATATGTTATTATAGCATGCTCATATGTGCTCTAAGGCAGGCAAAAAACTCTATATCTGATTCTATCATGCTCATATGTGCTCTAAGGCAGGCAAAAAGTTATATATGTGATTTGATTATGCTCATATGTATTCTAAGGCAGACAAAAAACTGAATATGTGATTATACCTGAGAGGGACCTGGAATCGAAGATCCCCTATTCAGAACAAGATTGTTGATCTCATTTCGGAGAAAGGGGCGACGGTGTCATGGAAGTAGTTATTCAGTGATTTCGTAACGATCTGGCGTACATCATCACCAGAAAGAATAGTCTGCTGCTTGGAGCTTATGTCGGCGCAAGAAGTCGGTGAGCCGTAACTAGAAGAAGCAATAACTGATGAAGTGTTCATATTACTCCCAAACCCGAACACGCGACCTTTTTTGGGTTCACCTGCTGCAGTCACCCATGCTGTAGGATCAAATGATGGATATTGAGTAGCGTCATCGCCATATCGCTCTACCATCTGTTGCTCATATGCCTCCTACAAAATAATGTTTAAAGTATTCATTAATAATTAATGATAACATTATGATAACTTGCATATATATTGCAATGATTATTAATAGAATAAATACATACCGTTGTCGTTCTCGCCTTCTCTGATACGAAGACTCCCGTGGTCTTCCGTTTATGTGTTTCAACAAACACATCCTTATATGGTACACTGCCTCCTTTTTCTGCTTCCTGCGAAGTTAAATGACAAAAGATTTAGTACACAAGTTTGCAACAGTACTTATAAAATTAATATTATATATTGATGAGTTACCATTTTCTTCAGGTGGCTCCCAAATGTCTTAGATCCACGTGTGTGTAGATGGGCTTCGGGCATCTTCGATCGATTTTGTGCAGCCTTCACAGAGCGATTTCTAAATGCATCTCCCGCCCACTTATCGCACATTTCATCCCAATAATCTCTCCTGATAGTAATAGGGTCATGGCCCTTCCATAGTAATGGATCATCTACTACGCCATATGCTTTTTTTGCTGTAGTCTTCATAGTGTGCAACATGTCTGCAAATCGATTGGCAGCCACCTTCTGCCACACCTTCCTTGCATCATTTTCTTCCACCGTAGTTGCGAAGCGATTCGAAGCCTACAAATATTTTAAGAAAGTTAGTAGACATTACTTAAATAAATTAAATATGAAACACATTAACTATGAGGGACAACTGTATACCATGAATGAGGACCACAATCTGTCTAACACCTCCTTTGGGTACTCTTTCCATTGAGCAACCGGTCCTGGTAGATGTTGAAGAAGTGAATTCCTAATCTCCCGTACTACTTCTTGTGGCTCAAACCTCGTGCTGCACATGAATTGTTACACAATAAATATCAATATAAAATATTTATAAGATATGCAATAATTGAAAACAAAATACTTACGGTCGATTATCGATATACACTATTCAAATGAGTCTTCTTGTGCCAGTCTGAGAAGACCCTGTTTCTTGTGTTGGCTCTTAACTTGTGTGATCAACTGGTGTAGGTGGGTCGTGTACAGGCGCAACATCATCTGTAAAAAAATACGTTAGAAATTCTCAGAATGCGCATTTGAACTAATCAAGCATCCAATTAGTTATATGATATACCTATCACAGAAGCCCGTGAAGATGAAGGCTGAGCCTGACTACTACTGGATGAACGACCACTATAACCTCCATGAACCATATTCTAACAAATAACATATGTCATACAATACATTCAAATAATTCACATCAAGTATTACAATGCATTCAAGTCATTCACATCAAGCATTGCAATGCATTCAAATCATTCGCATCAAGTATTACAATGCATTCAAATAATTCAAGTCATTCACATCAAGTATTGCAATAATTCAAATCATTCGTTGCATAAATTATAATACATTCAAATAATTGAAATCATTCACATCAAGTATTGCAATGCATTCGAATCATTCGTATCAAGTATTACAATACATTCAAATAATTCAAATCATTGACATCAAGTATTACAATGCATTCAAATCATTCGTATCAAGTATTACAATACATTCAAATAAAATTTTTAATCATTCACATCAAGTGTTGCAATACAACTCATGCATTTGCATCAAGTATTACAATACATTCAAATAATTCAAATCATTCACATCAAGTATTGCAATGCATTCGAATCATTCATATCAAGTATTACAATATATTCAAATAAAATTTTTAATCATTCACACCAAGTATTGCAATACAACTCACATCAAGTACTGCAATGCATTTAAATAGAGGTTTGTAGTATAAGATTTTGCTTACTAGCTTGAGAATTCTTCCTCGTCACTAGTTTGACTTTCTTCTTCTTTTTCTTTTTCTTCTTCTTCATTGTTTGCCCATCCACTTGGTACATCATTTGGATCACATTCCTCTATGAATGTTTCATCGGCCAATGGAGATATGACATGCATATCATGCGCAACATCATGACCATAAGCAAAGTCATAGACATCATCTGATTGATAGTAATCGCTGTCTTCAGCTAACTCATCTTCTTGTAACTGATCATACTCGGGGTATAGTTTGGACTTCACCTTGCAAACTACCCACCATTCATTTCTATCTGACTTTTTTATACTCGGATATGAAGTATAATAAACTTGTTGAGCTTGCGAGGCTAATATGAATGGTTCATATGTTCCAAACCTGAATTTATGATTCACCTCCACAATGCATGAAGCTTTGTCGAGTCTTGTTGCAGTTGGATCAAACCAATGACACTTGAATATCGTAACCCTGTTATTCATGCCTAAGTAAGTCAACTCCATTATTTCCTCTATAACACCGTAGTAATCATGTTCATTTTCACCGTAGCTGCTACCCTTGACACACACGCCACTATTTATCGTTGATTTGTTTATACCGTAGTCTTTTGTATGGAATCGATAACCATTTACGATATACCCGTTATAGCATTGCACAACTTTGGTCGGACCATTTTCTAAATCACATATTCCTTAATCCTTAACATCACCATGGAGAACCTATGCACAGACATAAACAATGATTGTGATCACGATCAATTAAGTAACTTAGTGTTGTTTATAAGTACAAAATTTATGTTAGCTTCTTTACCAACTGTTTCAACCACTCCACAAACTTAGTTTCACGTTCTTTTTGTACTTCTGCATCAGTGAGATGTGAAACTTTGCTTTGCAACTCCAGATCAAATCGTCTGCAAACCACAAATACTTATATTACCGAGCCATGTATCCACATATAGAACATAAAAGGATTTATAATTGAGTTGCATATACATATACTTACTCGATGTATGGGTCCATCGCTGAGCAATTAAAAAGAATATAGATATGTGCTGCATCTTGCTCTCGATCTGTCAATAGCCTTGATCGGCAACTACCAAATGCATGCCCAAGTGGTAGAAATATCGACAGCTTGTCAGCTACAGTTACTTGTTCTCCATCATCGTTACGAGGCGGGCATATGTAACGTGTTGGAATGTGAGGTTCGAAGTACATAGATGAGAAATTTGAAATCTCTTCTAAAGTGTACGCCTCTAAATAGAGCCTTCTACTCTTGCTTTATTACGAACTTTTTTTTTTAGGTCGAACATGCATATGACAAGAATATATATTTCAAATTTTAAATATCTGTCATTAAAGAGACAAATATAAAAAAACATATACCTTTCAAATAAGTACATCCATCGATATTGCACAGGGCCACCAACCCTTAGTTCATATGGCAGATGTATGATTAAATGTTCCATAACATCGAAAAATGCTGGCGGAAATATCTTTTCTAGCAGACAAACAGTGGTGATGACAGAATCCTCGAGATTCTTTATATCTGATACAACGACCTCTGATGCGCACAATGTTCTGAAAAATTCGCTCAACTCAGACAATACCCCCCATATAGATTTGTCTAACATATCATGGAATGCTAGGGGTATCAATCGTTGCATAAAGATATGACAATCATGGCTCTTCAATCCATATAACTGTCCATCGTCAATCTTCATAGCCCGAGCAATGTTAGAGACATATCCATCTGGAAATCTCAGTTGTCTCAACCATTGACATACATGTTTTATTTGATCAGGTCCGAGCACGTACTTTGCCTTTGGTTTCAGTACTTTGCCATTATACTCTTTGAGTTCCAATTCTGGTTTTTTACATATTAATTTTAAATCCATACGGGCCTTCAGATTATCCTTCGTTTTTCCTTTAATATTCATTACTGTATTGAACACATTATCAAACACATTTTTCTCTACATGCATCACATCCAAATTATGTCGTATCAATAGGGTCGACCAATACGGTAGTTCCCAAAAAATAGATTTCTTCGTCCAATTGTGATCCTTCCCAAATCCACGGAAGGGTGTAGGACTGCGGGCATCTGTTAATACATCTGGAAAGTATCACAATCTTCTTAGAATCTCTATGCCGGACAATCTTGAGGATGGACCTTCCGTTTCAGTTGTGCCTGATTTAAACGCATTCTTTTGTCGTCGGAACGGATGATCGCTGGGTAGAAATCGACGATGGCACTCAAACCAGCAAGGCTTCCTTCCATGCCTCAATCTAAAAGCTTTGGAATCCTCCATGCAGTACGGACAAGCCAACCTCCCATGTGTGCTCCAACCAGATAACATACCATATGCAGGGAAGTCACTGATTGTCCATAGAACAACGGCCTTCATGTTGAAATTTTGTTTTTTGTGGGCATCATACGTGGTAACACCATCATCTCACAGTACTTTTAGTTCATCAATCAATGGCCTTAGATATACATCAAGATTTTGGCCAGGTGAGGTCGAACCAGGGATCAACAGAGATAAGAAAAGATTTGGACGTTTCATACACAAGCTTGGTGGAAGGTTGTATGAAGTTACAAATACTGGCCAGCATGAGTATGGAGTTGATTTACCCCCAAATGGATTAAATCCATCTGTACATAGACCGAGTCTAACATTTCACACTTCCATTGCGAAGTTCTGATGAGTACGATCAAAGTGCTTCCAAGCTTCAGCGTCAACAGGATGCGTGATCTTGTTTTCATCGTGTCGAACTTTATTTGCATGCCATCTCATGTGTTTAGCTGTCCTTGAAGACATATACAATCGCTGCAATCTAGGAGTGATAGGAAAGTAGCGGAGCGACTTGTATGAAACTTCCTTTGATCTCGTGCTACCATTGCCTCTTGTCTTTGGCTTGAACTGAGGATTTCCACATGACGGGCATGATATGTTGTTTTCCTGCTCCTTGAAATACAACATGCAGTGATTTGGACAAGCATCAATCTTTTTGTAACCCATACCTAGAGCGTTGACCATAACTTTCGCACGATAGAAATTTTGTGGCAATTTCTCATCTTTGGGCAACATACTCTTCACAATCATGCACAAACGGTCAAAACATGATTGACTCAAATTATACTCGGACTTCAAATTCATTAGTTGAAGAACTGCAGACAAGTTAGTGTGACTCTCACAACCGTTCCAAAGTGGCTCATCAGCATCTCTAAGTAAATCATAAAATCTACTAGCTGCATCGTTTGGTGATTCTTCATCTACGACAGTTCTTACATCACTAGAACTCATAGCAGAACCCAGTTTTGTTCCTGCGGCATCAAATATCAAATTCGTATATGGATTATTGTGCACCATATTCACCCGTGCATCAAAATCGTTTCTAAATTCTTCTCCATGAAACGTCCAGTTCTGATAATCACTCACAAAACCTTTCCTGTATAGGTGATGTCTAACGCCATGAGGTTCTACAAATCGATTATTCTTACAAATCTTGCAGAGACACCTAATCCGACCTGTGGAATCTACTGTACTGACACTTGCCGTTGCAAATTCAATAAAACTGTCAACACCATCCATATATTCCTGCGATAACTCATTGTCCACTATCCTACAGTACATCCATTCACGGTTTGCAGTCATTTTGTCGTATGATGTTACGAATAGTATCCTAACCAGTTAAAAGAGAACCATCAGAATGCTATGATAAAGAAAATATCAAATTTATCATGCAATATATGATGTCATACAATCACAAGAATTATGATGCATGCATTGATAACTTAATATTTTCATGTGCAAACTATTCATGACACGATACATTCATTTGAAGCATGCTTTCAGTATACAATTTCACAAGGAAGACATAATCAAATTGAAAGTAACTGCATGCAAGCATGGATACAATCACATCAAATATTGCAATACATCGAAATAAGTCATATCAAACAAATGTCAAACATGTACCTGCAACAAACACACTTCAATATCCCACTAACTACTACCATGCCTAGCATGGACTCCGTACTCAAAAAATAAGAACACTTCCATATTCATACATTAAAATCATGCTCAGCATGATCTCCGAACTCCAACAAAGCAGTCCTAGATATCAACAACTAAGTGAGTGTGTGAACAATAAAGTGTTACATTCAATAAATTAAATAACATGTGATGCGCTTGCATCACTTACTCACCACGAGTATTTACCCGATTTGCATTGTTTTTGTCACTTACTTACCACGGGTGGCTGGGCACAAGCGAGTTCCGTTGAGAAATCTGCAAAAAACACTGTGTTAAAATGAAGTCACCACCTGCCGAAAAAAAAAACAACTAAACTGATGATGATATATCTAATGATGAAATGCGATAAAATAAAGTGTGCAAGTAATGTACTGCAATGAATATTGAAGCTAATTAGGGAAACACAAACACTTATGCAATGCAAAAAACAACTAAACTGATGATGATATATCTAATAATGAAATGCGATGAAATAAAGTGTGCAAGTAATGTACTGCAATGAATATTGAAGCTAATTAGGGAAACACAAACACTTATGCAATACAAAAAACAACTAAACTGATGATGATATATCTAATGATGAAATGCGATGAAATAAAGTGTGCAAGTAATGTACTGCAATGAATATTGAAGCTAATTAGGGAAGCACAAACACTTATGCAAAGGAAGCAAAAAGACTAAACAGAACTTTTACAAGAATGAAAAACTAAAAGATTAACAAAAATTAGCAAAACAAGAAATGCAGACAAGGAATTATCTAAACATGAAATGCAATGATCAAAAGCAAACACAGAAAAATGAAACAAGAAAATAATGAGAAAAACACAATTGGAAATTGAAATACAGGAAAAACAAAAAAATGAACTTGTAAAAAAATTCAGGAAAATAAAATTTGAATGAAATAGACATAAAAAAATCAGATAAAAGCATGAAACATAAAACTGAACAAACAAAATTTTGAATGAAAGAAAAGAAAACAGGGAAAAATTAAAAACAGGAAATTAGAACTAGAAATTAAAAACAGGAACAATTAGCAACAGAAAAAAAAAACTAAAAACTATACTTAATGTAAACAGTAAAGCAAACAGAAAATTATTGAAAATTCAGAAAAGAAAAATAGGTAATGCAATGCTGAAAAAGAAAGCAAACAGGAACCGACTCAATTGAAAAGCAGGAAATTCAACAATGAAAACAGAAAAATAAAAAATTGACATCAAACAAGACATAAAATGAAAATCAGATTTATGCTAAAGATGAAAACATGAATTAGAATAGTTCGAGAATTAGGAAACACAAATCTATTACGATGATTGAATCATAATGCAGAAACACTGAATTAAAAACAAATAGAGACAATTGAATGTAAACTGAAAGTGTAATGCAGAAAAAAAACACAAGAAATTAAAAGAACACATGAAATTGACGACTGTAAAACAAGAAAAATCAACAATGAACAACAACAATCGACAAACAATGAAAATAAAAACTCAGATCTATGAACCGATTAAAAAAATTTGCAGATGCTTAAGACGGGAAACAGAGAAACAAATGCTAATTCGATCTATTGTTTTTTTCTTTTTATTTTTATTTCTCTTGTTTTTGTTTTTTATTTATTTTGTTTTATACAGAATTAGTGGAAGAAGAAGAAAATGCATATGAGGAATCGGAGGAAGAAGAAGAAGAAGAAGAAGAAGAATAAGAAGAATAAGAAGAATAAGAAGAATAAGAAGAATAAGAAGAAGAATGAAGATGACTTACCGTACCAGAGGGGTTAGAAGAGAAATGCAGGGGGGTCGTCCCCCTGCTGCCGAAAATGATTACCTGCGCATCGCCGGGCGGTGGCGGGAGGCTGACGGGGAGCGGCGGCTGGCGAGCAGTGGACAGTGGGGGCCGGATAGAGGTCGACGGGCGGCGGGAGGGAGAGGGCGGCGGGCGGGAGCAAGACAGCGAAACAGGAAAAAGAGAAAGAGGGATGGGATTAGGGATTTACGCGACATTTAGCGACGGCTTAGCGATAGAATAATTCCGTTGCTAAGTCGTCGTAAATCAAAATACCAAAATAGCGACGGAATATATTCTGTCGCTAAGCCATCGCTAATTAACGATGGATTAGCGACGACAGAGTTCCCTCTCTAAATCCTTCGCTAAAATGGTTTTCTTGTATTAAGAATTAGCGACAAAAAACTGATGTCGCTAATCCGTCGCTAAGTAGCGACGGATTAGCGATAAAAGTTGTTTCCTCGCTAATCTGTCGCGAATTAGCGACAAATTGTTTCTCTAGCTAATCTGTCGCTAATTAGCGACAGAAAAAATCTGTCGCAAATTTCCGTCGCTAATTAACAATTTTCTTGTAGTGCACTTGCAACCGATAGGTTTCACATTGTTAGATAAAGTGGTGATGGTCCAAGTATTCTTTTCTTGCAAAGCACATATTTCTAAGTGCATAGCGTCCTGCCAAACTTTATACTCAACTGCTTCTTTAAAGGTATCAGGTTCATAAGTAAAGGCATTGGAGGCTAGAAAAGAAAAGTGTTTACTTAAATTTTTTTTGAAAGAGACAAACATTGACAATGGAAACCGAGTACTTAGCTTGGACCCTTGTGTTGAAGATATATTCAGACTTGGTGAAGAAATCAATGAGCAGTAGAAATCCTTTATCCACGTATTGGGTTTTCTTGGTCAAGATGATCTTCTAAGGTCATTTTTTAAAGGAGGTATGGAAGTTGCAGGTTCTGTGTTGTTGGGACTCACGATTTCTGATTGAAGTTCTAGGGAAGAATCTGGAGTTTCATGGGTTGGTACTTCAAGGATTGAATCCTATAATGGGTGTGACATGGTAACGATTCTTGGATCTTCGACATGATCTATAGGCTTAGGCAACATAGTTACATCCTTATTTTCTTCAAGATATTTATAAGGAAAAATGTTTTCATGAAGAACCACATCTCTACTAGTAAAATACTGATGATTTTCTAAATCGTACACCTTATATGCCTTTTTCACTTCTGAATACCCAAGAAATACACAACATCGAGTTCTTACGTCAAATTTGCTTTAATTTTGGCTTGTATCAGTTACATAACATAATAAGCCAAAGACACAAAAATGTTTGTAACTTGGTTTTTTATGATATAATTTTTCAAATGGCATTTTCCCCTCAAGTTTGGGTGTTGGTGTTCTATTGATTAGATAAGCTGCAACTAGAACACACTCACCCCAAAACTGTATAAGTAAATTAGATTGAAAATAGAGAGCCCGTGATACTTCAAAAAGATGACATTGTTTACGTTCAACTACCCCATTCTGTTGAGGAGTGTAAACACAACTATGTTGATGTATCACACCATTATCTTTGAATTTTTTTGAATCTCATATGAAAAGAATTTTGATCCATTATTGAAACAGATGATCTTGATCTGTTTAAGAAATTGAGTCTTCACAAGTTTAAAAACATCTTTTATAAGAGCAAAGGTTTCATACTTATGCCTCATAAGAAAAACCCAGGTTGTTTGTGTAAAATTGTCTATAATGCTTAAAAAATAGTGTGCGCCGAAATAAGTGGACTTTGAATAGGGTCCCCATATGTCACAATGAATCATATCAAAAACATTTTTCGTATTAATCTCACTCAAAGGAAACTTTAATCTAGTTTGTTTGGATTTATGACAGGTGTCACAACAGTGAGATTCATCAAAATCAAAGGCTAAACTCAACTGTGATTTTACTAGTTTTATTCTTAAAGGTGATGGATGTCCGAATCGCCTATGCCATAATGCATGATTGGTTCTTGTAGTGAGATAGGCTTGGATACTATTGTTTGGTCATAGGAAGTACAACCTGTTTCTTTCTTCACATTGTCCAATCATCATCTTCGATTTCATGTCCTCAATAACACAAAAATTGGGATAAAAAGTTATTAAATAATTCAGGGATTTAGTCAATTGACTCATTGATAGTAAATTCATTTTGAAGAAAGAAATACAGAGAACATGATTTATGCTAAACAAGAAAAGAGAGATTGAACCTTGATGTGACACGAGAATATGTTTACCGTTAGATAATGAAACGTGTATATTGCATGGAGCCAGATTATGAAAATCAAGAGACTTGGTTCCCATGTGTTGACTGGCACTGGAATCAATTACCCAAACTTGATTTGAGGGACTCGTGAGTGAAGAAGTCATACCTACAAAAATGACTGATGCGGGCTGATTTTTTTTTTGAGTGACAGGATTTTATGATACTCATCTATAGTGAATGTAGGAGCAATATTACTTAACCCATCAGCCTTACCATTAATACTATATGTATCTGTTAGAGTGGTTTGAGAATCATTGCAAACAAATGTTGCAACAGTGTGGGGTTTAAAATTTGGGTCATATAGCCGATGACCTGGAGGGTAGCCTATCAGCTTGAAACACTTTTCTTTGAGGTGACCAACTCCATTGCAATGACTACACACATGTCGGTTTTGCCGGTTATTTCTAAATTTCTTAACTCGACTTGTCGATTCACGACTGGGGTTATTACCATAGGCCACAACTAAGATCATACCTAATTGACCATTAACTGGCGTTGTGAACCTGACTTCACGTTGTTTTTCTTCTTGGAGTACCAATGCATATGCCTTAGTTACATTGGGTAAGGGTTCAAGTAAGAGGATCTGACCCCTTATTGCATTATAAGAATCATTCAGCCCCATTAAGAATTGAATAACCCTTTGCATTTGATGAGAAATAATTTTCATTGAGCCACATTTGCATATTAGCACTTGAGAATAAGAACTTAGCTCATCCCATAGAGATTTCAATTTGGTAAAATATATGGCAACTGACATTGTTTCTTGTTGGAGACGACAAATAGAGCTTTGGATTTGATAGATCAGTGGTGCCAGACTTTGAGTGTATCTTTACTGTAGATCTCTCCACATCTCATGAGCAGTAGTGGAGTAGATTGCACTATCGACAATGTCTTTACTTACCGAATTCAAAATCCAGAATAATATCATGTTGTTATAGCGGACCCAAAATGGATGGTCGATTGTTCATTCCTCAGGTTCGGTAATAAAGCCATCAATGAAACCAACTTTATTTTTTTCACTGAGAGCCATCATCATGGCTCTGCTCCAAGTGCCATAGTTATCCCCGGTCAACTATTGAGAGACCAGAACATTGATGGGATTATCAGAATGATGAATAAAAAAAGGACTTGAAATATCCTGACCTGGGAGAGCCATATCCCTTGAGCATCCTTCCTCTAGCGCCATTGGTGACAATATTCAAACACCAATCTGCTGGAAAGACAAATATCGACTAATCGGTTGATGAAGATAAGTGGTGCAAAAAGCACTAATGTTGAAACCAAATTAGTCTAGATGCGCACGAGCTGTTCAGATATCTATAGCTCTGATACCATGAGAAAATCGACTACAAGAGGAAATAGAGGATGAAGGAGAAAAATAATTTTTCATTGATTCATACGGTAGGAATACATCAATATTTATACAATAGCAAACATGAGCATATACAATCAGGACTCTTAACTAGCCAAGAGTTCTCATAACTTTGATGATAACTTCTAACGCCAAATAGAATTCTGATAACCCAAAGTTCTGATGGTATTAGAGTTCTGAGGTTCTAATGTCTGATAGAATTCTGATAACCCAGAGTTCTTAACAGTGATGAATCACTGAAAAACTTGGCTCTTGAGAACATGGCAATCAACGATAGTCAAGGTTTCGACCAACTAGTCCTATCATTTTCTTCATTTGAGAGCTATCTTCGAACTCTAGTTCATAATTTGGGGGATATGAGATAGGGTGACTCAGCCAAGTTTGCAAGTAAACCATGTGGCATGCCGAACTTCAGTAACAATGTGCAGTTCCACACCATATGGTAGGTGTCACATTTCTATCTTAAAAAACTCTGTATATATTATCCGAAAAAGACTTTTCATTGTTGATGATGGTAGGTCTTTCCATCATTTGAAAGTGTAACTATTTATGTAAACTAGTAAGATGCCCTCTATGTTTTTAAAGTAAGATGCATACTGTTAAGAAGTTCATAATGATTTATGCTCTTAAAACTAGAGAGACAAATGTATTATGACAGATTGAATTAAGCTTTGGTTGGCTGAAAATGGAAACAGAGCACTTTGTTTTGCTGCCCTTGTATTTAGTATTATTTTTTCTCTATGTTTGTAACCTTTTGGATTTGCAATATAGTATCTCATCCATGCTTAATGCTCTTCTGTGCTCAATTTTTCCTACATTTTAAATTAATTTTAGAATATTTAATTATGGTTTACGGGTATTTGTGGATTTTGGTGAATATAGACTTAAATGTTGTAAAAATGTTCTTTTCTCTAGCTTTAAATAGAAGAATTTTATTTCTTTTTTTTATGAAGCAAAGACAATGCCAGTGGGATTTGATCTTAATCCTTCAGCTTGACACAAGGCCAAGATGACCACATGCATAACTATCGCAATGGCTAGATAGAAGAATTTTCATGGAACCAGATTTCATTTGTATTCACTTTAAAAACTCCACACATCCTAGGGGAAATATTCAGGCAGCGCAGAGAAAACATGTAAAGTTTGCATTTTTCTGGATAGGCCAAAGGGAAAGCCTCTCATCACTAATTATACATTGACAAGTCCCCGGTTAATAAAAACCCTTGAGTCCCTCTTGTTTACTAAGTAGTACACCCATCTTGTTATTGCAAATGGACATCCTCCATGCGTTTCAAACTCATGAGATCTCAACAGCTTAGTCATATGCACAAAGTTTCCCCTACCAGATGATGAGGAAGCCCTTGCTGTGCATGTTTCTCGATCATGTCCATCCCTCCTTAGGTGAAACACTATGGTATCCCTATCGAGGAAGGCAAAGCTCTTGTGGGTTGTCAGGTTTCTTTAAACATGGTTTCCTGAGAAGTTGCAAGGAATTAGGATGTATGCTTTTTCGAGGACAACTTGTTTAGTTTTTTATTTTCAGTGATTTCTTGCTTTCCTTTCTTCAAAGTCTAATTTCTTTAAAAAAAAAATTGCTTTTCAAATATCAATTATTGCATCAACTTGGTTTAAAAACTGAAAAGAATTGGTATATCTTTTTTTTCTTTTCAAATATCAATTATTTCATCAACTTGGTTTAAAAACTGAAAGAATTGGTATATCGAGATTTGTAGTACCACATATCTCCAAAAGTCCCTTCAATTTTAACAAGTGTGCCAAAAAGGTGTTTTTTGAATAATATTATCAATAGGAAAGCTAATAATTGTTAGTAGTTGGAGAAGATTTGTTACAGTATCTCTTGTTTGAGAAAGGCTTAAGTATGTTTAGAAAAGTAAACATGATTCTTGAACCTCGAACATGGTGAAAGGTTAAAATAGTCATGACAACCAGAATAAGGGCCAGTAAGTGCCTGATAGGCTTTACAATAACCAAGGCTGACATGAGCCTGACTTGATTTGATTATTATCATTCTCTCTAGCTGAATTACACGAGCTCAAACTATTAGGTTCTTTCTTAGGTCAGGCCCATTCAACCATGTTGTTGTCCAAGCCCCAATGAAGGCCCAAATAGCAATGCAGTGCATAGATGGAAAACTTAGAAAGCCAAAATTGACTTGGGTTGGTGCTTAACCGAGTCAAAGAAGCATAATGACTTGGTTAGGATCAAAGTTCGAGTCAACTTGACTCGACTAAGTTAGTCAAGTTATCACACTTAGAATGATATTTAAAATAAATCAGATAAAGGAAAAAGGGTAGCCTAGCAGTTTCTGGACAGATCCATTTTTGAGAAAATGGATATCTTCAATGCAACTTTAAAGATCTTGATGTCGGAGATCCAACAAAAAATCTTTAAAAAATGAAGCAAAATTGAGAAGCTATAAGCGTGCTTATCTCAATAGGATCTAGTTCATAAGATCTAGTCAATTTTAATCCCATAACCAATAATTCTAGTAATCATGGTTATAAGTTCTTGACCCAATGAATATAAAGACTGAGTCTGAAATCTAGAAAAGAGCTGAAAAATGTAATATAGAAGAAATTCCTAAGTGAAAATTGAAAGATATTATGATGGATTTTGTATCTGGATTGCCCAAGACCTGACGACAACATGACTCGATTGGGTGATTGTCGACAGATTCACCAAATCAGCACATTTTCTACCGGTGAGAGTCAACCAAGCCTTGGAGAATCTCGCTGAATTATATATCAAAGAGATTGTGAGGTTGCACAAGGTACCTGTTTCAATTATATCGGACCAGGATCCTCGATTCACCTCACGATTTTGAGGCAAGTTGCAAAAGTCAATGGGTACTAAATTGAAATTCATTACCACTTCCAATCCACAGACAGATGAACAATAAAAAAGAATAATTCAAATGTTCGATGATATGTTGTGAGCATGTATTCTCGATTGGAAGGGTGACTGAGATACACATGTAGTACTAGTAGAGTTTGCATACAATAATAACTACCATGCAAGTATCAGTATGACACCATATGAAGCCTTGTATGGACGACCATGCCAGTCTCCGGTTTAATAGAACAAAGTTGGTGAGAGGACATTGGAGTCACCGATAGTGCAATAATACTATATGTAGCAGGTACATATGACCAGTGACAAACTACATGTTGCTTAGAGTCGACAAAAGAGTTACTCCGACAAACAACGTAAAGAACTCACTTTCTCACTTTTAAAGTGGGATATTCTATCTTTATTAAGGTATTTTTTACCAAAAGCGTTTTTTGATTCGAGAAGAAAGGGAAGCTGAGTCCCAGATATGTCGAATTATTTTTGGTACATGAGCATATTGGCAAAACTGCTTATAGAGTCACATTACCTTTTCAACATTCACATATATACAATGTTTTTCACGTGTCTATGCTGCTATAGTATGTACTTGATCCATTCTACATAATTCAATATGAGGATGTGGATGTGCACGAAGATCTGATGGTGAAAGAGAGACAAATGAAAATCATAGACAAGAAGTAACAAGCCTTGAGGACTAGGACTATTCATTTGATCAATGTACGATGACAACAACATGGCATTGAAGAATGCACTTGACAGTCATAAGCATGAATAGGGAAACCCCTACTTGTTTGAATAGACTTGTATCAGATTTCGGGAACGAAATTCCTTTGAGAGGAGAAGGATATAAGAGCTGTGAATTTTATAAAATTGTAATTGAGAAATTATTCAATGTTATGAAATATCTTATTTATATTTTAATTTTTTATTTATAAATATGTTACATATTTATGGTTTCATGAGATTTTTTTCAAGCGATTTTCTTTTTTCTATTATGAGATCTCCCTTCTTCTCTCTCTCTCTCCACACATCCGTGTAATAGAAACATGGAGAGGATCAACTGGGGCTCGACTTGTCTGGCAGGAGCAGTAGTGCATGTCACCTTGTATTGGGACGTTGGAAGTTCAAATCCCAATGGTATGGTTGTGTAACTTGTAGGGGTCTGCCTAACCCCAGCTTTGTCCGTCAAAAAAAAAGAAACACCAAGAGGAATG
This sequence comes from Nuphar pumila, assembly GCF_984573655.1. Lineage (NCBI taxonomy): Eukaryota > Viridiplantae > Streptophyta > Magnoliopsida > Nymphaeales > Nymphaeaceae > Nuphar > Nuphar pumila. Next base: position 34,109,602 of record NC_143254.1, read on the forward strand.
CACATTCACATATAAGGGTACCAATGGGTTGGGTTTGACCTGGACCCAACCCGTACCAAACCCTATAGGTTCAGAGTTTGGTGATAAAGAATGAGGTCAGACAAGAATCCAGGTTGGACCTAAAGGATCCAATTAGTATATGGAGCTGGGTATGGTTTATGAAACTTTATACCAGAGCTAGGCCCGACCCGAGTTTTGGTTAAGACCCATGCTTTTTCATTGTAAAAAATGGAAAAAAATATTTTATAGGGTATGGACCAGATCTGGTCCATGCAATTTTTATAGGGTCCTGGTATGGTTTTTCATATGGCAGACCCATATGACCCGGTACCCACACTTTAAGTCGGATCCAGGTTTGAACCCATCTGGGTCCGAACCAGATCCGACCCATTGACACCTACTCACATACTATAAACAGGTTATGGTAAAGCATACATGCATGGTCCCTTCTGTAATAGCCCAAGATGTGTCCCCTAAGGCCCAAGCTGAGGTCCCAGTAAGTGGGCTGGTTGTCCCCTGGGGTTCTGATCCGAAAACAGGGCTTGGTAAAAATTTGTACTTGTTGGCAACCAAAACAAAAAACAAAAAGCCTAGGATGCCCATCTAGTCTTTTTTTTTTTTAATGATACCTGGTGATCGATGTTCTTCGTTGATTTGTTGGCGGTTTCTTGGATTTCTAAGTGATTTGAGATAATTTGTGGCACTTTTTCATTCCACATATGCTCGTCATATATATTTTATGTACTTCAAGCTATCTTTAAATGGTGGAATGGATAATATGTTGGATTATCGTAATCATTTATTGTACAATAGCAAGAAGGTTAATTCTCATTTAATTAATTCGTGAGAGATATTCCAGATTTTTGGGGTTGAAAATTCAAGTGTATTAAAAAATGTATTGGGATGTAAAAAAAAATATGATTCAAGAGTCTATTCCTACTATTTTAACCATGGTGTAAGTCAATATTTTTTTTTTAAAGGCAAGCTGGGGTTAGGCAGACCCCTACCAGTTATACAACCATTCTGTTGGGGTTTGAACCTGCAATGACCCAACACAAGGTGATGTGCGCTAGCTTCTCCTACCATACAAGCCGAGCCCCCAGTTGGTAAGTCAAACATGATAGTTTTGTTGATATCCCAACTGAGGAGCACTGAGGTCAAATATCCAGCCAACTTAAAAAGAAAAGAAATGGAACAAGATTCATTGATTTCCACTTAAATCTAATTTTATTTGAAAAGGGAGTTCCACTTTTCCAAACTCATATAACCAGAATCAACTGAAATCCTATCTTTAAATGATGCCTAGCCTTCTCCTTTTTGGTAGGAAAAAGGCAAGTTTGATAAGGTGGGCAACATACCCAGGGTAGCCAAGTCCATATCTTTTGGTAGGAAAAAGAATTCTCCAAAGGCAACACTTTGAATGAAAGGTTTGTGGAGCTACTTTTGCACCAAAGACCAAGTGGCCTTTTTACTGCCAATAACAAAAGTGAAAGAGTCAAAGTGGGGCTCCCGTGTTTAAAAAGTACAGGGGAAGAGAGGCCATAAGAAAGCCAAAAGGAGTATAATTACCGTCCCCAAACTTGCAAGCTTTGCACATTAAATCATTGTATGAAAAGTTAATTCCTCTTTTTGTGTCTTGGATATTTGGGAAAAAGCCGTCCCCCCCTCACCGATCGAGTTCATTAGCCTAGGCTTCCTTGTCCACCAGAGAGTACACCCAGCTTCGGCTTCAAGTTAGAGGATGCATATCCTTAGGCTTTAAATTAGTTTCGTCCTATCAATTTGGTGACATTCGGGAGTCACCCTACGAGGCGAACACAGATCCCATCATTCGAAATAGGATGGGTTTCATAGTGCATTCAATCCTAGCCATCCAATCAATTAGCTAGATGGTTCTGCTGAATGGCTAAGATTTCATAAACTCAATGAAAATGAAAAAATTTTGCACCAGTAGAGTATACTTTTCTATCACATTTTTTGTGCAAAAAAATATCACTTTACTGGTGCAGGCTGCAGATGACCCCAATCGTCATATGGACAGCATGTTGCTGGTATGACGTAAATGTCCTAGACACTTTTAAAAAACATGTTGCTGATATTTTTTTACTGAATCCGAACACGTAGATGTGTTTATCATGTCTTATTAAAAATCATGCTTTCCATAGCAATTTTGATTTTTATTTCATGTGCAATAAGTGCTTATAGTCAGATGCATATTTTCTGCTAAATAAGATAGAATGCATATTTAGATTAAAAAAAACAACTTTGCCAGAGAGAGAGAGAGAGAGAGTTCCACAAGGGATGAAGCCATCGGGAAAGACCCAAGAAACTTTTACTTTGTATTATATTCCATAACATCACGCTGCAGAGATATACAGCTGTGCAAGAAATGGCTCACCCCATGTATATCATGCCATCTCTTTGTTTTCTTTGCCCTCAGAAGTCAGAACCAACAACCATTCTTTTGCCCATCACGTCCTCCCACCCACCATCCATATAAAATGTCTCTCGGATCAACAACTCAAAGCACAAGAGCAAACGATGCAGAGACCGCATAAAACTCAAGATGATGAAGAAGAAACGCCTCTGGTGCAACCATCTGAATCTGCCACACAGAAAACCATCAGGCAGACTCTGGCAAGCACAGCCCACTTGGCCAACCTCCTCCCCACAGGCACCGTCTTGGCTTTCCAGTTGTTGACTCCCAACCTCTCCAACAATGGTGTCTCATGACCCAAACATTGCTCATCTTATTGGCTGCGTCATGCTTTATTGCTTGTTTCACAGATACTATCAGATCAGATGATGGTCAACTCTATTATGGTTTGGCAACTTTCAAAGTCATGTGTTTCATCGACTACCTCGTCATCATCGGGACTGCCCAATCTAGACTCAGGTTCATCGACTTTGTGCACGCAGTGCTATCAGTCTTGGTGTTGCTGCTGTGGCTCTTAGAGACAAGAATGTGCTGCACTGCTTTTGTTGTTTTCTTAAAAAGAAATAGACACATTCAGCATGCATATATCACAAAATTAAATAGGTAATTAAAATATAAAACTTTTAAAATCTAAATCACGTATAAAAAAATCAGTGTATTCAATAAATAAAATCATAAAAATAGATAATTAAAATATAAAACTCTCAAAATCTAAGAAAAAATATTTAGCATTCATTCAACAAATAAATCATAAAATAGACAATTAAAATATAAAACTCTTAAAAATGTAAATTATATTTGAAAAATAAATATTCAGCATATATTTAATAAATAAATCATTAAATAAAAAACTAAAATATAAAACTCCTAAAATAAAATATATTTTATATTCATTTAATAAATAAATCGTAAAATAGACAATTAAAATGTTAAACCCCTAAAATCTAAATAATGTATGAAAACTATATTTAACATGCATTCAATAAATAAATTATAAAAATAAGCAATTAAAATATAGATCCCTTAAAATCTAACAACAACAACAACTACACCTTCATCCCAAAACAATTGGGGTCGGCGATTAGAACAAAAAAAGAAAATCATTCTGGGTCTTCCACATGAATCCTTCTCCTCCAATCATTTCTATCCAATGCCATGTCCTCGATGAGGTTCAAAGCATTCATATCCTTTCCTATCACCTCCATCCATGTCTTCCTAGGTCTACCCCGACCTCTTTTAACTAATATATTTTCCCATTTCTCCATCCTTCTAACTGGAGCATCATTAGGCCTTTGCCGAATATGTCCAAACCACCATAAACGATTCTCACTTATCTTATTTTCAATGGATGTAACGCCTACCTTCTTACGTATCTTCTCGTTTCGAATCTTATCTTTTATTGTATTTCCACACATCCATCTAAGCATACGCATCTCAGCTACACTCATTTTTCAAATATGATGTCTCTTGGCAGCCCAACATTCCGTACCATATAGTAAAGCAGGCCTAATTGTCGTCCTATAAAATTGTTCCTTCAACCGCAATGGCATTCTACAATAGCACAACACTCCAGTTGCACTTTTTCATTTCATCCACCCAACCTTTATCCTATGATTTACATCTCCATCAATTTCTTCATACTTTTGAATGATAGATCCCAAATATTTGAAATAGTCATCCACCTGTATTTCTTGCTCACCAAGCTTCACTACACTCCCGTCACTACTTTGTTGCTTACTAAACCGACATTCCATATATTCTATCTTACTCTTACTCAACTTAAAACCTCTTGCTTCCAATGTTTGTCTCCATAATTCTAACTTAGCATTAACCCCAACTCTAGACTCATCAATCAAAACAACATACACCACGACACATTTTCTTGAATTGATCTTGTAAGCTCATCAATCACTATAGCAAATAGGAAAGAGCTTAATGCAGATCCTTGATATAACCCAATCGTTATAGAAAAATTGGTTGTCACCCCTCCACAAGTGCGGACATTGGTTACTACTCCTTCGTACATATCTTTAATTATACTATTGTACTTGAGAGAAACACCTTTCTTCATCATTGTCCACCAGAGAACATCCCTAAGTACTCTATCGTATGCCTCCTCCAAATCAATAAAAACCATATGCAAATCTTTGTTCATCTCTCTATATCTCTCAATAAATTGTCTAAGAAGATATATAGCTTCCATAGTTGATCTTCTAGGCATAAAACCAAATTGATTCTCTGATATCATGACAACCTTCCTCAACCTATTCTCCGATATCCTTTAAAATCTAAATCATATACAAAAAAGTCATATTTAACATGCATTCAATAAATAAATTACAAAAAAAAACAATTAAAATATAAAACCCCTAAAGTTTAAATCATGTATAAAAAAATATATTTATAATACATTCAATAAATAAATTATAAAATAAATAATTAAAATGTAAACCCTTTAAAATTAAAGTCATATATGAAAAAAATCACATTTAGCATGCATTCAATAAATAAATCTCAAAATAGACAATTAAAATATCAAACCCCTAAAATTTAAATCACGTATGAAAAAACTATTTAACATACATTCAATAAATAATAATATGTATTTTAAATATTGTTAAAAGAATAAATGCTAATGATCGAATCAATTGTAAAATCTAGCTATACGAAATATATACCTAAATAGAAGCCTAAACGTACTCCTTATGAGTAAATGATAATGAATGTCGGTTAAAAAAATTCAATGGTGTTTGGGCAGGATTACATGTGATAGCTTCTATGTGGGTACTAAGGTATTGTGCCTCCAGCCTTATGGGTTTTCACACTTATTAAAGACAACTTTGTGCTTCTGTCCCAGGCGATGACCTATAGTAGTCAAAGCATGTGTACTTGCCTCCAAGTTGTTGCATTGAAAAGACAAGTATTAATAATTTGTTAGTTACAATAAACAACATTGCATTATCAATATGATATAGCAAATACCTGATGACTCATTCGGCATTTTAGATTTTTGCATTGATGTTCGTGAATAAATCACAAAATAAGTAATTAAACTATAAAACCCTTAAAATCTAAATCATATATGAAAAAAATACATTTAGAATGCATTCAAAAAATAAATCAAGAAATAAATAATTAAAATATAAAGACCTAAAATCTAAATCATATATAAAAAATATTTTATAATCATTTAATAAATAAATTATAAAATAATTAATTAAAATAAAACCCCTAAAATCTAAATAATATATGAAAAAATAAGTTTAACATGCATTCAATAAATAAATCATAAAATAGACAATTAAAATATAAAACCTAAAATCTAAATCATATAAAAAAATTATATTTAACATATATTCAATAAATAAATTATAAAATAGACAATAAAAATGTAAAACCCCTAAAATTTAAATCATATATGAAAAAAACACATTTAGCATGAATTTAATAAATAAATCATAAAATAGGTAATTAAAATATAAAAATCTTAAAATCTAAATCATGTATAAAAAATATATTTAGCATGCATTCAATAAATAAATTATAAAATAAAAAATTAAAATATAAACCCTTAAAACCTAAATCATATATGAAAAAAAAAAATTAACATGTATTCAACAAATAAATAATAAAATAAAAAATTAAAATATAAAACCCATAAAATCTAAATCATATATAAAAAAAACATATTTGACATGAATTTAATAAATAAATAACAAAATAGGCAATTAAAATATAAAACCCCTATAATCTAAATCATATATAAGAAACAAATATTTAATATACATTTTATAAATAAATCATAAAATAGGTAATTAAAATATAAAACCCTTAAAGTATAAATCATTATGAGAAAAAAATACATTTAACATTTATTCAATAATTAAATCATAAAGTAGGTATTTAAAATGTAAAACCTTTAGAATCTAAATCATATATAAAAAAACACATTTAATATGCATTCAATAAATAAAAAATAAAATTGGAAATTATAATATAAACCACTAAAATATAAATCATATATAAAAATATATATTTAATATGCATTGAATAAATAAATTATAAAATAGGTAATTAATATGTAAAACTATTAAAATTTAAATAATATATGAGAGAAAAAGATATTTAACATGCATTAAATAAATAAATCATAAAATAGGCAATTAAAATATAAAACCCCTAAAATCTAAATCATATATGAGAAAAAAATATATTTAGCATGTATTCAATAAATAAATTATAAAATAGACAATTAGAATATAAAACCCCTAAAATTTAAATCATATATGAGAAAAAAATACATCTAACATGCATTGAATAAAAAAAAATTAACTTAATGATGAATGAAACATGAGAAAGACAAAAGGGTGAAAGAGAAAGAGAAAGAGAAGGGGCGACAAAGAGGTGGTGAGAGAGAGAGAGAGAGAGGGAAAGAGAGGAGATGGGGCAAGAGACAGAACGGGGGCAACAAAGCGAGAGAGTGGTCAGGGGTGAGAGAGAGTGAACGAGAAAGAGGGGCTGAGCGAGGGGGAGAGAGAGAGAGAGACGAGGTTTTTTGTTTTTTTAACATCACTTTATTAAAGCAATTTTTTGTTGCATAAGTAAATACCTTTATTTCACTAGTGCAATAAAAAATTATGCCATGTTACATTCCTGGGCCCATAGATAGGTTTGAGTTTGAACTTAGGTCTACGTTAGGTTGGCTAGGCTAAAAACAAGTTGAGGTTCACATTGTGTTTGAACAAGATTTAGTAAAAAAATTGGTTCTTCGAATTCACAATAGATAAAATACTGAAAATTTAAGAGGTGCTTTTAGACTGGTAAAGCTAGCTTGGTTAAAAACTGTTGGAGTTTGAGAATTATGCTTTGGGAGATAAAATTTATGGAGGTTCTGAGATTGTTTGGGAAATAAAATTTATGGAGGTTCTAAGATTGTTCGTGAATAGTGTTATGTTTGGATTATGATAGGTTCTGAAGGATTAGTTTATTCCTCACAAAACATCAATCAAAATAATATAAAAAACTAGAAAAAGGCTTTAGATAGGCTAGGAAAGGTTGGTTAAAATTTGGGATTCAAGAGATTTATTGTCAGAGAGATTAAAAATATGAAAACACCAAAAATAGGTTTGGGTCTGAACTAAGATTTGGTAAAAATATGTTTAAGTGTAAAATTTATTTTTCCACATTAAGAATGAGTTTGAATCTAATTTTTTGTGGGTAGTCTGAAGAAAAGTAGGCGAGTTTAGGGCTAAATTTGCATGTTTGGACTAGGTCAGGTTTGTGAGAAACATTCAGAGGAAGTTAAGTCAAATTTAGCAAATCACAACAACAAATTGCTAAACTTGTGGTTGGGTTAATGGGTCTAGGGAGGCTAAGGTTGAGTTCCAGGTTAATGCTTGGGCTTAGTTAACTTACCAAGGTTTTGAGAAGTTGGCTTATGTGGTCTTTTAAGGGTCCACCACTAGGAGATGGTTCAGGAATGTTGACTTGGTTGACACTAGGGGTGGCAAAATCTGACACGACCCGCCAACCTGCTTCTTAGCCGGGTTCGGGTTTGTGTCGTAAACGGGTCGACCTGCCTAACTCGTTTATTAAACGGGTCGGGTTCGTGTTAGGGGTATGCCAAGCCGCCAACCCGACTGACCCGTTTAATAAATGAGTTAGACGGGTGGGTCAACCTGTTTACCCGAACCTGAACCCACCCCACCAACCCGTTTACCCGACCCACCCGCCAACCCGTTTACTCGTACCCGACCCACCAACCCGCCTGCCAACCCGTTTACCCGAATCCAACCCACCAACCCGCCAAACCGTTTACCCGACCCAACCCGTTTATTAAACGAGTTAACCGTGTTGTGTCGGGTTACCCGTTTAATAAATGAGTCGGGTTCGTGTTTGCCATAGCCGACCAATTTAATAAATGGGCCGGGTTTGTGTTGAGGTATGTTGACCTGCCAACCCACCGATCCCGACCCGCCAATCCGATCCGATTGCCACCCCTAGTTGACACAGTTTGGTTTCACTTAAATGCTTGATGTGGTTGCATGGTCTACACTTAGACTTACATCAAGTCAGTTGGGTTGGCCTACAAGAGGCCTAAGCTCAAAGGAAGGAGCCTACTTGAGAATAGACAAGAGCCTAGAAGCCAGGGATAGAGGTGACAAAGGCCTAAGGGCTAAGGAAAAATGTGAAGAACAAGAGAGAGAGAGAGAGAGAGAGAGATCCCTTCAAGGGGGACAATTTTGAAAGAGAGAGAAACTTTAACTTTTAATCTGATTTTTTTTTATTGCTTACAAGGTAGAGGCTCTATATATAAGCCTTAACAAAAATATTTAAATCATAATATAAATAACAATAAATATTAACTAAAACATAAACTCCCAAGAGTCCCCTAGATAGAACTTACTAGGCCTTTAGGTAACACCCAAATCCCTTCAAAACCCCCCTTACACGTTCATCATGGACATTCAATAGGGAAGGTCAACCTCCCTTGGTGGGGCCCACTTGGCTAGCTGACTCGCCCTTTGGGTCTCTTTTGGAGACGGTCTCTACAATGTTGAATCACTTAGCTCCATGCTTTGGTCCATCCAAAATAGAGTTGGGTTAGATCTCTTCTTGCCCTGCTCTATCCAACACTAATGAGGATCTAATTTTAATTGGATCAGTATCACGCCGGTAATAATGTTATACTGACGTGAACTAATGTCTCCCTAGTATAAGATACATCTTTACTGGCACAATCTTATTTCTCGCTAGTAATGATGTTTACTTCACTGGTGTGGAATATGATTGTGTTAGTAAAGATGTTATACAAATGTATGTCGCACCAGTATAACATAAGTCTATACTGACACAAGCATATTTCACGTCAGTAAAGATGCTTCATTAATTGAGTTGCATAAGAGGCACATGAGTAAAAAGGTAATTTCTTGTAGTTTCTCAAGGCTGAGTTAAAAACAAAAAAAAAAATCTCATTAATGGGTTGGAAGGAGCCTAGCATAGGCAAGATCCAGTTTGACTTGGCTTATGTGTTGCCCTAATACATGCCTACTATGTTCTCGAGTTGCACCGAATTTTTTATATCTAATTGAATTCAACCAATTTTAATCACTTTGCCAGAAAAAAAAATCTAATTTTTGATATATTAATATATAAAAGTTCATTTTAATATATTACTAAAATGTTAAAAACTATTAAATATTATTAAAATAAACTTCGTATGACTCAAGGTCATGTCAGTGTGTCATAACATGTTTGACTCATGTCACCCATGACCCACACCCTGCATTGCACGTCACTAGGGATGGCAGTGGACCGGGGCGGGGGACAAGGTCTCCACCCCCACCCGTTTCAAAATCTGAACCTTCATCCCCGCCTCCATCCCCGCACGGGGATGGATTTTAACCTCCACCCCCGCCTCCATCCTTGTTTCATGTCCTCCATCCCCGGTCCAAACGGGGGTGAGGCGGGGCAGGGTCCCATTTCCCCTCGGTCTATAGTCATTCCTTAAAGGATTGGGGGACGGGGCGGGGAAAGGCGGGGATTGAGACAGGGACAGGGCGGGGGAAAGCGTAAGTCCATCCCCACACGCGGATAGATTTTAACCTTCATCCCCGCCTCCATCCCCGTTTCATGCCCTTCATCCCCGGTCAACATATCAACACGAACTACAGACTTGATACGAGTACAAGAAACAAATCTCAAACTTTTTGAAAAATAGTACTGGCGAAACAATTTTTCAATATTTATTTTTTATATTAAAATATATTATTATTGAAAATATTATTAAAACCATTAAATTATTTAAAAATAATAAAATATTGTTCATACTTGTCATGGTGTCGTATCACTAGATAAAACCGAAGATGGTGTGTCCCTGTCACAGCTGTGTGTGCTCCCACTCGCGCACACAGACATCCTTCTGCACAAGCACACAGACAGAATGGACGCATAACACGCAAGGCGTGAGAAGAATGGCCTCCTGACACCTTCAAACACGGAATTTCATAGTAAGAAAATACGCAGAACATGACTCTAAAAGCAGGCAAGTCGAATTTCATACTAATTAAGGAAGCGGATCAGGTGATGCTGAACATGAGCGTTTTTGCTCATGCTGACATCATGGCCGTCCGATTTGCATTTTAAAAAGCTCAAAAAACAACAAAACCACGTGGCATTCATCCAAAATGCAAACAGACGGCCACGATGTCCGCATGAGCAAAAACGCTCATGTTCAGCATGACCTGATCTGCGCCCTAAATACGCAGAACATGACTCTAAAAACAGCCAAGTTTGTCTCTGAATAGAAAATTGCGTCCTACAAATTAGGCAACCCTAAATTGAGGGGTGTCCTACTGGCAACCCTGGCTTATTATATGATCCAAGTGGGGTAGTCTCCTTGTGGGGCATTCCTATATGTCGTCACCCTTGCTATCTTTAGCTAGGATCTTCCTTTAGTTCTAATTACAGTAACTCTCGCGGCAATAACAGACAAGAAACCCCACATAGAATATACTATAAATCATGGCATGAAACACTACATATTATCTATTGAATTCACAAAATCAAAGAAATTGTAGAGTCTGTATGTACTCAATATACATCATCACCATGGGGCACCATGGGCATCTTCAAACTTATAATGCACAGTCTAAAGGGATCTTGCAAGCTGGAAACACTCGGCAGATGCACTGCCTAAAGGGATCTTGCAAGCTGGAAACACTCAGCAGATGTCTGGCATGTTGTGCCAGGCACAAGAACTAAGGCCCCAAGACTGATCTGTGTTCGCGATTGACAATGCGATCTGCTGCATATCGATGCCGAGATCGTCTGCAAATTCAGTGGCAAGCGACTCTGTTAACCCAGATTGTGCATTCGATGTCTCAATGGTCCCTTCACCAAACCATTCTGGGATGGAGGGGGCAGTGGATGATGGCATGAAATCAAACAGTGTAGAGAACTCATCGTCCACTGAGTTACACTCATCAGTCCCTGCTTTCTTGATCTTGGAATCTGCTGTCAACCAGAATTATATTGAAAACTGTAGGAACTCAGTAAAATGAATCATACTGCTCATGAATTGCATTCAAAAGTGCTAAGAAATTTGTAGGTAACATGAAGCAATCTTAAAATTTTGAATTATGCTGTGCGCGCATTGCGCACGAATTCAATAGCATAACCTCTAAAAAGCATTACCCTGTTTTTCATGAAGTAGAAAAACCTGAAAATTCCGAATCATTAATTTTCTAGTAGAAATACCAAAAACGTCAGAACTTGTAAGGTTAAACATCACAATGAGACCACACCACTTAATGGTGGAGAATGTCCATAAAGTACATGAAATTCAAAATCCAGGAGATTCTTGATTTCTAACAGCAACTAGGTACTATAGTTCTCACTTCTCACAGTACTAGCATAGACAGTGTATGGAAAAGCTTTACAAAGAGACAAGGCCCTTATTCAATTCCTTATAATGGGAAAATTTGGTCAGTTCGTGGTATGACTTCCAATGAATCATATCAAACTGCATTCATATGATACCGTAGTTGGTGCAAGAACTTGGCCCTTGGCTTATGAAAGGTTAGTCAGAACATTAACTTGGTGGGGTTCCAATTCTGCACCAAAAATGAGAGTAGCTAATAGGCAAAGCCAATGAGTTTTAAGCTGCCGGTACGATGACCTTAGGTATGGCAGCGGAGCCAGAGCAACCAGGTCTTTGTACTGGGTGCAGTTTCTTCGTGTTATAAATAAAAAAGAAGCCAATGAGTCGATCAATGGAACTTGGTTCCATAAGTTAACCAGGAGGCATATTGGCAACGAGTCAACATAGCCCAGTGGATCGATTTGGTCCAGACCAAGAGCTCTGAGCGAAGGCGAACGAGTCCATTTCTTAAATGTTTGACCAAGTCTGTTTACTAGCCCATGAGCCAACGAATTCAGAGGGTTCAACACAATTCTTAGATTGATTAGGTCTGAGCTTGATCCAGTCCCAAATTCTTTCTTTAGGAATAAACAGGACGAGAGAAAAAGCAAAAGAAAAACTAACCAATTGATCTTGAATGCTCCCACTGACCGTCGATGCCACTATTGGCGAAATCCTTGCCGTTGGTCCAATCGCATCCTTCCGGGGAACCGAATTCCAGCGGTTTCCCAACTTCGCTTCCGGCGATCACCTGAGCTTCCTGCAGCATGGCGTCCAGCAAGCCACTATTCGTTCCGCCAAGAGTCGCCGGCACCGGCATTGGCGCGGCCACCGGCTTGACCGTGCAGTCGAGGCCGCCGAACAAGTATCCGGCATCCGCCAGTCCGGCAGCCTCCGCTAGTTGGCTTGAAGGGAGCTCCGTTTTCACGGCCAAACCAAAGCCAGCAACAGGGTCAGGATCATACGGTAATTCCACTATTCGGAACAGAGCATCAAGCTCCACTGCTCCTCCGCCGCTGCTGCTGCTGGCGGCGGTCGGAAGCTGTGACGCCAACGATATCCGTGCCGATGGCAGCAGTGGCTGGTAGGTCTTGCCGGAAAATGGTAGGCCCAAACCGAAGCTCTCATCCCGGAACCGGCTCGTGGGAGTGGTGGGGATGAAGGCAGAGGAGTCGTGGGCCAGGCCGCCGGCGATGGGGAGGCGTTGATGGTCGAAGAAGGGGAATGCCTGTTGAGGCTTGACGCAATTCAAAATGGCTGTTGCAGGAGGACGAGAGGCCACCATAGTGGTAGTGGTGGCGGTCGCCGACGGTGGCGTTAGAGCAGGCTGAGTCGATACATGGGGTTGGATGCCAGCCGGGTACAGGGGAAGCCCTGCTCTCTGCCTCCTCTTGATCCGTGTATTCCAATAGTTCTTGATCTCGTTGTCCGTTCGCCCTGGCAACTGCACCAACAAACCAAGACCGAGTGAAATCGACTCATTAAGGGAGTATGGGGGACGCAGAGAGTGGTGAATTTTGGGAGACAAACTGAATATACAGAACATGGGAATCTTTCATTCTCACATATGGGGTGGTGAATTTGGGTAAGTGGTGGATCGCTATTTTGTCACCCGAAAGCTCGTTTGGAGAAGACGGGTACTGCTTATTCATCGATAGAAATGATAGGGGAAGGCCGAGAGTCTTGAAACAGGGGAAACGTGGAGTATGGGAGTCGATGTTTTGCTCCAAGAACTCATTGTCGGATGATTGATCTTTTCTTTCTATTGAGTGGCCAATTTTGGGAGCTAAGAAGTCGAGAGTTTTTATATTCGATAGGTCGTATGGAGAAGATGGGCATCTCAGAAATGATGGCAGAGTCGTGGATTTTGTGAATTGGGGAGTTGGTGTTTTTGCAGATGAGAACTCATTTGCAGAAGAGAGTGGCGAAATGGATGAACGGTTTGGTGTTTTCTGGGTTCTTACTTGGGTGGCCATGCGAGCCCATTTGTTGCCGAGCTTGGCGTGGAGCTCCAGGATAAGGCGCTCCTCTTCAGGTGAGAAGGATCCCTTCTTCAGGTTGGGGCGGAGGTGGTTGGCCCAGCGGAGCCGGCAGCTCTTACCGCAACGGGAGAGACCCGAGTTCTTCTGCACGGCGTTCCAATTGCCCTCGCCGTGCTTCTTCACGTAGTCGACGAGGATGGCGTCCTCGGCGGCGGTCCACGGGCCCTTCTTGAGGGCGGAAATGGTGGCGACACCGGCACCTAAGGTGGCGGTGGAGCCGCCACCGCCGGATGAGGATGAGGAAGAGTCCGGTTGGGTGGTGGCGGTGGTGGTGGAGAGGAGAAGAGTCGTGGTCATCATCATTTGCAACACTCTCTCTCTTCTTTCCCTTTTCTCCTTCTCGTGCTTCCTCCCTTATATAAGGACTTTGGATCGTGTTCTCTGTTGCTTTCCTTTTGTCTTTAAAAATTTCCCTCAATAAAATTGATTGTGCGTCCTATGTGTATGTGTATCTTTCCTTCCCTCTCCCTCACACGCAGAGAGAGAGACGAGAACAAGGGTCCCACAGGGATGGAAAGAGAATGGGATGTCCTTCGTGGGGGAGGTGCTCAATGTTCTGGCATAAGATCAATAAGGGTGTTTAACCAAAAAGAGAAAGATCAGCAATTGAGAGAGAGAGAGAGAGAGAGAGAGAGAGAGAGAGAGAGAGAAAAGGGTGTTCAACAAAACAAAAAATCAGCAAGTGAGAGAGTGAGAGATGATGGTGATGGTGATGGGGTCTGGGTCCTCTCGAAATGAGAGGTTTGGCCTTGGATTTCGCTGGCTTCGCGGTTGGCACCCTCCATTTTTTTTTCCGGTTCAGCTCCTGTTTTTAAGTCTCGACAGAGTGACGAGGAGGTTGCCTACGAGTTAGGTGCCTAACCGAATGAACACGCGTGACGAAGATTCAATGCGCGTTCAGGTTAGAACTTTTAGCCACGCTTCTCAAGCACGCTAAAAAGTGATTTACACGTTTTAAAAGATCTTTACCGGCATTGCAAAGAACCACTAAAGGTTTGAGCGAAAAAAATAGTCTTCAGCGGCGCTTTGAAAGCTATTTTTTAACGTGAATGCACACTGATCGTCCATCATGTGCATGCGTCCATCATGCACACACGTACGTCCATTCGATTAGGCACTGAAGTTGTTAGGCACCTATCCATTTCAGTAAAATATGTTTACCAACCAAATATGTTAAAGGGTGTGAACCAAGATTTTAAAGGGTTTATTACTTTTTTTTTAATTTGACCATACGGATGTGATATAGACCCTTGGTTTTATAGAAACAATCTCTTTGATCATCCAATTACTATGTATAAAAAGATTTTTTTAAGGGTTGAAAATTAATAGCTTAGAATTTTTATAAATATTCAAGCATAAGAAAACACAATTCTTGATGTGATTATGATGATCCAACAATCGCCTGGCAAATGGACCATGTTGAATGCATTTACAAGGTTAGATTTGCAAGAAAACCTATGAAAATCTCAATTCATACCAGCAAACATATTTAGTTGGTAAACATATTCCAGTTTCCCTATATATATATATATATATATATATTAGTCTGGCCCCTTTTTATTCAGGCCTCAAATATGTCCAGTAAAAAAACGTAGATGCAGGCTGTGTTTGCTTGATCTAAACTAATAGATTTGTTTATCATAACTTAGTAGTTAACATACATTCAATTCAATTAGGTGTTTTTCATGCACGTGTTTTTTAGAAGAGTGAAAAATCAATGTGTTTTTTTTTGGTAAATTGAGTGGATTTTTTTTGATAAATAAATAATTGCGAGAACACCTACAAGTTCAAACTCGACAAAAACACCTGTAACCATGTTTTTTGTCTGGACCAAAATTAGGGCCTAAGAAAAATAGGACCTGACTAAAACATTTCTTATATCCAAGTATATGTATTTGCCATAGTAGATTGTACCTACAACATGAGGTACAATCTGGTACAGATCTCACCCATGCAAGTCGATGTGACTCAATCCAACCACCTAATGTTTTGAACATGGTTGATTTAGTGGAAATTGACATTCAGATCATATTATTTGGAGGAAAAGTAGTCTTTTAAGTTGAAAAAGTTCAGCACATTCACAAGCATCGACTTTTACATCGCATGTACATCACATAGGTTTGTTTTAACAAAAGTACCAAAAGCTTGAAAAAAGGAGTTTTGCTAGGTTGATTACAAATACAATTGACTGTAGTGAACATATATATATATATATATATATATATATATATATATATATATATATATATATATATATATGCTCAGGTGCTCCGGGAGCACCTACTCTTACATACGTACTCATTATAGTTTATTTGATAAGAATCATGCTTTGGATCATGTTATTTGGACATTAAAATATGATTTTTGAAGTCATAAAGTTTTGATACATTGTGAGCCATTGATTTTTAAAGGTCTTAAAAAACTTACATATAATCACATGATCCAAAACGTGCTTTTTACTAAATAATGCTTATAGATCATATCAGTAGAGTCTTATCAACAAAAAAAAAAGTTCAAGAAGTTTGAAAATCTAAAAATTCTATTAGGTAAGAGTAGGTGCTCCGGGAGCACCCTATCATTACTAATATATATATATATATATATATATATATAAAATATTTGTTGTTATTGAAGACAAATATATGAAACTACTGAGCCAAAAATCATAAGTTTTTGACTTTTTTTAAATTAAATCCTATGGATGGGAACTACAAGTTTTGAATCATATAATTGTAACACATAAGCAAGTTTTTTAAGGGCTTCAAAATTAATGTTCCACAATGCACTAAAATTTTATTTCTCAAAAAATATTATTTTTGAATCAAAATAACACCATCCAAGGTTTAATCCTTAGCAAACAAACTATTTTGAACACGATATATGGTTATATTGAGTAGATAAAACTTGAACCAAAGATTTCCAGCTCAATAGTTTCTTATAATTTTGTATCTTCAACAACACCAAATATTAACCCACATGTATCTATATTGGCTACTAATGAAGGTAAGAAACTGCTGAGTAAAAACCACTTTTTCTTTAAAAAATTTCAATTTTTTGTAGATCAAATGTTACAGATCTACATGGTTTGTTTAGTAAGAAACTTGTTTTGAATCATGTAATTATGACAAGTAATTAGGTTTTAAAAGAGGTCCAAAAATCAATAGCCCACAATATGCCAAAATTTTTAATTTTTTGTAGAACAAATGTTACCTATGTGATCTACATGGTTTGTTTTGTAGGAAACTTGTTTTGAATCATGTGATTATAACAAGTAATTAGGTTTTAAAAGGGTCCAAAAATCAATGGCCCACAATGTGCAAAAAAATCAATTTTTTGTAGATCAAATGTTCCGAATGTGATCGACATAGTTGTTTAGTAGGAAACTTGTTTTGAATCATGTGATTATAACAAATAATTTGGTTTTTAAAAGGGTCCAAAAATCAACAGTCCACAATGTGCCAAAATTTCATAACTCAAAATCACATTAAGGCTTGATGCTTAGCAAACAAACCATATTGAACACATTTATGTGTAGATTGAGTTGATGCAACTTGAACCCATGATAGCTCATTTGTTTCTTACCTTCATTGGTAGCAAATATTTTTCACACACACACACACACACACACACACACACACACACACACACACATATATATATATATATATATATATATATATATATGAGTCACTAGAATATGATAACTAGAAATATGGACATTTCAACACTTTTTTTTCAAATCCAATCATGTGGATGTGCTTGTAACGGTGAATTTCCAATAATCAACCATTGGATCACACATTTTTTATGAAAAAATGTGATTTTTGAATGCTTGAATATTTATGAAGGTTATGATCCATTGATTTTAAAGCCTTAAAAAAATTTCATTTATGCATCAAAATTGGATGATTCAAGAGCAAGTTCTTATAAAACCAAGCATGTAGATCACATCCGTATGGTTAGATTCAAGAGAAAAGAATGAAGAATCTATGAAAATCATAGTTCACACATTAGTTCTTATATTCTAGTGACTATATACATGCAGTAATGTAGGTGCTTCACTAGAATATGTTAAATGAAATATATATGTGAACTAGGCATTTACGACAATTTGTTTGCAAATCCAACCAAGCAGATGCATTCGGTGGAGCCACTACAACATTTAGCCAATGATTCAGGTGAATTGGCCGATACCGATAGTCAAGTGAATCATTCTGAATCAGCTAAAAAATAATTAGAAAATATTACGTGTCAATCATAACATGACAAGTGTTAAAGCCATTAAAATAATTTTAAGTATTTTTTTTATATTTATTAAAAAATAGTTGATTTAGGGGTGAAGCATATCGATTTTTTGCCGATATAATACGTATCGATGATACAACTGATATGCACTGATAGTGACAACATTGGTATTTGCAATGTAAAAATCTGATTTTTTATGCTTGAATATTTACAAAAATTCTGAGCCATTGATTTTCATGCCTTAAAAGTCCCTTCTTATGCATCATAATCAGAATAACCCAAGAATCTTTTCTATAAAACCAAGTGTTGGCACCCAATATTTTCTATGGTCCTAACCAACATGCATGTTGACCGTGACACATTAGAGTCACGTCATTGTCTCATTGGAATGGGTTGGTTTGTTCACATCCCAATGACCTTGGATGTGAACTTGAAGTATTTTTCTTGTAAATAATAAAATACTTTGTGAAGGACACCTTCTGCATAGGATTAGCAACCAATTTTGGGCACATTCTACCAAAATTTCTTCAAAATCATGAGAGAGAGACCTTTCTTATAGGACCCCACAAAAAATATAAGGTTATTTTGAATCTTTTTGGCCAAAACTTGGTTTTCACCACATTTGATTCTCAAAAGTACATCTTCCAAACATTCTTCATTCAAAACTAGAGATTTCAAGTTTTGGCATCAGAGTGAAAGGTTATAAGTGAAACAAGTTTGAGTTTTGAAAAATGGTTTTAGGAAGCAGAGCCCACTTATAATGCATTTTTTTTCGACCAAATTGTCAAAATTGATTTTTCACCCAAAACAAAATTTGTAGAGAATGATTTCAGTTTTCCAATACTTCAAACCACACATCAACCCTACGCACGACTAGAGAGATATAGCCAAAATACCAAAAAAAATTATGCTTAGGACATCATGTGCCAGCGGGACCAATACCTATCAACACATTCTGTTGACAAGTCTGATACTTGTAGACAGGTCTATAACTTATCAACAGAGCTTTGTCAGCAAATCTAACATCTTTCAAAGGCAAGAATGAGGGAGAGAGTCCCTAGAGCCATATACTCCTTTTCTCCATCTTTTGTCCCGTGGGTAATAAAGAAAAGTTCTTTAGCTCTCTTCATGGGTTTTTCTTGAGGCTTTGGTTGAGAATTTTCTCTTGCTTCCCAAGCCTCTTCCTCTCCTCCTCTCTCTCTAATTTTTTTCTCTTTTCTCCCATTTTCTACTTTGAAGCCCCGCCAAAGCTCAGAGTAAAGATCAACCTTTAGAACTGTTACTACCATGGAGAGGGCCCCAAGCTAAACTCTAAGCTTTTTTAAAATTTCATTTAAAATATATTTTTCTTGCTTTATTGGGATTCTTATTTTCCAAGAACTAGTTTTTTGTGGTTTATTTTTCCAAGCAACTTTCTTTCTTAGAATCTTTATTTCAAAATCTATTTTCTACATGGGAGAGCCTCTATACTAGGCTAACACCAATAAAAACTAAAGAAGATGCCACTCTTTTTCTAAAAACCCTGGGTTTTTTTGTTGGATTGTCATGAGGAAGGAGCTAGGTTTTCCAAAAATCCTAAGTATGTACTTTCTCACCCTATTTTTCTTATCTTCTATACTTGATTGTGTACACACTTTTTTTAATCCACACTCTCTTTGTTTGTTGTTTGAGCATGGGTCGGTCCAACACTCAAGGATTCCTGCACAGATGCTTATAGGAACTAAAAAAGAATGTGAGAAAAATAATTCTAGTCAGGAATCTCAACTCATGGTTTGATTACACCCTGCCACTTGGGAGGGAACGATCAAATCTCATGCTAACATGCGGAGTTGGAAACCGATGAGAGTTTTAAAATCTTTAAAAATTAATAAAATTTTCTTGTTGGTGAAAATTTTTCATCATCACCAACCATCGATTTTTCTGCTTTTTTGATGTTTTTTTTGCAGTTCTGACCCTATAAATGTGTTCGACATGGCCAATTTATGAGGAATTCATACCTAGATTATGTGTTTTTGATAAAAAAAAATGATATTTGGAGCCTAAAAATTTTACAAAGACTTTGGACCATTGATTTTTTTAACCTTATAAAAACCCACCCATGTGTCATCCTGATGCCGATAAAATCAAGTACATAGATCACATCTATACGGTCAAAATTTAAAAATAAAACAAAAAAGCTTAAAAAATCCATTAAGCACGTATCACTAAGCACCTACACTCTACTCTCTCTCTCTCTCTCTATATATATATATATATATATAGAAAGAGAGAGAGAGAGAGAGAGAGAGAGAGAGAGAGAGAGAGAATCACTACAACAAAACAAGTCATTGCTGACGATATTTATCGTCATAATATATGATTCATGGTAGCCAATAACATCAATGATAATAAATATCATCACTCGGGTCGTCTACCTTTTACGGTCATTTATATTACTATTTTTTATGATATTTATATATCATTGTGTATCTAAAAATAAATTCGACAATATAATATAGTCGATATTAAATGGTCAACTCTAGAATGTCATCGATAACAAGAATTAAAGGCGACAATATTTATTGTCGGCTATGTTAATCAAAATTGACGATAAATATCACCACCTATATTATTGTCAAGGCAATGACATTTCAAAAGTTGATGATAATTATCATCAAAGAGATATTGAAAAATCATATATGTTCAAATAGCTAACGATATTTATCATCAGTTCTCTCTTAAAGGTGATGATAATTATTGTCGTATTTATATTAAAACATATATATTTCAAAAATATCTGATGATAAATATCATCAGGTATAGATTAAACTCGACGATAATTATCATCGTATATATATTGAAAAATCATATATGTTCAAATAGATGATTATAAATATCTTCGGTTATATTAAGAAAACCTAGTAACTTTGATATAGCCAACGATAAATATCGTTAGCAAAAGTCTCTTTTTTTTAATTATATTTTTATTAGCATAATTTTTGCATGAAATTGTATGAATTTGCATAGAACTTCTACATAGTTTGATAAAAATTTGCTCAATTAGAAGGACAATCACATGGAATCATCTAAATTTGCATAGAACTTCCACGCAAATTGTTGAAAATTTGCTTAATTACAAAGAAAATTGCATAGAATCATGCGAATTTGCATAGAATTTCTGCATAGTTTAATAAAAAATAGCACAATTAGAAGGAAAATTGCATAAAATTGTATGTTTTTTTATATAACTTCCGCATAGTTTTATGGAAATCTGCTCAATTAGAAGAAAAGTTGCATGGAATCATGCAAATTTTCATAGAACTTCTGCATAGTTTGACGAAAAATCACTTAATTAAAAGGAAATGTGCATGAAATTATGCAAATTTTTATAGTTATATGAAAAGTCATTCAATTCTTGGAAAATTGGCATGGAATCTTGTGAATTTTTCTGTCCTTACAGAAAATATAAGAGTGTGCACTCTACCTCAGAGACAAACATCTATTGTTTGATCAATAAAATATTTTATATTTGCTCAATCTAAATAGTAGAAACATTAAATAAAAATTTCCAGCACATCAAATGCAACCATATGAGTTTGAGAGAGATGTAACTAGTCCCTATAAAAGATTAAAGATGAACAACTAGAGGAAAAATGGTGCTTAAAATTGCTTAGCCTAATTCATCTCTCGAGTCAATAATAAAAAGAATGATGCTAAAAACAAAAAAAATCGAAGCAAGAAACTTACGAGCACCAAGAGATCTTAGTTCCTCTTTTTTTATCAACAGGCACAATGTGTTCACCTACTTTAAGAGAATGATTGATGATCTCTAGTTCTTCTTAGTAACTGTGAAAGGACTCCAATGCCTTGCAAATCTAGAAACACATGAAAGAGGAACTTCAGTCTTAAATAATAGATAAATTTGACAAAATAACAAGTGACCCTATTTACAAGAATAATGCAGTAGGAACAAAATATTCTAAAAAGAATGCATGTATATAACACTAAAGAGATAGATATCACTTTTCTCATAAACTACAACTTTGATGCTCTTTATAGCATTAAAAAAAACATACCATGGAATTTTTGCACATAACTCCAGATTTTATGGAAAGAAAAAGCAACAAATCTAGTATATGTTGTCGTGCACACCGAGTAGATCTTCTTTCCCTCCTCGTTAAATGACCCCAAGATTCACATAAAAAATAAGAACAAAAGAAAAAGTCTCTCCTTCAAGGCAAGAAATCAAAGAAACCAAAAAAGGAGAAGGCCAAGAAAAATGAAAGACAGTACCTTTCGATGACGACAGCTAGGGTTTTGACATAGGCGGTGATTGTCTCATCCTCAGAGGGCTTCAGGTTCTCCGAGAACTCCATGACAATGAACCAGTGCTCATAGTCATAGCCATTGAGGAGGATGGTCTCCTTGGGCGGCCTATTGCTCCAGTTTGGGGAGGGATCGTTCAACAGTGAGTACCCATCGGAGGAGAGAGAACAAAAAAAGGAAAAGAAAGAAAAAAAGGAAAATTTGAGAAAGTAGGATGAGAAAGATGGAAGAACTAAATTTAACAAAAAAAATGAAAGAAAAGGGAGGGAATGAAAAGAAGGGACCCCCCCCTCATGAAAACATTTAGGAAAAAACAAAATTTTAACATCAATGATGTTATTTATCGGCAATTCTTTATTAAGTGTGATGATAATTGTCATTATATTAGATTCATATAGATGATGATACTTATCATCGATTTTAGATTAATAATGATGATGATAATTATCACCGATTTTAATTATATTGACGATGTTAATTATCGTTAGTTTTAGATTAAACTAGTTAATCAACATATTGACGACTATAATTATCGTTAATTTTAGATTAATATTGACGACATTAATTATCGTCAGTTTTAGACATATTGACGACAATAATTATCATCAGTTTTAGATTAAACTAATTAATCAACATATTGAAGATGATAATTATTGTCAGCTTTAAATTATTAATAATGATAATTATTATCATCAATTTTAGATTAATATTGATGATGGTCCAAATCATTGGTTTTACAAATCTAACCCTGTAGATGCATTTGGCATGGTCCATTTGCTTGGAATCGACTATTGGATCATCATAATCTGATAAAAAAATGTGATTTTTTATGCTTGCATGTTTACAAAAAAATTGAGCTGTTAATTTTCAAGCATTAAAAGATCTTTCTTATATATCTTAATCAGGTGATTCAAGAGTTTGTTTTTATAAAACCATGCATCTAGATCACATCCATATGGTAAAATTTTATAAAAAAAAAAACCTATGAAAATCTTGGTATATACTAGTTTACATATTTTACTTACCTTGGATCAAGGAAAACTGTATTATGTAAACTGGTATAACCCAAGATTTTCATAGTTTTTTTTGCAATTCTAACCTTGCATCCATTTGCTTGGAATGACTATTAGATCATTGTAATCAGATAAAAATGTGATTTTTTTATGTTTGCATGTTTATAAAAATTTTGAGTTGTTGATTTTCAAGCCTTAAAAGATCCTTCTTATACATCATAATTGGATGATCCAAGAGTCTGTTTTTATAAAACCATGCATCTAGATCACATACATACATTGAAATTTTAGAAAAAAAAAACTATGAAAATCTTAGTGCATACCGGTTTACATATTTGACTAGTTTACATATTTTAGTTACACCTTTGATAAAGTGAAACTGTAACATGCAAACTAGTATGAACCAAGATTTTTATAGTTTTTTTTTTTTGCAAATTTAGCCTTGCATATGCATTCGGTGTGGTCCATCTGCTTGGAATCAACTATTGGATCATCGTAATCGGATAAAGAAATATGATTTTTATGCTTGCATGTTTACAAAAATTAAGAGTTGTTGATTTTCAACGATTAAAAAATCCTTCTTATACATCTTAATTCGATGATTCAAGAGTTTGTTTTTATAAAACCATGCATCTAGATCGCATCCGTACAATAAAATTTTAGAAAAAAAATCCTATGAAAATCTTGGTGCATACTAGTATGCATATTTTAGTTACCTTGATCAAGGAAAACTGTAACATGTAAACTAGTATAAACATAGATTTTCATAGGCTTTTTTACTAATCTAACCTTGCGGAAGCATTCACTGTGGTCCATTCGCTTGAAATTGACTATTGGATCATCGTAATCGGATTAAGAAATGTGATTTTTTATGCTTGCATGTTTACAAAAATGTTGAGCCATTGATTTTCAAGCCTTAAAGATCCTTATACATCATAATCAGATGATCCAAGAGTCTGTCTTTAAAAAACCATACACCTAGATCACATTTGTATAGTGAAATTTTATATATATAAAAAAAACCTATGAAAATCTTGATGCATACTAGTTTACGTATTTTACTTACCTTGGATCAAGGGAAACTCTAACATGTAAACTAGTATGAACGAAGATTTTCATAGTTTTTTTTGCAAATCTAACCTTGCATCCTTTTGCTTGGAATGACTATTGGATCATTGTAATTGGATAAAAAATGTGACTTTTATGTTTGCATGTTTATAAAAATTTTGAGTTGTTGATTTTCAAGCCTTAAAAGATCCTTCTTATACATCATAATTGGATGATCCAAGAGTCTGTTTTTATAAAACCATGCATCTAGATCACATCCATACATTGAAATTTTAGAAAAAAAAAACTATGAAAATCTTAGTGCATACCAGTTTACATATTTGACTAGTTTACATATTTTAGTTACACCTTTGATAAAGTGAAACTGTAACATGCAAACTAGTATGAACCAAGATTTTCATAGTTTTTTTTTTGCAAATTTAACCCTGCATATGCATTCGGTGTGGTCCATCTGCTTGGAATCAACTACTGGATCATCGTAATCGGATAAAGAAATATGATTTTTATGCTTGCATGTTTACAAAAATTCAGAGTTGTTGATTTTCAAGGATTAAAAGATCCTTCTTATACATCTTAATTGGATGATTCAAGAGTTTGTTTTTATAAAACCATGCATCTAGATCACATCCGTACAATAAAATTTTATAAAAAAAACCCTATGAAAATCTTGGTGCATACTAGTTTGCATATTTTAGTTACCTTGATCAAGGAAAACTGTAACATGTAAACTAGTATAAACATAGATTTTCATAGGCTTTTTTACTAATCCAACCTTGTGGAAGCATTCACTGTGGTCCATTCGCTTGAAATTTACTATTGGATCATCGTAATCGGATTAAGAAATGTGATTTTTTATGCTTGCATGTTTATGAAAATCTTGAGCCATTGATTTCCAAGCCATAAAGATCCTTATACATCATAATCAGATGATCCAAGAGTCTGTCGTTAAAAAACCATACACCTAGATCACATTTGTATAGTGAAAATTTATAAAAAAAAAAACCTATGAAAATCTTGATGCATACTAGTTTACGTATTTTACTTACCTTGGATCAAGGGAAACTCTAACATGTAAACTAGTTTGAACGAAGATTTTCATAGTTTTTTTTGCAAATCTAACCTTGCATCCTTTTGCTTGGAATGACTATTGGATCATTGTAATCAGATAAAAATGTGATTTTTATGTTTGCATGTTTATAAAAATTTTGAGTTGTTGATTTTCAAGCCTTAAAAGATCCTTCTTATACATCATAATTGGATGATCCAAGATTCGGTTTTTATAAAACCATGCATCTAGAACACATCCATACATTGAAATTTTAGAAAAAAAAAACTATGAAAATCTTAGTGCATACCAGTTTACATATTTGACTAGTTTACATATTTTAGTTACACCTTTGATAAAGTGAAACTGTAATATGCAAACTAGTATGAACCAAGATTTTCATAGTTTTTTTTTTTTCAAATTTAACCCTGCATATGCATTTGGTGTGGTCCATCTGCTTGGAATCAACTATTGGATCATCGTAATTGGATAAAGAAATATGATTTTTATGCTTGCATGTTTACAAAAATTCAGAGTTGTTGATTTTCAAGGATTAAAATATCCTTCTTATACATCTTAATTCGATGATTCAAGAGTTTGTTTTTATAAAACCATGCATCTAGATCGTATCCGTACAATAAAATTTTATAAAAAAAATTCTATGAAAATCTTGGTGCATACTAGTTTGCATAGTTTAGTTACCTTGATCAAGGAAAACTGTAACATGTAAACTAGTATAAACATAGATTTTCATAGGCTTTTTTACTAATCCAACCTTGCGGAAGCATTCACTGTGGTCCATTCGCTTGAAATTGACTATTGAATCATCGTAATCAGATTAAGAAATGTGATTTTTTATGCTTTCATGTTTACGAAAATCTTGAGCCATTGATTTTCAAGCCTTAAAGATCCTTATAGATCATAATGAGATGATCCAAGAGTCTGTTTTTAGAAAACCATACACCTAGATCACATTTGTATAGTGAAATTTTATAAAAAAAACAAAAAAAACCTATGAAAATCTCGATGCATACTAGTTTACATATTTTACTTACCTTGGATCAAGGCAAACTCTAACATGTAAACTAGTATGAACGAAGATTTTCATAGTTTTTTTTCCAAATCTAACCTTGCATCCTTTTGCTTGGAATGACTATTGGATCATTGTAATTGGATAAAAAATGTGACTTTTATGTTTGCATGTTTATAAAAATTTTGAGTTGTTGATTTTCAAGCCTTAAAAGATCCTTCTTATACATCATAATTGGATGATCCAAGAGTCTGTTTTTATAAAACCATGCATCTATATCACATCCATACATTGAAATTTTAGAAAAAAAAAACTATGAAAATCTTAGTGCATACCAGTTTACATATTTGACTAGTTTACATATTTTAGTTACACCTTTGTTAAAGTGAAACTGTAACATGCAAACTAGTATGAACCAAGATTTTCATAGTTTTTTTTTTTTTGCAAATTTAACCCTGCATATGCATTCGGTGTGGTCCATCTGTTTGGAATCAACTATTGGATCATCGTAATCGGATAAAGAAATATGATTTTTATGCTTGCATGTTTACAAAAATCTAGAGTTGTTGATTTTCAAGGATTAAAAGATCCTTATTATACATCTTAATTCGATGATTCAAGAGTTTGTTTTTATAAAACCATGCATCTATATCGCATCCGTACAATAAAATTTTAGAAAAAAAATCCTATGAAAATCTTGGTGCATACTAGTTTGCATATTTTAGTTACCTTGATCAAGGAAAACTGTAACATGTAAACTAGTATAAACATAGATTTTCATAGGCTTTTTTACTAATCTAACCTTGCGGAAGCATTCACTGTGGTCCATTCGCTTGAAATTGACTATTGGATCATCGTAATCGGATTAAGAAATGTGATTTTTTATGCTTGCATGTTTACAAAAATGTTGAGCCATTGATTTTC
Organism: Nuphar pumila; assembly: GCF_984573655.1. NCBI lineage: Eukaryota > Viridiplantae > Streptophyta > Magnoliopsida > Nymphaeales > Nymphaeaceae > Nuphar > Nuphar pumila. The sequence goes on from NC_143254.1 coordinate 34,137,132, forward strand.
AAGCCTTAAAGATCCTTATACATCATAATCAGATGATCCAAGAGTCTGTCTTTAAAAAACCATACACCTAGATCACATTTGTATAGTGAAATTTTATATATATAAAAAAAACCTATGAAAATCTTGATGCATACTAGTTTACGTATTTTACTTACCTTGGATCAAGGGAAACTCTAACATGTAAACTAGTATGAACGAAGATTTTCATAGTTTTTTTTGCAAATCTAACCTTGCATCCTTTTGCTTGGAATGACTATTGGATCATTGTAATTGGATAAAAAATGTGACTTTTATGTTTGCATGTTTACAAAAATTCTGAGTCGTTGATTTTTAATCCTTAAAAGAACATTCTAATACATCATAATTGGATGATCCAAGAGTCTGTTTCTATAAAAACATGCATGTAGATCACATCTGTATAGTGAAATTTTAGAAAAAATAAAAAAAAACCTATGAAAATCTTGATGATTTGTAATCTATTAACAACATATTGACAACGATAATTATCATCGTCAATAGATTACAAATAATCAGCATATTGATGATGATAATTATCATCATCATTATACTAATCATTTATAATCTATTGACAACATATTGATGATGATAATTAGCATCATCAATAGTTACAAATAATAGCATATTAATGATGATGATTATCATCACAAATATGTCGATGATGTATATTATATTGATGACATATTAACGATGATTACAAATAATCGACATATTGACAACGATAATTATCATTGTCAATAGTTATAAATAATAGCATATTGATAATAATAATTATCGTCACCAATATGCTGATGATTTGTAATTTGTTGACAACATATTGACTACGATAATTATCGTCGTCATTATACTGAACATTTATAATCTATTGACAACATGTTGACGATAATACTTATCATCGTCAATAGTTATAAATAATAGCATATTGACAACGATAATTGTCTTTACCAATATCGTGATGATTTGTTATCTATTGACAACATATTGATGGTGATAATTATCTTCATCAATAGATTACAAATAATTGACATCTTGACAATGATAATTATCATCATCATTATATTGATCATTTATAATCTATTGACAACATATTGACGATGATAATTAGCATCGTCAATAGATTACAAATAATAACATATTAACGATGATATTTATTATCCCCAATATCTTGATGATTTGTAATCTATGGACAACATATTGACAAAATAATTATCATCCTCATTATATTGATCATTTATAATCTATTGACAACACATTGACGAGGATACTTACCATCATCAATAGTTATAAATAATAGCATATTGATGACAATAATTATCATCATAAATATCTTAATGATTTGTTATCTATTAACATCATATTGATGGCGATAATTAGCACTGTCAATAGATTACAAATAATTGACATCTTGACAATCATGGTCATTTATAATCTATTGACAACATATTGATGACAATAATTATCATCAATAGATTACAAATAATGGCATAGATCCTTCCATTTAGCAACACCTTAGCATTAACGACGAAGTTCAAATGAGGAAAGGATTATAGTGGATACCTAGGCACCCAGAGATGAGAAAGGGTGTTGCAAGTGATGAAATTCTTCAGGGAGTTAAAAATAAGCATAGATCTAGAGATTCTCGAATAGGTCAACCTTTTGAATTGTTGCTGAATCCATGGGAAGGTAAAAGACAACCTGGCAAACTGAAACATCTTTGTAGCCAGAGGAAAAGAAATCAAAAGTGTCATGCTACTAGGCAAAGCACTAGAGTACTTGCTCACTCCATTGGTCGCTTTGCTCCCTCAATTACTTGCTTGCTCTGTCACTTTTCTCCCTCACTCCTTGGCTCACTTTGCTCGCTTACTACTTCAGTCGCTATCACTCTCGCTTTTAGGCAAGGAAAAATATAAAAGAAATTGCTTTCTCGCTATGCTAACTCGATTCCTTTTTTGCTTTTTTAGGTGAGTAAGAAACTCAAAAAAGCAAGGAAAGCAACTCAAAAAATAAGAAAACACATCTAATTTCTTGATTAATTAGATGTGTTCATTGCTAATTAATCAAGGAATTAGGCAAGCAAAACAACTAAATCAACAACAAAAAGATAATATAAATACGATAGTTATATCTATGATTGTATAATCATAGATGATCATTGAACCTGCATATTGGGTGAAAGCAGAGCGATAACATAAGGTGGCATAAAGATAGTCCCCTACCAACTGCGTATTATTCAAGAGTAACCCCTCCATGAAGGTACCTATAGGGACACACCGTAGCTAAGAGAATAGAAACACTTATGTAGAACGAGCCGACAATGATTGGGAGGGAAAAACCTGAGAAGCTAGCTTATTAGGAAGTACTTCCTTTGTGGAGTGGTGACCCACAAAAGCTCATGCATTATTAATCGAAACGTACGACTGATGGTGGCTCGATACTATGTCAATGGAGGTTTTGAAGTTTTTTCTTCATTTCATAAGGAGGAATCCATTTGAAAATAAAACAAAAAAAAAACTTTTTGAGGGGTTTTTAGGTAATTCCTTTGAAGAAAAACCCAAAAATTAGGGTTGTTTTAGGGAATTCCTTTCAGGAAAACCCCAAAATTCAATTTTTTTTTTAAAATTTGGATCGACAAGCTTACACTCAGCTGCCTCCTTTCAACTTACTTTCGCCTAAGGGTCAGTCTCGCTCACTGTTGGTGGAAATCTGGGATAATCCTTTGTTCCATAGCCCTCAGGCTATTTATAACCTGCCAATTAAGAATTATCAAGTGACGTACTAGCAGTGTATGAAAGATGCGGTCATCAATTCTCTTGAGAGACCATAGTATTACCATGAGAAAGCATATTAATGTTAATGTAATGACGAGGAACACATTTGTGTTATGCTACGAAGACTTGATATGCTATTCTGCCTAAGCCTGACTAAGAAAGAGTTATGAGGAGTAAAAACACAAATATGCTGATTTGGCGTACTATATATAACTATTATCGATAAATAGTAAGGTCAATCAATTTCAATAAAAGACCTACACCCAAGTTCCATAGCTTTACATCCACTATCTTGATCATGATTTTCCTACCCCAGAGGCAATAAAGGAAAGGAAAAGGCCTTCTTGTTCGAGGCCTATTATGGGCGAGGAGGGATTTAAACTCTTAACACTATGGCTTGTTGCCACATGCTCTAATCCTTTGAGCTACATGCCCTACCTGGTCTCCACTGGATTTGTTCTTGGGAGTATCCTCCAAAAAGAACCTTTCCTCTCCTTAACCATTTTATTTCAAATTCAGAAGATGTGAAAGTGTGTTTCTTTCTAGCCTATAAGAACAGTGCCTTGTTCGAGGTGTGATGTGGCAGAGAGGGGATGTTGTAATTAGAGTTTGGTATAAGACAACCTTTTAATTTAATAACAAAAAGATATATTGATATGTGAAAAATTGGTCCATCCATACATTGTGAACAATGTTGTTTTTTTATGCTTCAAGCTGTGTTTGGTGAATTCAGATGTGTTTAGCATGATTCATTTGCTACAAATCAACTGTTGGATCATGAGTTTTTGAGACAAATTTTGATTTTATGAGTTTTAAAACTTATGAAAATTCTGAGTCATTGATTTTTGAATCTTTATAGAATCTTGCTCAAATGTGGTAATCGGGTGTTAAATCTTATTCCTACTAAACTAACCATGTACATCACATCTACAACTTCAGATTTTAAAGAAAGCATTAAAAATGAGAAATTGAGGCTGTCCATATCCTCCCACCAGTGTGTATATATATATATATATATATATATATATATATATATATATATATATATATATATATATATATATATATATATATATATATATATATATATATATATATATATATATATATATATATATAGCTGCCAGACCACATTTGAACCTGACAAAAATGGATGTGTGCTGAGCATCCATCACGCACGCTCAGTGTAAAAGAGACCTTTAGTGGAGCTTTTGAAGCGCCGCTAAAGGTCAAAATCCTGCTGAGAGCTTTAGCGGCGCTTAAAGCTCCTTTACACAGGACACCCTATGTGTAAAAGGGACCTTTAGTGGAGCTTTTGAAGCGCTGCTAAAGCTCAAAATCCTGCTGGGATCTTTAGCGGCACCGCTAAAGGTCCTTTTTATACAGGATGTGTAATGAGTGCCCATTTGCGTTAGGCAACTACCACTCACTATATATATATATATATATATATATATATATATATATATATATATATATATATATATATATATATATATATATATATATATATAGTTTCCAGGTTTTTTTATTTTATCTTTAAATTTTTACCGTACAGATGTGACCTATGTTGATTTTATAGGGATCAGCTCTTGAACTGTTTGATTCTGACACATCGGTGGGTTTTTATACCTTTCTAAAAATCAACGGTAAAAAGTCTTTGTAAAAATTTTAAGCTCCAAATATCATTTTTTTCGTCTAAAACACATGATCCAGGTGTGGATTCCTCGTAAATCGGCCATGCAGGTCAGAACTGCAAAAAAAAAAAAAGAGCAGAAAAACCCATTTAGCACCTACCCATATATATATAAAGGCCAGGCAGAGCTAGCCTGTAGTTAATACAGAAAGGAAAGGAAGATTTTAGAAAATTTGCCAATTTTAACCGAGAACAAATTTTTGTTGGTACTTTCTCAAACATATCATAACATTCAAGCAACTATTTTATGATAGTGGTGTCCGTGGCTGTGTTTTGGACAAGGACTCACCCGAAACAGGACAAGCACACTAGGAACCCGATCTGATAAGCTTATCTGATTGAGTCCAGGACCGAGTCAAACAAGATCAGGATCAGGTCAGACCTGGCTCACTGACCATGCATGTCCAACCAACATCTCCTTGATATTTTCCATTTCCATTTTAAAGAGATCTTAATCCCTAATGGAGATATTGAGCAGAGCAAAAGTGCACCAATTATTTGAAGCCACCAGGCACTGCTAGTAAACCTTGACTGGTTGGCCTAGTAGAGATCCATGACTGATGTAGGGCTGGTAAATGAGCTCAATGGATCTGAGCTTGAAGTGTTCAAGCTTGGCTCCTACGTATGGTAGGCCAAGCGAAGCTTGAGCTCATAATGAAGCTGACCTAAACAATTGGAGCTGTAGCTCAGCTTGTTTATAAAAAAAAAAAAAAAATTGTGCCTATGCGAAGGAATGTTTAGGATTCATTTGGCACACTCTAGCTCCCCAATGGAATACGACCGTATACTCTAAGGGCAGTCTTAATCGCCTTGCACGTTCAGCATTGGGGGCCAAAATACATCTTCGCCTGTTAATGGTCGAATCCATGAGGGCAAATCTATGCACTCAGCTGTAGTCGCCAAAGCTGCACGGAGTGAACTCCTTACCAGGTTACACTTTAAATGGCTTGGCTTCGCCTACCCCACAATTGTAGCATTTTTCTTTCTTCTTATTCATGATAATAGTTGTGATCTCTGGTCACTCAAACCATGTAACTTGTGATGTAATTCTTCCAATCTTCAATGAAATGAAATGAATTATTTTTCTGTCAAAAAAAATATGATTACAAAAAAAAAAAAATTGTTTTGAAAGCTACACTGTAGGCTGTCTCTAAACCTATTTCTTGACAAGCCAAATACTTTAATACTATATTATATGATGTAAAATATATCTAAAATGCATTTATTACTTGGTTATATGAGCTGAACACCTATTTTACATTTTCAGCTTGTCGAGGTCATTTTACGGGTTCGAAGAAGCTTTTTGCAAGCCAAACTTGAGCTGTAGCTCAGCTTGTTTCCTAGTCTGGCTTGACAGAATAAACTTTTGACTCTATCCACTTCCAAACATTCCCAAATACAACGAATGACAATGTGAGGATGCTTCCTGCCAGTGTGCCAAGTCCCTTTCATGCATTCCATTATGCCTACCACATCTTAAAATGATTCCTCATTCCAAATGAAAAGCTTCAAGTGCACTTCTGTTTGTTCGAATAAGTTCCAAGATTTGCAAACAAGATCTTGATATGCCTCATTATTTATCATAGAAAATGCTTTCTTAACGTGAATGAGATCCTACAGTCTAAAAGTGCATGCTCCATATTCATCATAATCCTCATTAAGATTGAAATTTAGATCAGATATCTTAGAGCATCAACGTTGACTGCCCTTCCTCCCTCAAAAAAAACTAAATAAAAATAAATATTGGATGCCCTTTCCTGCCAGATGCTTTCAACTTGCTACACTGGAAGATATTGGTCATTCACAATTCTCTATAACCATTTGCATCTGAGCATCAGTAATTCTTGTTTTCCTAGTTGTGAAATTATAATTCACCATTTTCATTCTCTCCATGTTTCTTTTTTTTTTGCTTTTTGCTTTTTAATGTCAGGAAGAAAACCACTGATATTTAACGTTATTAAACAAATTTCAAGTCAGACAATCATCCCATCAAAGTGTTCAAGGACATCGATAAGACAGTATTTCTCAATGCGTTGTCTGATGATGAACCCATCATCAGATTTCAAGGGCATCAATAAGGCACAACAGTTCTCAACCATGTCACAAGGACACGCCATTTTTGGGTGCGTATCCCTAGTGACAAAAGCAGAGACTGACATGTACTGTCGTTATTTAATTTCTTAATAATATTTTAATGTTAATTAAAAATATATATATATATATATATATATATATATATATATATATATATATATATATATATATATATATATATATATTACTATTGAAATATAGAAACATTATTTTTTTATTGATTAACAAATTTAAAAATTCATTGTCATCATGCCCTATCTACCAAAAAAATTTGGAACTTTTTTTTGAATCATAAAGCTGCCCCCCCTCCCTATGTGGCCCTCAGCAATTAGTGCTGATTTCCATTATACAACGACCAGTCAAGAGGCTTATCTTACATCCCTCACACTGGGAGGAATGAAATAAAAAAATTCACAAAGACAAATCCCGGCTCCCTACTGCTAGAACATCTTGATCTGAGCCAGTTAAATCTAAACTTTATTCTGAACCATTATTGGAGCTCCTGTATTATATTTTGATTCAGAACAAAAGATTTATTGAAATGGCAAATGATAGAGTGCCAAATATCAGATGCCGCCGGACGATTAACAAGAAAGTGCTGCTGGTTGCATTCCGGATTTTCCTTGTAGAGAAAGCACCAGTTAACAACAGGGATACTCATCCCTAGTTTCCAATTACATGTATTTAAACTACCTACTTTTCTAATGCCTAACCTATTCGAGACATGGAGCACCTTGGGACTTTGAGGTGCCGCCCAAGGCTTCAATGGGTGGGTCTTGGTCCAAGACTCCAATGGTTGGGGTGAGACCCACCCAACCAATGCCCAACTGGATCCAAACCATCCCAAGCGGATCCAGTTAGCTGGAATAAAAGAAAAAATAAAAAATAAAATAAAAAGAACTGCCCAAAATAAAAATTTGGCATACACCCGCCAATGGCTTAAACAGAACTTAACAAACCATTGGAGCTAAACCTAAAAAATATTACTGAAATTAAATAAAAAAAAAACCTAACTAGCCATTTTGGCAAACTATTTGAGGCAGCAAAACAGCCAAAACTTGGTGCATCACACTGAGACCATCTATCTCCTCTCCTGCTTAACATTGCAATGGATGGTTTGAGTAGGTTGCTTGAGAAGGCCACTAACTTTGGTTGGCTACAAAATATTACCATTCCGGATGTACACATTTTTCTCATCTACTCTTTGTTGATGATATTTTGATTTCTGATAAAGCCTCATCGTCAAACATGTGGTGGCTGTGGTTGCTTCTAGGAGAGTTGTCGACCATTTCGGATTTACAAATCAATGATGATAAATGCAAAGTCATTGTTTTTAATGGCAACAACAGAATTGAGGTGGCACCACAATTTTTTGGTTGCAAATTGGAAAGTCTCCCACCAAATATTTGAGCCTTACTCTTCACAAGGGGGTAGTAGGATGACTGCGTTGGCGAATCCCTGCAAAATCAACAATGACAGGAAGCGTACCCGAATTCGCCATAGTTTGTGTAGGTAATTCGGCGTTCTCCTCAGCCGGTCGACGCCCACAATGAGCCCATGCCTTAGGTCGACGGTGAGCAGGACCCTATTACGTTGCGTCCGAATGCGGAACAGAATTTGGCAGGGAAATGCTACGAGTCACTCATCATCCTTGTAGCCCCTAACCCCTTATGTAATGGGAGATTAGGCAGTTACGTGAATGTGGTTATTCCACATTCACGTAACTCCCACCCACTACCCCATTACGTGGTCACTAACGTGACCCACTAGGAGGGTGTCAAACAAGGTCACATTCGTGGGTTGGACCCATAACTGATAATGTCCAACATTCTCCCACTTGACCCATTGACACAAAAAGTGTACTAAATCGAGGTGTATACCGTTATCTCGATTTAATTCTTTATGTGGGTTCACATGCCACCCTTTATCATAAAGATGAATCATATGAGTCAAGGATATGAACACCCCTTTATGAAATGTCATATTTCCATGTACTACGCTACAATTCACCTTCAGTGCTTAGGCATGTAGAAAATTACCTTTATGAATAGGTTGGTCTCTCACCTATTCTATTGGTCCTTTAATATTGTTATTCTGCTATTCTCTCTAACCCGTATGAGAGATTCTTTATGGAAAATCAACAATAACACAAAACCTTAGAGAATCAAAACATAAACACAAATGTGATCACATAATGTATTGTCATACATCAGAAGGAATAAAATAGACCCATCCCCTTAACATGTTGGGAATACAATCCTGGTGCTAGCCCTTTAGTAAGGGGATCCGCAGTCATTTCCTTCGTCTCAATTGTATCAATACATACCAAATGATTCTCAGTCCTTTCTTTAATAACAAAATATTTTAACTCCATGTGTCGACACGATGTTGAGCTCTTGTTGTTATTTAAAAAGGACATAGCTGCTTCATTGTCACAAAAGATCTTTAGTGGTCTCTCAATAGAGTCCACTATACCAAGACCCATAATGAAGTTCCTTATCCAAGTGGCCTGTGATGAAGTCTCGCATAGAGTAATAAATTCCGCCTCCATGGTATGAGCAACCGTGATAGACTGCTTTCAACTTCTCCATGAGACAACACCACCCGCTAAAAGAAAAATGTATCCAGTAGTGGATTTTCTATTGTCAATACACCCTCATAAGTCCGCATCAGAGTATCCAACGACCTCTAGGTGGTCAGCTTTCCTGTAGGTCAACATATAGTCTTTCGTTCCTTGTAAATAGCACATGACCTTTTTCGCTGCCTTTCAGTGCACAATGCCTGGATTTGACTGATATCTACCAAGCATTCCCACAACAAATGCTATATCAGGTCGAGTGCAGGTCTGCGCGTACTGTAAACTCCCAACTGCTGAAGCATACGGGACATCATCCATCTGAGCCTTCGCAATATCATCCTGAGAACAATCCTTTAAGCTTAATTTATCCTCTTTCACTATAGGTGCCGAACAAGGAGAACAATTCTCCATCCCATATCTTTTAAGAACCTTAAAGATATAGGATTTCTAAGATAGGCCAAGGACACCCTTAGTTCTGTTACGACAGATCTCGATTCCAAGGACATAAGTGGCCTCACTCATGTCTTTCATATCGAAATGAGAGGAAAGAAAATATTTTGTTTCATATAATAGACTCAAATCATTAGTTGCAAGAAGAATATCGTCAACATATAAAACCAAAATTATGAACTTACTCTCACTAGTCTTAATGTAAATACACTGATCAACAATGTTTTCAGTGAATCCAAAGTTCATTATTACCTGATTAAATTTCTTATACCACTGGCGGGAGGCCTGTTTAAGTCCATAAATTGACTTATTCAATTTGCAAACTAAGTTATTTGAGTCATCTATACTGAAACCAAGAGGTTGTTGCATGTATACCTCCTCATCTAGATCCCCATTCAGGAAGGCAGTTTTCGCATCCATCTGATGAAGCTCTAAATCAAAATGAGCTACGAGGGCCATGATTATCCTTAATGATTCCTTAGTTGAGACAGGAGAAAAAGTCTCATTATAATCAATGCCCTCTATCTGTGTGAAACCTTTTGCAACAAGCCTAGCCTTGTACCTCTCCACATGACCTTTAGAGTATGTTTTCGTTTTATAAACCCATTTACAATTAATAGGTCTAACTCCATCAGGTTGAGGTACAAGATCCCACACTTGGTTCTTTGCCATAGAGTCAAGTTCTTCTTTCATGGCATTGATCCAATGTGTTGATCTTTCACTTTCAATGGCTTCTGCAAATGTGAATGGATCTTTATCAATGTCTATGAAATCATTTGACTCTTGTAAATACACCACATAGTCTGGATGGATAGCAGATTTCCTAATTCTGGTGGACCTCCATACAGGTGCTACGGGTGGTTCAAAACGAGCATTTGTATCCTGTTGTTGTTGTATATCCTCATCAACAACCGGATCTAGTTGGGATTGATATTCATTGACTGAACTTTCTCTTACATTACTCGAATGAACAATGATAGAGAAAACCGAGTCTTTATTCTTTGCAGGTGAGAAACCTGAATCCTGCATTTTCTCAAAATTAATATTTTGAGACGCATCTATCCCAACAGAACCATTTTCAAGAAATCTTGCTTTATCTGTTTCCACTATCTGTGGTGTATGAGATGGACAATAAAACCTAAAGCATTTTGATCTTTCTGGATAACCAATGAAGAAACCACTAGTTGTCCTAGGATCAAAAGCTTTTATATGTGTGTTATACAATTTAGCTTCTACTGGACATCCCCATATGTGCATATATGATAAAGAAGGTTTTCTACCTGTCCATAACTCGTAAGGAGTCTTTTGAACAACCTTCGTAGGAACTTTATTCAGAATATGCACTGCTGTCCTAAGAGCTTCACCATAAAAGGTCAAAGGGAGGTTTGAGTGATTCAACATCGCTCGAACCATTTCTTTAAGCATACAGTTTCTCCTTTCAGCTACACCATTCTGGTAAGCACTACCAGGCATGGTATACTGATGCACAATGCCTTTCTCTTTTAGAAACCACGCTAATGAACCTTCCTTTTGTCGCATCTTAGTGAAACGACCATAATATTCGCCACCTCTATCTGACCTGACAACCTTAATAACTTCACCGGTTTGTTTCTCTACTTCTTTCTTGAAGTCCTTAAAAACCTGAAAGACTTTTGATTTTTCAAGATAATAAGCAGAGATACATATACTGTGAGTAATCGTCTATAAAGGTGACACAATATTTTTCACCCGTATAACACGGTGAAAAAGGGCCGCAGACATCCGTATGCACTATTTCTAACTTTCCATTGTTGCGTTTGACATCTTTCTTATATGTGTTAGACTGCTTAGCCTTTATGCAGTCAACACATAGCTCTATATTCGTAAAGTCAAGGGATCCAAGGATTCCCTCTTTCACGAGTCTTTGGACTCTCTCTTTCGAGATATGTCCTAATCTTCGATGCCAAAGCAAATAAGATTGATCATCCTTTAAGCCACGTTTATTGCCAATCATTGTGTTCTCAATGGAGTGAGATTTCTGAATTTGGAATTTGGTTCTTAATCGATATAAACCATCACTCATATATGCAGAACCTATATTCATTGCATTTTTCATAATAATAAGTTCAGATTTTTCAAATTTAAATACAAAGTCAAACTTATCAAGTTTTGAAATTGAAATTAGGTTCCGACTATAAGATGAAACATAAAAAGTATAGACCAAATCCAATATAAATCCAGACTCCAACACAATTCTGCAGGTCCCAACGCTCTTGACATGCGGACGCATCTTATTTCCTAAGAAGATGCTTCTTTCATGCTCCGTTGGTTCCCTTTTGTTCAGAAATGCCTGCAAAGAGTTGGCAATGTGCACCGTGGCACCAGAATCAATCCACCAACTATGCAATGGAACATGGATTAGATTGCACTCATGAGAAACGAATGACCTATTACCTTTATTTTCGAGCCACTTCTTGTACTTTAAACAGTCTACCTTCTTATGCCCCTTCTTTTTGCAGAAGAAACACTTTATATAAGGGTCACCTAACTGGGATTCGGCTTTCACCTGAGAGTTTGAACTCTCCCCAGTGGCTCTCTTCTGATTCTTCTTTTTGAATGAGCTTTTCTTTGGCCTCGACCTTTGTTTATCCTTATGAGAGGTCATATGTCCACTTGGCACCCTCTCACCCTTCAATCTCTCCTCTTCTTCAACACACTTGGCCAAGAGGTCATTAAAAGACCACTAATCATTATGTGTGTTGTAGGAGATTTTAAAGGGTCCATACTCAATAGGTAACGAGGTTAAGATCAGATAAACTAAAAAGTTGTCAGAGATGGCGAACTTCATGTCATTCAGTTGAGTCGCAATATTCCTCATTTCCAAAATGTGTTGTCGGATGTGACTGTCACCAACATATTTCATAAACACTAATTTGGACATGAGCGTACTGGCCCTTGCCTTATTAGAAGTGAAAAACTGAGCCTCAATGGCTCCCAGAAATTCCTTAACAATCCTACAATGAGGAATGACACATTGAATATTCTTAGCCACTCGAGATTGCAAAAGCAATAGGCTAAGTCTGTTCGAGCGCTCCCACTTCTTAGAGGCAGCCTTCTGATCGGCTGTGCTCTGCTCTGTAAGAGCGGGAGGTTCGTCAATTCTAAGGGTCAGATTTAAATCCATATAGCCCAAAGTGAATAATACAATTTCTTTTCAATCAGAAAAATTTGATCCATCTAAAATGAGGATATTACCAGAACCGTCGATAAGGAAGGAGCTTGATAAAATAAGAAACGAAAACGGAAAGACATTACTATTATTTCTCAAACAAGACTCATGTTGAAAAAGTAAAAGAGAGACCATTTATTTTCACCTTTTCTGAGACAAGCATAATTGAAACATTATCGTTTCACTTTGGTGAAAACGACAATACTCATAATTGCTCCGTCTCTTCAATTCTCAAGGAATTGACTTCAGTTGGTGAAACTAGTAGATCATGAATTTAGAGGTGTTACGACAATGAAGCCATACATTATACTTCAAGTACAAGGTTTTGATGATGAACAAGTGGAATCAACTGCATTTCAGCTAAGGCTATGAAGAAATTTAAGAATTCAGTGAAGAATCCTTGAAGACTAGTGTGCAAATGTTTAATTCATTAAAAGTCTTAGATTCTTGTAAGAGCCTTACTTAGAGTGCATATTTAGGTTGCATTTCATCTTAAAAGTCTTTAGAAAAACTTTTCTAAAAGAAACTCTTTTGAAAATCTTTTTAGAAAACTCTTTTCTTAAATTTTCATGTTTATTATTCGACCAATAGACTTATCAGTCGACTAATCCTTTCGCGCCATATTTTCTAAAAAGTCATTCATGTCAAATTAGTCGACCGAAGTTTTTATCAGTCGACTGGACAGAATGTCTGTTTTCTGGAAAATTAGCAGCAATCGACTAATGGTTTTTCAGTCGACTGAATAGAACATGTGTTTTCTGAAAAATTTAGCAGCAGTCGACTAATGCTTTTTATCAATCGACCGAACAGAATGTTTATTTTTCAGAAGTTTTTTAGCAGCAGTCGACTAAAAGGTTTTTCAGTCTACTGATAATATTATCAGTCGACTAACTTTTCTCAAGTCGACTAAGTTTCAAAAGTTCAGATTTTCAAATGGCTCGATTAACAGATCAGTCGACCGATGATAACTGACAGTCTACTAATAACTAACTATTAGTCGACTAACTGATGTTTCAGTCGACTAATTTTACCGTTTTCCTGAAACTTCAAAAAGGCGTGTCTTTTCATTTTTCAAACGTTTTGATCGTTCAAAATGGACAGTTTTGACACCCTTTCATACTCTCAACGTATGGAATCTTTGAACTATAAATATGAGTGCATTTTACACTCAAAAAAAAGAATTCAATCGATTTGAATCATTTACTTCTTGCTTTTCACTCCTATCCATTCAAGTATTTGTTTTCTCACTCACGTGATATTTTCACTTCAGTTTTTCACTCAATTCACTTTGAGAGATAGTGAATTCATGAGTAGAGTGTTTCAACAACCTCAAAAGCCAATTGCATCTCATTTGCATTCAAAAGGAAGGCTCATAGGTTGTATTGTAAGTTGTTATTTCTTTTGTGTAAAAAGAAGGACTCCTTGGTGTAAAGGAGTTGTTTGCTTTCTGTGGGATTGTTACTGAAAGTGGGACCGGTTAATGGTCTGTGTGATCTTGTAGTTTACAAGGTTGATAGTGGAAAATCTCAAGCGGGTTTTTGCTTGGGGACTTGTCATCATCGCAAAATTTTTAACTTTTGCGAGTCAAACTGACCTTTGAAAAAGATTTTGAAAATAACTCGCCTCCGTTTTTAAAATGCGGGATTATTCCGAAGAATGGGACTCGCCTGTCGATACGAGGTTCAACCGTTCCTGCCACCTTTAACAGGGGTAATTGAACCAAGGATCAATCTTATGCTTTGCTTTGTTCAACTTGTCTAAACCATATTCTAATTCCTAAATGCACAAAGAATCAGGCATGTGCTATGAATTTCTAAAAATGCACATTTGAAAACATGATGTTTGCTTTGAATATTGGAATACTTGGAATATAAACTCTTTGAAAATCATGAATCAAGGTTGAGATACTGTATTTGAGAAAGTGAAAATCGATTTCTGAAGTATTCAAGAGATTTTTGTGAAAATCGATTTTGAGAAATGTGAAATAACTTTGGAGAACTTGATTTCTTTGAATTCAAACTTTGAAATTGAAAATATAACTTAGAAAATCAAATTTGGAACTTGGGAAATATCATTGGCAAATCAATATTTTGAGAAAATCGATGTTTGAATAAGACTTAGGAAATTTTTTAGAAAAATAAACTTCTTTGAATTGGAATTTGAATTGGAATTGGTAAATGCATGAAATGAATGAATATGGATTTGAGGAATTAAGAAATACTTTTTGTATTTTTGAGAAATCCAATGCATTTTGAAGTTAGCCTAAGAGTGTAGGCTAAATGTGGCTAATGTGAAGATCATAAATCTGGGTATCTTTCGTATTCTGACTATGGCCATAAATACAAATTCCACCAAGTTTATAAAATTCATAAAAGCTAGTGTATGTGCCATTCGTGTAGACCATGGTGAATTTGTAAAAATATGCATGAATCATCATCCATCACACATTAACATTATTTAAAAAAATAAACTATATGCAATGCTGCCTAAGCTAAGCAGGAAATGTAAATTCTTATTCCAAAGTTTAATTACAAATTACATCACTATTGAAATTTAAATACATGAAAAATAAAGTCTTCAATGTACCTGCAAAACTAGAAAACTTTGTTAATGAAAATATGTTGGCTTTTCTAGATTTATCCAGTAATATCTAGAAATTTTCTGGATTTTGCTAGATATAAGCCTTTTCCATGATTCCCTTAAATCGAAATTGATAAAATACGAAATAAAATGAAAAAATATGAAAATGGAATTTGAAATTTCAAAATTGGGGTCAAAATGACCAAAATACCCCTAATAACAAGACTATGGCCTTGAAATTAGGGTTTTTAGAAAGATATTTTGATAAAATGCAAATTTTGAAATTCAAATGCAAATAACCTAGGCTAAAATATGATATGACATACTTAAACACATTAAAATTAAGGTTAAGGATTTCGAAATTTAGGTCAAATGACCAAATTGCCCCTGATAGCAAGACTATGGCCTTGAAATCAGGGTTTTTAGAAATAGATTTTGGTAAAAACTTAGGTTTTATGCACTAAATGAAATCAAATGAGCACAAAATTAAACCTAAAGCGTCCTAATATGATTATGAACATGATTAAACCCTAAAAATATATGCTTATGCACGAAAATCCAACAATATCACAAAAACTGTGATTTTAGCAGTGTTTTTGGATCTTTCAGGAACCCGGTTTTGCAATTTGCTTAATTCAGCCATCAAATGGATTCCAAAATCCATAAAAATTGGTACCTGCACATGTTATAACCCTAATGTCGAATTGGAATTATAAAAATAATTTTTTGACATTAAACTAATCCGAAAATTGCATTAAACCCTAAAATATGCTATTTTTGACCCAATTCACCAACCAGTCTCATTCCAAGACCTGAACCAGGGGTCAAATCTCCATGGAAATTTATGAAATTTTACAGAGACTAACTAAGAATAAAAACAGAGATTTCCCAACTTACAGATCGGAAAAATCATCTCCGGTTAGGGAGAAACCCTTCCGGCAATCTGAGCTAAAATATATCACTCTTAATAGGGATTAAAACAGCTATTCCAGATTGAAAATACAGGTATAAATAGAAATACTAAACAAAAATATCTGAAATTTTAGTGGTAAACATTAGACAGAAAAATAACAATACTCACTTTTTACAGATCTAGGATCGGATCTGTGGTTTGGGATTTATGACTAACACAAGTCTGATTAGGGTTTTGGTAAACCCTAACGAGTTTTAAATTTAAAAACAGATTTTCTAAATAGGGAAAAATACTAAACAGTGATCAAAAAATCCAAAAATTTCACAGCAGACAGACCTATATAATGTAAATCCATATCACTTTACAGATCTAAAATCGGATATAATATAAGAGAAATATCATCACAGCAAGTTACCTTCTTGATTTTAACCACGATTTTAAATCTTTAAAACCCCGATTTGATGTCTGATTTTTTTGACAGGGTTCCCGAGATCCAAAACCTCTGATTTTTCTACAGTAACTCAATAACTCATTCATGCATCACATATAAAAAAATCAGAAATAAACAATGAGTACTTCAATCCGAAATAACATTATCTTTACTGTTCTAAACCTAAAACACACAGAAATTTAAGAAACTTGAAAAACCATGCATTAATTAATGTAAATAAATAAAATAAACCATAAAACAGTAAATAAAACTTATTTCTATGCTATAGAACGTAAAACAAACATGAATAAACCATGAAAATAAAATAAAAACAGGGAATCAATGGCTGAAATTTGATATCACCTTTAAAACATAGATTTAACCCATTAAAAAGGGTAAATCATATATTTTATTGGTTAATAATGTAAAGAATCATATTAAAATCAATTCTAATGGATTAAAATCCCTGTAAATCATCCAAAACAGGGTTAGATCACCTTATTGGATCGTTCTTTCTGATTCTTGATGGTTCTTGAGGTGAAACCATGGTTGGATCTTCATAAGGAGGGGTGTCCAAACCTAGATCTAGGTTTAAATCATGAAAAACACTAAATAAAATATTAAAAATTGAAGAAATTATTTACCTTGGAGTTTCAGAAATGAAGGAAGGCTGGAGAGGAGAGAGAAGCTCCAAGAATCCAATAGGAGGTGGCTGGAAAATTTGTCCCCCCTATAGCCCCTTTTTATAGAAAATTTTTAGGTTTTAAAAAAAATGGAAATTTTGGACTCTAAAGGGGGGGCGATTTTGGGGTGTAGTTACTATCCTAACCCTAGCCTAAATTATCCTATTTAATACCTAATTAACCCCTAGACTCTCCTAAAAAATCCCCAAATGTACTTCCACTTGGCATTTTTAACATTTGAGTTTTAAAACACCTTTTAAAAACCTTTAAAAACACTAGTTTTAAAAACTAACTTTCAAAATGAGTTTTTCAAAATGGTTTTGACTCTTCTAAACCTCTAACATTAACCAAGACATCAACTAACCCTAGTCTAGCCCTGACTGACTCGAATATGGCGCCACCCCGAGTGGGCCCTACTTGAGTTTTTTTCAAAAAGCGATTTTAAAACTTGAAATTGAAGGAGTTTTCAAAAGGATTTTCAAAAGTAATCTTAAAATTAGGATTTTTGAAATGGCATAGGGTTCTAACTGAATTAGAATTCCTCTGGATATGGTGCCAACTGAGTGGGCCCACATCGAGTTTTAGAAATTTTGAAATAAATACTAAAAATGGCTTTGAAAAGGGGTTAAAATCGATATTTGAAATTCAAGATCTTTGAAAATAGGGTCTCAAGCGGACTGAAACTCCGGGTTAGAGTCCTGAACTCTTAGGACTCTGAGATTTTAGATTCTAAAAGCCAAATGAAAGAATTTTCAAAAGATTTTATCAAGAAATGATGAAATAAGTCAGAAAACACAGTCAGGGTTAGACTCCTAACTCAACCGAACTCTAAAATAGAATCCTGAACTAACTGGACTATGTAAAATGACCTAAATTTTGAAAATAATCGAAAAAAACTGAAAATGGAAGTAAAACAGACTTAAAAACAGATTTTTGACTGGATCAGGACTCTGAGACAGAGTCCTGATCGGACTGAAACTTTCTAAATTTTGAGAAATTTGATGAATAGAGGAATTCAGAAGCGACACCACCTCAATGGGTCTCATCTGTGAATTGAAATCGATTAAAATTTGAATTTGAAATGAATCCAGATTGTTTCCTTGAGAAAATATTTCGAAATATAAAGTCCTGGGGTTGGAAAATGACAGAGTGTTGAATAAAAACCCAGGTTTTGAAGTTGATTTTGAAATAAAAGCTTTAAAATTCAAATCTGGACTGAATGTTTTGAAATAGGAGTGTTGGATCTCGAAAATGAGATGCAATGACATGCAATGCTATGCAATGCTATGCAGAATACATGCAATGATATGCAATGACACATGAAATGGACAAACACTGGATGAGGGTGAAAATTTGGGGTGTTTACAGGACTGGATGTAGGTCGGGTTTGACCGAACCAGGATAAAATCTTGTGTTCTTTGTGTGTTTGCTTTGAGATTTGCAAAATCATTCTATATTCCGCAGACAATTTTTAAAAGCACTATTCACCCCCCCTCTAGTGCTCGTTGCCTCGATCCTAGTGCACTTTCATTTGGTATCAGAGCACAGGTTAGCTATTACTTTGATTTGACCATCATCTGGCATGGCAACTACAACATCTCAGCACAAAGAAGGAAGTTCCTCTGTTCGTCCTCCTCTCTTCGACGAAACAAACTATGGATACTGGAAAGTAAGAATGACAATATTCCTGCAATCCATGGATCTCGATATCTGGAGAGTTGTTTCAGAAAAGTACCAAACTCCATCAACTAATTTCAGCCGATGGACCGATGATGGAAAGAAGACTGCTTCACTTAATGCCAAGGCAATGAATGCCTTATATTGTGGCGTTGACAAAGTAGAGTTCAATCGCATCTCTCAATGCTCTACAACTAATGAAATCTGGCATACTCTTCTCGTAACTCATGAAGGTACGTCAAAGGTAAAGGAATCTAAAATTGCTTCTTTAGTTCATAAATTTGAATTGTTCAAAATGAAGCAAAATGAATCTATATCGGACATGGTAACTAGAATGACCGATATAACTAACACTTTGAAATCCCTTGGAAAAGAATATTCACAAGTGGATTTAGTCAGAAAGATTCTAAGGTGTTTAACTCCTGAATGAGAGAGAAAAACCACTGTTATTGAAGAAGCAAATGATCTCAATACTCTCACTCTTGAAGACTTAGTTGGTAATCTAATGGCATATGAGGTCCAACTTCAAGACAGACAAGAAGAAGAGCCTAAGAAGAAATCTCTTGCTTTTAAGGCTACTTCTGACTCTGAAAATTCTGAAGAAGATGAAGATGAAGATATTGCCCTCATCACAAGGCAATTCAGAAACTTCATCAAAAAGGAAAGATTTCAAAAAAAGGCAAAGAAAGCAGATTCTTCCATTCCCAATGAAGTAAAGTGCTTTAACTGCAAAAAGGCAGGACATATCAAGAAAGATTGTCCTCTTCTCAAATTCAATCCCAAGGACCAATTCAAGAAGAAAAAGGCATTTCAAGCCTGTTGGGATGATAGTGACTCCTCTTCCGATGAAGAATCAAATGAAGAAGTCGCCAACATGTGTTTTGTAGCACAAGAAGATTCGGTAAGTCAATTTGACTATGATGAGTTATTTGAAGCATTTAATGATTTATATGCTAAATTTAAGAGTCTTAATTCTAAAAATAAAGAGTTAAAAACTGAAAATTTAACTCTTGACTCTCAAAATAAAGTGTTATTTCAAGAAATAGAAGATCTCAAGAAGGAAAATTCTTGCCAAGCACTTGAGATAAAAGAAATTGGAGTTAGAACCAATCTCTTACAAAAAGAAATATCTAGTCTTAAAGAAAAGTCAAATGATCTTCTTTCTATAGTGACCAAATTCACAAATGGTCAAGAGAATCTAGAAAAACTTCTTGGTTCTCAAAGATGCTCGGTTAATAAAACCGGATTGGGATATAGCTTCTTTGATACTCAAAATAGACCAAACTATGTGGTGAAAAATCAAAGACATTATTCTCAACCTTTTGTTCATAAAACTAAATTTTCTAGTTCTAATAGAAATACATCTAGAAATGATTATTCTAGAAATGTTTATTCTAAATTCTTTTATAGAAAGAATATTTATTATCAAAGGAAACCAAAATCCAAATGGATATGGGTTCCTAAGACTAACTCTCATGGACCCGAAAATAGAAAGGGGTCAAATGCTCTGTTTTCTGATTTTGTTGTAGGTACACAACATAAGGAGCAAATGGATATTGGACAGCAGCTGTTCCAAACATATGACTGGAAGGCCGGAGTTATTTTCCACCCTCCAAAATAAGGATGGAGGAACCGTCACCTTTGGTGACAATAACAAGGGAAAAGTGATAGGTATTGGTAATCCAAAATTTCCCTTGATAGAAAATGTTCTTTTAGTAGATGGTTTAATGCATAATTTAATATCTATTAGTCAATTATGTGATAAAGGTTTTCATGTTTCTTTTGAAAATGATTTATGCTTAATTTTTTATTTTCAATCTAAAAAGATCAGTTTTAAAGGTAAAAGAAGAAACAATGTGTATGAACTATATCTAGATGAATTACCCTCTTTTAATGAAAAATGTCTTATTGTTTCAAATGAAATTCAATGGTTATGGCACAAGAGACTTGGACATGTTAATTTTAAAATTATTTCAAAATTATCCAAGAATGATCTTGTAAGAGGCCTACCTAGAATACCATATAAAAAGGATCACTTGTGTGATGCTTGTCAAAGGGGTAAACAAATCAAGAGTTCTTTTAAAGCTAAAGATATAGTTTCAACAAAACGTCCTCTTGAACTTTTACATTTAGATCTATTTGGACCATCTAGAATTCAAAGTTTGAATGGTAGCAAGTATGCTTTTGTTATAGTAGATGATTATTCTCGGTTTACATGGGTGATTTTTTTAAAAAGCAAAAATGATGCTTTTTCAGAATTTTCTAAACTTTGTAGAAGAATTACAAATGAAAAATCTACATCTATTAAAATTCATAGTGATCATGGTGGTGAATTTGAAAATGAATCTTTTCTAAAGTTTTGTGATTTACATGGTATATCTCACAACTTTGCTTTTCCTAGAGCGGCTCCACAAAATGGAGTTGTTGAAAGAAAGAATAGAACTTTGCAAGAATGTGCTAGAACCATGCTTCAAGATAAAAATTTACCAAAATATTTTTGGGCTGAAGCAATTAATACAGCATGTTATGTCTTAAATCGTGTTCTTATTCGACCAATTTTACATAAAACATGTTTTGAATTGTATTATGATCGTATACCAAAGATCTCATATTTCAAAAATTTTGGTAGTAAATGTTTCTTGTTAAATACCAAAGATAATCTTGATAAGTTTGATTCAAAATCAGATGAATCAATATTTCTTGGATATTCTTCTAGAAGTAAAGCATATCGTATTTTCAATAAAAGAACATCTTGTATTGAAGAATCTCTACATGTTGCATTTGATGAGAATTGTGAGCAGGTTATTCCTCTAAGCGAAGAAGAAGAAGCAACACTTCAAGAAGAACCCTTGATAGAGAGTACTTCTCAAGAAAATATTCCTCTTCAACCGGTTTGGAAAGAAGTTCCTAATCATCCACATGAACAAGTTATTGGTGAAATAAAGAGTGGTGTCCAAACTAGAAGGCAGTTAGAAAAATATATTGCAAATGTTGCTTTCATATCTAAATTAGAACCAAAGAATATCAATGAGGCATGTGATGATGAATTTTGGCTTTTGGCCATGTCTGAAGAACTTAACCAATTTACTAGGAATGATGTTTGGGATCTAGTTGATAGACCAAAGGATCATCCAGTAATTGGAACAAGATGGGTCTTCCGAAATAAGCTGGATGAAAATGGTGAAGTCATTCGAAACAAAGCAAAGCTAGTGGCACAAGGCTATAATCAAGAAGAAGGCATAGATTTTGATGAAACCTATGCACCAGTGGCTCGATTAGAGTCAATTCGTATGATGCTTGCTTTTGCTAGTTACATGAACTTCAAGTTATATCAAATTGATGTTAAAAGTGCATTTTTAAATGGACACATCAATGAAGAAGTTTATGTAGAGCAACCCCCAGGCTTTGAAGATGAGAAATATCCAAAAAAGGTCTACAAATTGAAAAGAGCTCTGTATGGACTCAAACAAGCACCAAGAGCGTGGTATGAAAGACTACGAAATTTTCTAGAACAATCTGGTTTTTCCATTGGTCGGGTAGACTCCACTTTATTTATTAAAAATCTTAATTCAGATATTCTTATTGTGCAAATTTATGTTGATGACATAATATTTGGTTCTACTAATGATTCTCTTTGTAAAGAATTTGCTAAGGCTATGCAGGAAGAGTTTGAAATGAGCTTGATGGGCGAATTAAACTACTTCCTTGGACTTCAAATAAAGCAAACTGAAGAAGGAATCTTCATCAATCAGGGTAAGTATACAAAAGAACTTCTCAAGAGATTTGGGATGGACTCATCAAAATAAAGAAGGAATCCTATGAGTACAACTACTTCTCTTGATAAAGATGAAAATGGTAAAAGTGTAGATACTAAGCTCTACAGAGGTATGATCGGATCTCTATTATACTTAACTGCTAGTCGACCTGATATTATGTTTAGTGTTTGTATGTGTGCAAGATTTCAAGCTAATCCAAAGGAATCTCATTTAACTGCAGTAAAACAAATTCTTCGATATTTGAAAGATACTTCAGATTTCGGTTTGTTTTACCCAAAATCATCTTCCTTTGATTTAGTTTCATATAGTGATGCAGATTTTGCAGGAAGTAAATCTGATCGCAAGAGTACTAGTGGAACTTGTCATTTCTTGGGAAATTCCTTAGTCTCTTGGTTTAGTAAAAAGCAAAATTCAGTATCACTCTCAACAACTGAAGCTGAATATATAGCAGCTAGTTTAGCATGTTCACAAGTACTTTGGATGAAATAGACCTTAAAAGATTTTGGTTTGAATTACTCCACAACAACTATTTATTGTGATAACACTAGTGCTATAAATCTTTCGAAAAATCCTATTCAGCACTCAAGAACTAAGCATATTGAAGTTAGACATCATTTTTTAAGAGATCATGTGTTAAAAGGAGATATTTCGTTAAATTTTATTTCCACTAAAGAACAACATGCCGATATCTTCACTAAACCTCTTAAAAATGAAGATTTTATGAGAATTAAGAGAGAACTTGGTATTTGCTCATTTTTGGATTTATAAAAATGCTGATTTTTGAACAAAATCTCAAAATCACACTATATTAGTCGACCGATAAAATTCTAGTCGACTGGTGTTTTTATATTTTGGAATGTATCGCATCATATTAGTCGACCGATATAGTTCTAGTCGACTGATGATATTTTTAGAATAAGTCACACTTTTTTAGTCGACCGATAAAGTTTTAGTCGACTAATTTTTTTTTTAAATTTTAAGTGAAGGGACCCGACACCCCTTGGATTTTTTTTAAACCCGTTTTTTTTAAAAGAGGCATCGTTTCACTTCGTACCTTTTCATTTTTTTTTAAAAAACGAAACCCTTAAACCAAAAACCCCTCTTTCTCTTTTGCCTCTCTCTCTCTTCCGAAAAACCCTCGGAGTGTCGTTCGACTCCATCATCGCCGGGATTTTCTTACCGTAACAGGGAGACGCCGGAATCTTGTGGCTGTGATCTTCAAATGCCGGAATCCTCTTGTAGTGACTGGCGCATCTTCAAAAACACGCCGGAACTCTCTTGCCGTGACAGTGTATTATCAGAATCCTCTTGTGGCCGACCTCTCCTCGCCGTCAGCCACCGCATCGTCCTTTGTTTTTGAATGCCGGAAAGCTTTTTCCCCTTGCCGGAAATCGTTTGGAAGCCGACACTCTCTTTGGGTAACTTTGTTTTTAACCATGCCTCGTACGAAGTCTGCATCTGCAAAAGGTTTAGGCTCTCCTCCTCCTACACCTACTTCAAGACATGGTTTTTCACTAAGATTACTTCGCAATCCTCTTCTCTATGACACTTTTGGATCAATTTCTGCACTACCTATTTTACCAGGCCGAAATGTTCTATTTCACTTGTTTTCTCGTTACAAAATAAGAGAATTATTTCCTGGTATTTCACATCTTTTTTATGCTTGTGCAGATACCCTTCACTATCCTTTTCTTATTCACTTGTTTTACACGAATTTACAAATGAATCATGAAACTGGAGTTTTGTCTTCTCTTGTTCGTGATGTTGAAATCGAGTTTGATTCGAAATTGCTTGGAGAAATTCTTGAAATTCCACCTTCAGACACTCTTTTTAATACTATTGAATTGAATGATGAAAGAGTTTTTGAACAAATTCTTCTTCCAGAAGCACCTCACTGCCCTCCTTTCAAAAATACTAATCTTCAAACTCGTGCACGCATTGCTGGACAAATCCTTGCCCACAATGTTCTACCCAAAACTGGTTCTTTTGATTATTATTCCACAGATCTATCTACGGCTCTTTATGTTTTATTTGGAAATATTTCTGTCAACTGGGCCAATGTGTATTTTACAAACTTGTGGAAACAAAAACCATTTCTTCCTTATGGTTGTCTGTTAACCCGTATTTTTAGACATTTCAAAGTTCCTTTAACAAATGAAAAATACATTGAGCAAAAAGAGTTCTTTGATCAAACAATTTTTAAAAGAATGAAAATTAAATATCTGCCTCCCTTAAATGTTGATCAAACTGAACCATCTGATCCTAATGAACCATCTATTTCTGAACCTTCACCTTCTGCGACACCTTCATCTTATGCAAAAAGAAAGAAATTTTTGACAAATCAAGACCATGATGAAGTTATGCAGAGACTGGAAGCGTTGGAGCTGCATCAACACACCTTTCGTGAAGATGTGACTCAACAACTTGCTTCAATTTAGAAGGATGTAACTGCCATTAAGGATTTGCTAAACTCTCTTTTCTGATCTTTGATCTTTGAAAAACATACTTTATGGGTTGTAATATTTTTAAACTTGTATCTCTATTTCTGCTTATGCTATTTTTGCCCTTACTCTTTTTGATTCTGACAAAGGGGGAGAAAAAGATAAAGATAGCATTACAGGAGATCTTGCATTGATAAAGATAGCATTACAGGAGATCTTGCATGAGAAATGCAAAATTAAGAGAAAAAGAAAGCTTTGAATGAATGTATTTCTAAATGCATGAAGAAATGATGAATGGAAATGCAAACCAATCAATATGTGATATATGTGCTTTAAATGTGCTAACTTTTAATGTTTTGTAGCATATTGATAGGAGGAGTAAAATCTCCATCTATGCATCTAAAAAGTTTCATCTTTGATTAAGTTTGTCATCAACAAAAAGGGGGAGATTGTTACGACAATGAAGCCATACATGATACTTCAAGTACAAGGTTTTGATGATGAGCAAGTGGAATCAACTGCATTTCAGCTAAGGCTATGAAGAAATTGAAGAATTCAGTGAAGAATCCTTGAAGACTAGTGTGCAAATGTTTAATTCATTAAAAGTCTTAGATTCTTGTAAGAGCCTTACTTAGAGTGCATATTTAGGTTGCATTTCATCTTAAAAGTCTTTAGAAAAACTTTTCTAAAAGAAACTCTTTTGAAAATCTTTTTAGAAAACTCTATTCTTAAATTTTCATGTTTATTAGTCGACCAATAGACTTATCAGTCGACTAATCCTTTCGCGCCATATTTTCTAAAAAGTCATTCGTGTCAAATTAGTCGACCGAAGTTTTTATCAGTCGACTGGACAAAATGTCTGTTTTCTGGAAAGTTAGCAGCAATCGACTAATGGTTTTTCAGTCGACTGAACAGAACATGTGTTTTCTGAAAAATTTAGCAGCAGTCGACTAATGCTTTTTATCAGTCGACCAAACAGAATGTTTGTTTTTTCAGAAGTTTTTTAGCAGCAGTCGACTAAAAGGTTTTTCAGTCTACTGATGATATTATCAGTTGACTAACTTTTCTCAAGTCGACTAAGTTTCAAAAGTTCAGATTTTCAAACGGCTCGATTAACAGATCAGTCGACCGACGATAACTGTCAGTCTACTAATAACTAACTATTAGTCGACTAACTGATGTTTCAGTCGACTAATTTTGCCATTTTCCTGAAACTTCAAAAAGGCGTGTCTTTTCATTTTTCAAACATTTTGATCGTTCAAAATGGACAGTTTTGACACCCTTTCATACTCTCAACGTATGGAATCTTTGAACTATAAATATAAGTGCATTTTACACTAAAAAAAAAGAATTCAATTGATTTGAATCATTTACTTCTTGCTTTTCACTCCTATCCATTCAAGTATTTGTTTTCTCACTCACGTGATATTTTCACTTCAGTTTTTCACTCAAATCACTTTGAGAGATAGTGAATTCGTGAGTAGAGTGTTTCAAAAACCTCAAAAGCCAATTACATCTCATTTGCATTCAAAAGGAAGGCTCATAGGTTGTATTGTAAGTTGTTATTTCTTTTGTGTAAAAAGGACTCCTTGGTGTAAAGGAGTTGTTTGCTTTCAGTGGGATTATTACTGAAAGTGAGACCGGTTAATGGTCAGTGTGATCTTGTAGTTTACAAGGTTGATAGTGGAAAATCTCAAGCAGGTTTTTGCTTGGGGACTGGATGTAGGTCGGGTTTGACCGAACCAGGATAAAATCTTGTGTTCTTTGTGTGTTTGTTTTGAGATTTGCAAAATCATTCTATATTCCACAGACAATTTTTAAAAGCACTATTCACCCCCCCTCTAGTGCTCGTTGCCTCGATCCTAGTGCACTTTCAAGAGGCAATTCAGCACTGTACCTTTGGGTACAAACATGCTTCATGGGCTAGAATACACATCTACTATCATACTCTATGTAAATTTGGAACACAACGACCTACATTTGGATAGAATCGATGTTTCATAAATTCACACATAATCATAATAATGAATCTTAATACGGTCCAAAGAATCTTTAATTAACACGACTCAGATCACTTTGGTGATTACAATAATCGGTCAATCAAAATCTTTTACCGAAAATCCTATTCGTATTATGAAGCACGCCCATGCACACATTTTAATGCATGTATATTCATGACATGATATAAGTTCATGCTTCAACTAATATACATAAATTAATTGTCATGAATTTAGTTACAATTCATGCTTAAAATCATCATGCACAACTTAACCAATGCAAAATACATGAATTAACATGCATAAGTCATGCATTATTCAAAATAAATACTTTATAAAGCATGAAAAATAAAAAAACATGCTCATATGGGTAAAACACAAGGTCTTCAAGTAGGAATCGGACTAAAAACACTCTGAACCGGTCTGAAATTGCCCCGAACCGGTCATCTAAGGGTCTGAACCGGTTCTAAACCTTATAAACCGATAGTTAATATGAATAAAAGTACATAAAACCCTATAATTGTATGCCAAAATCCCTGTATCTCTTTATATTTATGAAAACAAGGTTTCAGCATCTCGAAACCGGTGAAAAACTGGAAAGAACCCGTCAAAAAGGGCTCTGTACCGGTTCTGGAATGGGTTGGATCAGGTTCCTGATCTGATTCAGTCTTAATAGTGTTCGGATCCTGCTTTCATGGATCAGACCCGGTTCAAATGGGATCCGAGTCTGACCCGACCCATACTTGATACGAGTCGGACCCGGCCCGAACAGAACCTGGGTTAGACCCGGTCCGAAGCAGAACCGGGTTAGACCCGATCCAAATGGACCCCGGGTTAGACCCGGTCGAAATGGACCCCGGGTTAGACCCGGTCCGAAGCAGAACCAGGTTAGACCCGGTCCAAAACGGACCCGAGTCAGACCCGGTCCAAAACGGACCCGGGTCAGACCCGACTCTAATGGATTCGGATCGGACCCACTCCTAAATGGATCCAGATCAGATTCGGCCCAAAAGGAGATCCAATTCTTTTCGGATCAGACCCAGACCCGGTGACATTATGGGTCCGGATCAGATCCAAAAATTAAAAGCAGGCCCGAACCACCCAAAATGGGTTTGGATCAGGTCTTTAATCGGGACCTAATTCGGTCCCCTAATAAAAATGAAACAGAAACCCGATGGGTTTCTGTTTGCATTTTCAGGGAAACCGAAAAGGGTTTACGCCCTTTTCGGTTCCACGATGACCGACGCCGGTTACCGGCGACCTGCGTCACCCCATGGTGACGCCGATCCGGCGACCGCCCCGCCGTTAAAAGACGTCGCCCTACGACGATGATTCGCGACTTTGATGACTGAAGACCGACACCGCCTGCCGGTCCGGCGACAGCCCCAGCGGTGTCTGTAAGGCTGTCCTCGACCAACGGCTGCCCTTGCCGGCAAATCGCCTCAAGACGACCCCCCCCCCCGGCGACAGGTAAGAGTTATAATTTTTTTTATTGTTGTTGCCGGAGTAAACTGTAAAACGACGATGAGGTTGGGCAACCTGAGCGCCGGCAAGGCCGTTGCTGTTACCTGCAGCTCACTACAAAACCCCCTTGCCCAAAACCCCTGATTCGATGCATCGCTAGACGGACGCCGGCAATCCGGCAACCTTTCCTCCGGCGTGTCTTCGACGATGCTCTAGGTATAAAACCCAGATACCTTATGTCGCCGGCGATCAAATTGATGCAACGACAAAACCCCTGCAGTCCGACAGCTACAGGGGATTTCAGGCGATGGCTCCAGCAACCATTCCGGCAACAGCGGATCCTCCCTACAGCCCGATGGCCACAGGTATAAGTCGATCCTCCTTTCTTTCTTTTATAAGGATTTGATCTGCCGCTTACCGATGGTTGTCGCCCCACGGCGACTCCACCTACGCCTAAAACGCCGAAACAGCCTACACGGCCACGCGCAACGGAAATGCATGGGACAGTGGGCCCATAACCCATTGTTGGCGAATCCCTACAAAATCAACAATGACAGGAAGCGTACCTGAATTTGCCATAGTTCGTGTAGGTAATTCGGCGTTCTCCTCAGCCGGTCGATGCCCACAATGAGCCGAGGCCTTAGGTCGATGGTGAGCAGGACCCTATTCCGCTGCGTCCGAATGCAGAACAAAATTTGGCAGAGAAATGCCACGAGTCACTCATCATCCTTGTAGCTCCTAACCCCTTATGTAATGGGAGATTAGGCAGTTACGTGAATGTGATTATTCCACATTCACGTAACTCCCACCCACTACCCCATTACGTGGTCACTAACGTGACCCACTAGGAGGGTGTCAAACAGGGTCACATTCGTGGGTTGAACCCATAACTGATAATGTCCAACAGACTGGCCAACTTGGTGTAGAAAGCTCACAACTATTTTCAATAATTAAGAGAAGGTGAGGATTTACTACAGTGGAGACACTCTTTTTCAGTAAAGGACTGTTACTAGTAACTTTACCCTCAGAAAAGAGAGGGTGGTGTATGTTCGCCCCCGATGATTCACTAAATCCCATGTCTGTGTTCGGGGGATCGAATGAGCGCCACATATTCATGCACATGGGGCTCGTATTCCCGTGTATGTTGACATAACTTTGCATCGGACTCTGGTGCTGTTGCAAAGACTTAATCACCCTTACTTGCTTTTCTTGCCCTGAAATGACGGTTCGAGGAAATGACAAAAATATCCTCCATTTAAAAGTTGTGAAACGACGGGTCGATAAAAAGACAAAAAAGTCCTCCATCTAGAAAGTTTGATGTTAACCATTTAAAGTGGAGACGTTCCCTATTCATTAAACTCCTGTGCCATTTGCTGTAACAGTTGCTCCTATTATCAACCAAAACTTTTGCTTCGTCTCCAGTCGAGCTTTCCGCCTTGTTTTTTATCCTGTTGTACAACACACTGTCGCCTTCTTGTGCCTGCCTTGCGTTACAAAACATTCCAGTGTCTTCTCTTCATTTTTGTTGTCGTTAGGCATCATGGTAGAAAGCAATGATTCACAAACATTTCTTCTAGTGCCATTAAGGCAGCGTGAGTAGCTTTTCATCTCATCATGCGATCGATGAAGAAGGCATGTCGTCTTGTGTGCCATTAAGGCATTGTTTGGTTATTGCAGGTAGAAATTGTTCTTACGAAGGTTGAAAACTTATCGATATTTGTAAGACGCTGGGACCTATTGACAAGAATGCTTGTTTGCAGATGCTAGGAAGGGCCTCTACCCCATCAGGTATCCTACATTCATTCATCGTATTCTTTGTATCTCAAACCGCTGTATTAGTAACAGACTCCCATTTTTGTGAGATACATTTTTGTTAGTTAATATCGATTTGTTTGCTATTATGCTCAAGTTCTTCCTTATCGATTTGTAATTTATTGTGCGATATATTTATCAACCTTTTAGATAGTATTGTTTTGTATCGTCGAGTTGTAAGTTATTATGCTGAACTGCCGTATCAATTTTCAATATCTTACAAATCGCTATACATACATATCGTTTTGTTATATATTATATTTCATGTAATATGTATTTGTAAGATATTTGTACACAGACTTTGAAAACATGTGGTTGCAGAAACACATCGTTACACCCATGGTGGGGCGATTTTCGCATGCATATCGCTGCTCTCTTATTGAATTCTATTGAACTCGCTTTAGAGCGTCGTGGATATTATGAGAGCATTATCGTCAACACACATGTACGACATGTGTATTTTATTGGCATGGTAAGCGATAAGTCGATGTTCAGTATAAGCAAACATCAAACTGCACTTGCTTTGATACTTTCATGCATTAAATCGTTGTTTTGACTTGCTTAACCCTAGTGGTATCCGTTGTTATATGCATCCTGATTAAATCGTAGTAAACCTATGCCGCTTGCTAACGCAAATTGATATATTGCTTACAAAACATTCCACTGTCTTCTTTTATTTGTCGTTGTTGTTGGGCATTATCGAAGAAAGCAATGATGCACAAACATTCCAACCAGTGCCATTAAGGCAGCGTGAGTAGCTTTTCATCTCATCATGCGATCGATGAAGAAGGCATGTCGTCTTGTGTGCCATTAAGGCATTGTTTGGTTATTGCAGGTAGATCTTGTTCTTACGAAGGTTGAAAACTTATCGATATTTGTAAGACGCTGGGACCTATTGACAAGAATGCTTGTTTGCAGATGCTAGGAAGGGCCTCTACCCCATCAGGTATCCTACATTCATTCATCGTATGCATTGTATCTCAAACCGTTGTATTAGTAACAGACTCACGTTTTGTTAGTTAATATCGATTTGTTTGCTATTTTGCTGCAAACACAAATTGATATATTGCTTAAAACATTGTTGAGCTTATCATCAGATTGTAATAAAGACGATGTAGCTGAATCAATCGAAAGATCTAGAGAATTGAATATCTATACTTATGACGCAACTGAAGAATTGAACATATGCACTAACAATGCACATGAAAAGAAGGGTGCAGGCATTAGACCCACTCTTGACTTGAATGTTCAAGTGGAAGAAATGCAATTCAATGATAAGGTAGACTACCATGACAGTGCACATAATAAAAGTGTAGGCCCTGGGAATGTACACGGAAGTACACTTGACTTGAATGTTCCAGGAGAAGAAATGCAATTCAATAATGAGGTAGACTACCATGACAGTGCACATAATAAAAGTGTAGGCCCCGGGAATGTACACGGAAGTACACTTGACTTGAATGTTCCAGGAGAAGAAATGCAATTCAATAATGAGGTAGATTTTGATGTCAGTACACTTAATAAAACCGTAGGAACTGGGAATGTACATGGAATTACACGTGACTATGTTCCTGTAGAAGGAATGCAGTTTAATAACGACGAAGATGCATATAAATTTTACAATGATTATGCCTAAAAAGTTGGCTTCAGTGTGAGAAGGTTTTCTTGGTCAAAAAATGCACAGGGTGTCTTGGTTAGAAAGACATATGTCTGTTCCAAGCAAGGTTGGAAGAAATCAATGGAAAATTCAACAAGGAGCATGCCAGAATCAAGATGTGGATGTCAGGCGAGATTGGTTTTGAGAAGACATCTGAATGAGAAATTTGTCGTGCGTACTTTAATCAGTGATCATAATCATGATTTATCTGCATCATTTATGACTGCTATGCTAAGGTCACATCGTAAAGTAACTGTAGCGCATGCTGCAATGGCTGAAATAGCTGATAGCACCGGCATTGCACCAAGGAAGACATACAATTTGTTTACCCGCATAGATGGTGGTCGCGAAAATGTGCCATTCACACCTTTGGATCTAAGAAACCACTTGAGAAGGAAGAGGACAAATAACATGAAGAACGGAGAAATATATTGTTTGGTTCACTACCTACAGAATAAATCAAGCAATGAACATGGTTTCTTTAGTGCAATGCAAGTGGACGAAAATGGATATGCTGTGAATATGTTTTGGGCAGATTCAAAGTCTAGAGTAGATTATGAATGCTTCAATGATGTACTTGTGTTTGATACTACAGTAAAGATTAATACTGAACAGTGGCCATTTGCGCAGTTTGTGGGAGTGAACCATCACGCACAGAGTTGTATATTAGGCGGTGCTTTTGTGTATGACCAGACCAAGGAAAGCTTTGAGTGGTTGTTCAGAATATTTACACAGGCAATGAACGAGAAGCATCCTGAAACTGTACTTACAGATGGTGATCACGCAATTGCGGCTGCAGTGCTTCATGTGTGGCCAGATGCACATCATCGCCTATGTTTGTGGCATATCTTTCAAAATGCAGCAAAGAACATATGACACATATTTAATCAGAATACAGGGTTTGACAAAACGTTTACAAGGTGTGTACTTCATAGCGTAGACAAGGTCACTTTAAGTCAGATTGGGACAAAATGATTAAGACATACGACCTTACTGACTGTCTGTGGTTACAAAATTTATATGCAGAAAAAGAGAAGTGGGCATTGGCATATGGAAGACAATACTTTTGTGCAGGTATGATAAGCACACAAAGAGCCGAATCTATGCATGCCACCCTGAAGAAAACTTTGTATTCATGTTTAACAATGTTTCGTTTTATGGAACAATATGAATTATTTGTAGACGGTCTAAGACAGAATGAGCTTGAACAAGACGTGAAATGCTTCAATACATGACCTCAAACTTTTGGCATGGAAATATTGATGCGACCTGCAGCTCTGTATACACTAACTGTATTTGAATGGATCAAGAAAGAGGTGTTGCATGTCATGAATTGCAAAATAGAAGGACTTGTGCAAACCGAGAATATGCACAAATACCATATTTTTTGTCAGGGCGAAAAGCATCAGGAAAGGCAAGAAGCACATGTCACGTACAAAGTTGACAACGGAAGGGTAGAATGTTCGTGCAAAATGTATGAATTCAAAGGCATTCTATGTTGTCATGCATTAAAGGCACTCAATCAAGAGAAGATACAAGAAATACCTGAGTCTTACGTAATGCGAAGATGGACCAGACACACGAAGATTGAAATGCTCGTTATGGACAATGCGAGTAAATCTGGTGTTGACGAGAAGTGCCACATAGCCTCCCGTTACCAACAACTGTGTAGGTCATTCATGCATGTTGCTGATTTGGCATCGAGAAGTGAATAAGGCTATGCATGTGTGAGAAAAGCTACAACGGAGTTACTTGAAAACGTGGAGTTAATTCATATTAAGTCCGTTGCAGCGAATGAATACCAGACGAAGATAATGGGATCGAAAAGCGTAGGTCAAAATCATGTTTCGCTTGACACTCCCAAGAAGTTGCACCGAAGCGTAAACATTATCTTCAACAAGTCCGTAGTGAACGTTGTTGATTATGATGGACATATTCATGAAGCGAAGGGTATCAAAAGAAAACCTGCCTCTGATCGCAGTCGTCAGAGGGCAAAGGGTGCACTAGAATTGGTTGGCAAGAACAGGACTAAGAAACAACCTACCTGTAATAAAAAACAACAAGGCCCTTAGAATGAACAGGTATGTAAAACATTATATTGCTTCCCATTGCGTGAAGCTTGTCAAATAGCTAACTCGCGTAATGTCCATCATGCAGCAATACCATGTAGAAGTACCACCAAACGTTCAAACCTACATTCCTCCCGACCAGATTTCCGGCAATGATCGCTACAGTTTTACAAGTCTTTTGGTATGTAATCAATGTTGCGAGGAGGTATGCATTTCTTGTGAAACTTAATTCAGTGTCTAATATTTTCTGTTTCATGACAGGCTCTGATGCATTCGACAGATAGGTATGGGACACATGAATCTCGTGTGGGATATTAATTTAGTTGTCATGCCTCTTTGCATGCCCCGATCTCCACAATGCCGGATTTGTTTTTGAGTTTATAGTAATTTGTCACTCACGACTTGCGGTCCGTGGTTGGATTTGCTTTAATCGATAAATAGCGATTTTTTGCTTCTGCAGGAAGTCGATTGATGACATCACTATATGGCGATTTGTGGTTATCGTTGAATAGCGATTTGTGGCATCGCAGCATAGTGATTTGAGGGTATTGTTTGACTGTCGATCAAAGCGGGTTGACAAAGGTTGTTCAAGTAAGCTTTTTTCGGGCAATGAGCAAGGTTGCGCTTCATTTTTTAATCTAAGTATGCTATCACCTGCGCGGTTGAAAGCCTACTTAGATCATAAAATGAAGCGCAACCTTGCTCAATGCCCCAAAAAAGGTTACTTGAACAACCTTTGTCATCCCGCTTAGATCGACAGTCAAACAATACCCTCAAATCACTATGCTGCGATGCCACAGATTGCTATTCAACGATAACCACAAATTGCCATACAGTGATGTCATCAATCGACTTCCTACAGAAGCAAAAAATCGCTATCTATCGATTAAAGCAAATCCAACCACGGACCGCAAGTCGTCAGCGACAAATGACTATAAACTCAAAAACAAATCCGACATTGTGGAGATTGGGGCATGCAAAGAGGCATGACAACTAAATTAATAGCCCACACGAGATTTCTGTGACACCTTCAATTGCCTTTTGAAATCATTATTGTTATCCTGTGAAAAGTTGTATCCATATATTATGAATAAAAGGTTACTGAATGTGTCTTTTCTCTACCTCTCTTCATCTGGTACAGGGGGAACTTTGTTCGCTTTAACAATGGAAGTGCAAGTGTGAGTGGTACTCCACAATTTCTCATAATCGCTATGTAGTTCAACCCGTGGGTTTTTTTTTAGATCTGTGGGGTTATTATCAACAAACGTTCATTATCAATTTATACTAGTATCGTTTAACACCGCAAATCGGCGTTGACTAACACGCTTTACAAAGGCCGAGTATTGCTGCACAAATCGCTTTCCCGCGATAACCACAACTCGCTATGCAGCGAATATGAAGTCGAATTACTCAGTTACAACGGATAACAATAAATGTTTGATTTGTCGTACAATATTCATTCATGCATGTTGGTTGAGCAGTACATCTTTTAGGTAATAAATAGTCGCATGAGTACTGGAAGCTGTGTTTCTCTTCTACTTCGTGAAACAACAACAATCAAACCGATGGTTTCTTCATAAACCTGAAGATCCGTCCTCCAACATACAAAGTTGTGGTCGGTGATGCAGACGAAGACAGCTACACGACCAACAATGGCGAATCATGGGTATATTGTCTACACATCGTCTACATGTTCAGCAAAATCCATCTGTTTCATGCCGTTTTTTGCGATTTGTTTTTTGTGTACTGTATAATGTAATTTCAATATCATTCGTTGCAATGTCCGCATTCATTTCAGACGAACATCCACCGACGAAGTTGGGCGAAAACTTAGTCAATCACTCATGGAGGACATCAACCGAATGCACAGTGAATTCGCACAATACAACATGATCAGTAATTTTGTTTGTATGAAACTAGTAGCAGTTGTCTATATATGTAAGCCATGTGTACGTGTGTTAACAACAACATATTTGCTGCAAACAGACTATATTCGATTTCGTCAGTTATATTAAAAGCAACGCACCAAGCTAGACTGTAAGCGTCGTAAGCCCGTATTTCATGGTATATTGGTTTTATTTTATGTTGCTTTTCGTTATTGATTTAGTCCAATTGATTCGTATGTTATCATTGGTGTTAACAATGTTTCGGTTTGCAGACTATCTTACGCCGTTTGCCATACTCTAGTGGATTTCAAGACGGCATACCTTATTAGGTTAACGATAATCACTGTAGAGACCTTTTGTCAAGTGAAAAGGTAAGTAAACAAACCTAGAGTGCAATATTACAGCATAACAAGTGCTAACATCATTTTTTCGATGTATTTGCAGATATTGATTCCTATACTCTGGCAATCTGAAAAGCATTGGGTCTTATACGTGATGGATTTACACGAAAAACAACTATGGTGTTACAATTTGTTGGAAGTTGACTGTGGTTTACGGCTAGACATTCCCCATCTCGTAAGTTTCAATATCTAAGTGAGGAACAAGTCGTGTACTGGGGTCATGAATTTACTGTCGGTCGCATTATTCTCAGATCGGTTTCCTCAAAGCCATTTTGGGAGTCGATGCTAGCGAGTGGATCTATCGCACGACATACCATGCTCCTTTACAAGATAATGACGTTGATTGCGAGGTATTTGTAATGAAGTACATTGAAGCAATATACAATGGTGCAGAACCCTGTTTCGACGTTGTATGCCATTTCTTCGCCTCTATTATTGGGGATTAAGTGCATGTTTATTGCTTCTACTTTACAATCTGTTTTTGCAGGTTGATATACCCGGATTCCGCGAAGAACTCTGCAAAAAATTGACGTCCTATCTAATTGCGGAGGAGAAACTGACGGAGGCCTCGTGAGCATCTGAAAGGGTTGTAATTGATAAAAGATGTGCGCTCAACCCGCGTGGTTGACAGTCGCTGAGTGAGACTGTGATGTATTTTAATGAACAAAGACTTCTAATGTTTGAAATGATAATATTCAACATCGCTATGAAATGTTGTATGCTTAAACATTGCTTTATTGCTGGCATATGAAAAAAGTGGTGAATAAGAGTCATTAATGTAGCTTTCGTATTTTACGAATAGTACAAAGCGATACGCTTAGTGGTCTACCGTCAACTACACTGCTACCACCATGAAAACTTGTGAAAGAATTTGAAAATTTCTTGAATTTTAAATGATGTTTTCTTCAATTATGATCTTGCAGACATATGAAAAAAGTATAAATGGATACGACAACTGCGTCGAAGCCGCCTATATGCAGGAATTATTGATTTGTCGGTTTCTTATTCGCGAAGCAAAGTGGAAGTGTGTGTTGTGTCATTCAAATATTAATGAAACGTCCTATCACCCTCCGTCAGTTTTCAAGTACATACATCAGTTTCATTAAACCAAAAGCAAATTACTGCACTACGCATTAATGACAAAAATTGAACAATGTCATGCCAAAGGGCTATTCTCAATAGTAATCAATGCGATTGGACCAAATTTTTCGATCTCAAATAAATCCACAAGTACGTCCACACGCGTCCCGAAAAATTGCCTTAGGTGTACATCAATGTACATTATCGTAGGTTCAGCAATACAGCGATTTCTGAGAACAAACATTTCTTATTGATAAGTTCACGGAATGCGATTTTTAGAAAGATCTTTCGTCATACAATATTTTTCATTACTGAAGAACAACTTTTACCAGCATTGGTTGTGCGTATACAACAATGGTGGAGCTCCTGCTGGCCATCCTCAGCGCGACTGCACCGACTGGGTTGCTGTCGAGGAGGAGGGCAAGAACGGTGATGGCGGAGCTCATTAGGTTGTACAGAAAGAGCAATCTATAGGTTTCACTTTACATATTTTGTCTGCCGTTCTTTTTAAACTCAATCAATTGTTGGCATATTTCGTAGCGTATTTCCGGCATATGATCCTGCAACAAAACATGTAATGTAAAACCAATATATAACATGAATAAACAATAACATCGGATACAAAGCTCATACAGCGTGGAAACAAGGTCCTTCTCAATTGTATATTGCTTCAATATGCTTCATTACGAATATGCCATAATCGACCCCATTACTTTGTAAAGGTGCATCGTCAACATAGAGCAACATCCACTCGGCAATGTCGACACCAAGCCCGTTAAGGAATCCCGCCTGTGATAAAGAGATAATATATTACAGTCCGGTCCACCTCGAAAAGCTAAGATTCACCTATGGGCATAAGCATACCAAATGCATAGCGTCGCGTTCTACGCCAATGTGGCAGTCCAATGAGTTGTAGCACCATAGTTGTTTTTCCAGAAAATTCATCTCGTATAGGACCCAATGGTCGGGATTTTGTCAGAGTGTAGGAAGTAAAATCTGTGAATCGATAAAATAATTTTTCATGTTTCGCAGACATATCGTGATGGGGATGTTACGACTAAACCTTGGAGAAGAGGTTTGTTCACTTACCTTTCCAAATTTTGAAATGTCTAGGCACTCATCATCGTTGTTCCAACAAGGTAGTGCATCTCTGAATCCAATGTTGTATGGCTTTCGTCAGACGTACATCTGTTGCACGAAATAGTAAGATTTAACCACCAAGAAACGTGAGTACGTCATAAAAGCAAACAAAACAACAACGGACCAGACATACCATGAAATAAGGGCTGATGATGCGTACTGTATTTCTCTTTGGGTTGCTCTGGATGTAATTGACAAAATCACACATTGTCTGGTTGCACAAATTTATGAACTTCAAAACATACAAACCGGAACGACCTAGAAATTGATAGTGGTTAAATACTTACAAAATTATTGATAGTGTTCCCAACTGCAAATTCATCTTGCATCTACGCACTCGTCAGGGCGTTGCCGCCCAACCTTGCCTGTGGATGTTGAACTGAGTGCACCATGAGCGTGGTATTCAGGATTCGACATTGAAATTATTGTCTATAGTAAACAACAATAGTCCAAATACGACATGAAAGGGCAAATGTTGACTAAACCGCTCAGGCGTTTCAAAAAATATACGTCTTAAGCACTAATGCTGGTACTGTGGATGTGATTGTCTTCTTCTTCGGTGCCATGCATGGTTGTTTTGCTCCCATCGTCCTCTCTGTTGCCGCCGTGCCTGATCGTTTTGCTCCCATCGTCCTCTCCGTTGCCGCCGTGCCTGGTCGTTTTGCTCCCATCGTCCTCTCCGTTGCCCCCGTGCCCGGTCGTAGTGCTCCCATCATCTTTGGCGCTGTGCCGGGTCATATTGCCCCCGTAGTCCTCTTCTTGGACGCCATGGCTGGTCGTACTGCTCCGATTGTCCCCTTCTTCGGCGCCATGCCTGGACGGAGATATCGATGGCACCTTTGCAATGCAGATACAAAAACGCCGTCCTCAGTCAAATATAAATGTAAAGTCCTTTAACGTCCCGCCCTTTTTCGAAAACAGCCCGCTAATTAAATGATTACGTTTTAAATAAATAAAAATACATCTTTTTGCATGCCGCCCTTTTTTCGAAAGCCGCCGCCAAATTAAATGATTGCTTTCGAAGTATTTAAAAATACGTCTTTCCACAAACCGCCCTTTTTCGGTAGAAATAATTAAAAATACGTAGTCTCACATGTCGAACTTTTTCGGAAACACCCCGGAAATTTAATTATTCACTTTTAAATAATTAAAAACCCGTCATTTGTCGGTCGCATTATAACAAGCTTTCAGGTATGAATAATCTTTCACGATTATTCTATTGATTATCGTATATGGATACATCGATATATTCATGCAACGTACTTTCCTCAGCGGTTTTTTAACAACAAACCATTTTCTTATTGCTATTGACTGTTATCATTTATGCCGTCAGAACTCGTTAAATTATTGTTCACGGCTTACATCGCCAATCCTTATTGCGATATTCTTTCGAGGCGGAAACAAATACAGCGATTGCTAAACAGAAATGATATATCTTAGCGATGCCAGAGAGGTTAGGCAATGCCACGATTTTTGAACAAACATCTATTTTTTATTAAAGTTTATTTATTACCGAGATCCACAGACGAAAAGATGTAATAATAAAGAATTAAACA
The DNA here is from genome assembly GCF_984573655.1 of Nuphar pumila. NCBI lineage: Eukaryota > Viridiplantae > Streptophyta > Magnoliopsida > Nymphaeales > Nymphaeaceae > Nuphar > Nuphar pumila. The sequence goes on from NC_143254.1 coordinate 34,177,506, forward strand.
ATAAAAGAATGTCACGTTACTACAACTCATTATACAATTACAACAAAAACCTAGCGTGATAAAAATGAAAATCTACGATTTATTCCGAGGCACTTGACGAATCAGATGAAATATCATAGACTTGTCTCTCACTTTTTATTTGTGCACTGTCTATCCTGCGTGGCATCTTCGTTGCGAGACCTTTATTAAGAAAGCTGGTCATCATCTCTACCACTGAGTTCAATTGAATCCCCATAGTGCTTACTTCTGCCCTTAATTTCTTATTCTCCCTCTTCATAACTTCGAACCTTGCGGCAGAGACAATGTTCTGTTTTAGAGCAAGTGTTCGCTCTTCCTCGCGCTTTGTTACTGAGGGACTAGTCGTAGTAACTGGAGAGAGACAACGTTTTGGTTGTAGAGGCTGGGCTGCAACATGAGAAGGGGCAGTTGGGAGGCATGGGTTCCCAATTTTTTCAATCTTCAGATTTCGCCGCATTGGTTCCCAATACCTTTTGAAATAGAATGGATCAAATTGTCGTCCTTCATGATCATACGATACGGCAAGGAAACCACCTGAGTTCCAATTTAATAATTTGTCCCTGTAGCGATCGGGCCAATTCACGTTCCTGCCCCCACCACTATTCATCTTCCTTCTCACTTCCAAAGGCTTATTTGGGATAGACTGCCCCAAGCCAGATTGTAGAAGAACTCGACTACCTTGCTGCAACTCGGCTTCAAAATTGCAGAATAGCCACAAATCGCGGTCAGACAATCTAGCAGCCTCCGCAACGTCTTCATCATCGTCCTCCCCATCTCCATAAGGTCTCCACAAAACCTGTACATTGGTAATTCTTTTTAATAACGAATGACAAATATATTAAAATTTATTTACGCATGATATGGCAACAACGATATGTACTACGGAAGACAATCCTGCAGCGATGGATACTTAAGAATGCTGAACATTACAACGATTTATAATACTCAATGGTAAATGCTGACGCGATTGTAAACAATTTTAGAATGTTTACCTCGTTTAGTTGCAGCCCATCTAAAATGGACTTAGCATTATAAACTGCGATGTTTATTCTAGCCCAGCGACCGATCTTTGGAAAACCACAAATCGGAGGGCCACAACGTGGACGCAATGGGATAATATGTTCCAACGCCCAGGCCTAACAAAAACAATATTATTAGTAACACCACAACCTGCAATGAGATTGTTTTACAATTACTAAGTATGTAATCAACAAATACCTGAACAAATGGCCAAAATCCACCAACTGTTTTCGTACCGTTACTCGCACGGTGGAGTTGACTGTACAAGTGTGCGAGCATAGCGGCACTCCATGCATAGTCGTCGACTTTGTCTAAGTCTGCCAGGTACTGCAGCCACATGAAACTTATTCTCGAACCAAAACAATCGGAAAATAATGTAAGACCAAAAAAATATAGAAAGAAGCCGCGCAACTCTTGGTCAGCTATTTCAGATGCACAAGTAGCGGAGTGGCCTTCCCATTTATTACGAAAAAATGAGACTTTCATTGATGTGAAATTTATTCCACCAGAAATACATTGATTCTATTCGTCCATCGACATTCCTAACAGGGCCGTGCATTTCTCCCTTGCATTATAGTTTGAATGTCGTAACAGGACAACACTGCCATCGCACTTAAGGCTAGTGATACTCGCCACATCTTCTAGAGTCATGGTGATCTCAAAAGAATCAAACTGGAATCTGTTCGTCTTATCATTCCATTTATTTACCAGGTGGGTCATGGTATTCCAGCAAGTTTCAAAATATTGCTGGTCCAAAAGGCCACCGAAGTGCATATTTCGTAATCGGTCCTTCTGATATGCACTCAGCTGACCATACCACGACAGAATTACAGGCCATTGACACCGACCTCCGAGCTTTTCACCTGGTGCTCTACTTCTCCTGTGAACTCCCTGTAACACAAAATAATATATTATTCCTACCAATTGTAATTTAGTTCCATTTATACTTATAAATACTATTCTACTAACCGCTATAAATAATATTGGTTGCAGACAGACTATCACAGTAATCGCTATACATATTAATACCTAACACAGTAATCGCTATACCAAAATCGCTAAACATGTTATTAAATCTTCACAGACAGAACAAATATATTTACCTTGGTCGCTATTTTCTCTTGTTCTCCATCCAACCTGGGACTTTCTGGTGGGTCCACTGCCTCCAATTGCCTTTCAATCTCCATCTTTACCGGCTCCACCATCGCATGTCTTTCTCTCGCCTTCCTTTTCTCGCCCTCCTTCTCTATCCTTTCTCTATCCTTTCTTTTCTCATCCTCCTTCTCCTTCCTTTTTCTCTCCCTTTTCTCCTCCTCCTTCCTTTCTCTCTCCCTTTTCTCCTCCTCCTTCTTCTGCTTCCTTTCTCTCTCCCTATTCTCCTCCTCCTTCTCCTTCCTTTCTCTCTCCCTTTTCTCCTCTTCCTTCCTCTGCTTCCTTTCTCTCTCCTTTTTCTCCTCCTCCTTCTTCTGCTTCCTTTCTCTCTCCCTATTCTCCTCCTCCTTCTTCTCCTTCCTTTCTCTCTCCCTTTTCTCCTCTTCCTTCCTCTGCTTCCTTTCTCTCTCCCTTTTCTGCTCCTGCATCCTTTCTCTCTTCTTTTTTGCCTCCTTTTCCTTCTCCTTCCTTTCTCTCTGCTTTTTCTCCTCATCCTTCTGCTTCCTTTCTCTCTGCCTTTTCGCCTCTTCCTCCTGCTTCTTCCTTAACCTTTCCTGCACTTCCTCCTCCTGCTTCTTCATTTCCCTTTCCTTTTCTTCCTCCTCCTTCTCCTTCCGCCGCCTTTCTTTCTCTTACAGTTCTTGTTTCCTTCTTTCCTGGAATTCTTCCTCCTGCTTCTTCCTTTCTCTTTCCTTTTCTTCTTCCTCCTCCTTCTCCTTCCGTTGCATTTCCTTCTTTTCCTCATTCTCTTTCTCCTGCCTTTGCATTTCCTTAGCTTCCTCAAACTCCTTCTCCCTCATTCGCCTTTCCTTTTCTTCCTCATACTGAGGAATATTCTGTTCCTTCTCTTCCTTCTCTTTATTCATTTGCCTTCGCCTCTCCTCCTCCTTCTTCAGTAGCCATGCCTTGTTAAACATTGCACTGCGCTCCAAGTCTCTCCTCTTACATTGTGCTGCAGTTTCATCCACTAAATATCTAACATAACTTTGAAACTCCTCCGCATTCTTCTTCATCTTTTCCATCACCTGTGCATTAATCCTCCGCCTTCTATTTATATTCTCATCAATATTTCTTGTCTTTGCCTTCTCTTCGTCATCCTTGTTCTGCATCTTTCGTAATTCAGAGTTCTTCCTTTGATCTGCAACCTCGATATCTGATGGATAATCCTCCGCATAATACGATTCCAAGGCTTTTTCCCTGTTTTCATCGTTCTCAATCTTAAGTATATTTTGGTATCTTTCAAAAACCTTAGATAGATGGGACTGACGAATCACTTCTTTAATAGACAACCCATAGAACGACGAGGTATCTCTAATCTGATGAGGCGCAGACATTGCTAACCTGCACAACACATTACACGATCATCATGATTAGAAATTGTCAAAATATTTGGGTTCATAAGAAACAAATCGTTGTATAAGAAGCAATCTTCAGATTGAAGAAAGAAACCTTACACGAAACTCACTGAAACGATGGGAATTTGGATATTCCAACTGTAGAGTAAGCAGTGGTAACAACTAATACGCAACAGAAGGTGGTTATTATGTTGCGGTTGCGCGTAAGACAGAAACAGATGCTCTGAAACAAAGGGAAAGGATGCTCCGACGACTCCAGATGAAAGCAAAGAATCTACGGTAGAGTGCTTAGAGCGAAAATGGATTGTTTTGAACTATTTGAATCCTACAACATAACGCTTGCTACATACGCAAACTCTGCGGAACGTTTTGGCGCGATAACGATGTAGGGCAGTTTTGTCCTTTTCACGAACCGACGGTTCAGTTTTCTAGAAGGAGGGCATTTATGTCCATTCGAGGAAGATGAAGCGAATGGCGGTAAAGGGTACTTAAGTCTTTGTTGCGGCACCAAATTACGATGCAGTATGATGCGGACAGTCATCGGGATTCATGCCGGTCTGGATCTTATACGTGGCGTTATTTGGAACCCCCGAACATGAGATCTCAGTACCGGCCCTGTTCGGGGGGGGGGGGGGGGGGGGACATATAACCTGCTTCGCTCATAAAACCATTTGGCTGCCTACAGAATCACTTCGGGTAATGGCTTCTACTCTAGATCCTCCATGACGTACGGCTTGGTTGATTTTTTGGGTAGAATTTTAATGCATCAAAATTTGAGAAAGGGATAGTGTGATGTGTAACGAAGAAGAATAAGAGACCACCTACCATTTGCTTTCTTTTTTGAGAGAAAAGGCAATATATATAATCAGAAATTACATTATGTATACCATGAAAAAAAAAAAAATGCAATTAGTGCACGTCACCTAGTGTTGGGATGTTGCAAGTTCCAACCCCAAATGGTATGGTTGTATAACTGGTAGGGGTCTGCCTAACCCCATCTTTCTCTGTCTAAAAAAAAGAATGACTTTCATCTCGTTCTTGCCGATGCACTTAGTTCCTTTTTGTTCTTATGGTAAACTAGGTGAATGTTTGGTGCAGCATGTTCGAAGATGACTTCATTTCAGTGAAGTCATATCTGCCTCCATATTATCAGCACCCACCGCCTTCATTGAAGATGACCTACCACCCCTCCTGCGTTTTCTAGTTGAAAGTAGCAAATCCTGCGGGCGACTTTGCAGTTCTAACATTTGGCTTGCCTGCTTTAGAGCTGCAATTTTTTCCAAAGTCTGTTCAAAACATGCTTGGAAGGTTTGAACACATTGTGTAGTACATTCTCAAACTTATTTTTTTGTGTGTGTTGGGGGGTTTGATTGAGTTCGGTTCCACTCATCCACCACCTTCATACCCCTCCTAGATCTTATGATGCAAGTCGTTTTGATCAAATCTAACCATATAAATGGATTTAGCATAGTCAATTTAATAAAAAATTATGCTTGGATCGCAATTTTTGATGGAAAATATAATATTTTAAATCACAAAATTTCATGTTTTATCAAACGTTGATATTTTTGTCACCGAAAAATCCTGCACACAAGTCGGATTTTGGTGATTCAAATGTCGATCTTCACTAAATGTCAAAAATCACATCAATGGAGTCCGATTTGATCAGTACAACTTGCATCAATGAAATCCTAACAATGGGTATGAAGATGGGGATGACATAAAGGATAAATGGAACCGATTTTGGTTTGTTTGGGTTAAAGGGTGGGTGAGTATTCGTATGTACATGTATTAGGACAGGCAGGGTGAATGTTGGTATGAGCCTTTGAGGACAGAACAGGAGAGTGTTTTAATGTGGGGTTGAGAAGGAGAAGGGGAAGGGGAAGGTGGGTAGGGATTGGTTTGGCAGATAAGGTGCAATTATTTTGAGCAAATGAAATGTGCCGCTTCACTTGAGCGCCATCCATCTGCTGTGGTACCTGACTAGAAATTTCGTGCCCCCCCCACAGCTTCCCTTCACTTGTACACGGCCCCTACGTAATGCAGCCTGATTATTTCTACATACCTTTGTGTAAACTAGTTGGGATCTAATAATATAAGTCGTTCTAACTCAGTATGATGTCATAGATGTGCCAATACGCTCGATTGAGTGGGAACCAACCCTTGAATCATGTTCTTTCACTGAAAATAAAACGTCAATTTTTTTTTTTTGAGGAAATTTGACACGTTTACCACTTTTTGATTTTTCAATTACTGGAAAATCCTGCTTTAGTTTCACCTTTCGGAGTTTGGATATAGAGTGTGGTGCTGCTCTTGTTACAGGGAAAATTAGGCAACAATTGAGGGTTTGATCCCATGAAACAATTGTTAGGTGCGCTTCAACTCACATAAAGGCAAAACTAAATTTTTTTCTAACCAAATGGTGTGCATATAGTGAAGGGGACCATTCCACCAAAAGACGGTGCAACATCTATAGCTAATGATGATCGGGCGGTGTTCTTTCTTTAACTATGGAGTTTTTCATCGATATATTGTAATTTTATTATTTATTTAGTAAGCTACATATTTTGGATTATGAAATTTCAATATTTAGATGCATTTTTAAAGCACTAAAAACCAATGTTGTCAGTATCGGTGGGTATCGGCAGAAAATTGATCAGCATCATCCCTGAATCGTCTCTTTTAATAAATGTAAAAAAATTACTCAAAATCAAAATTTTAATATTTTTTAATATTATTTTAATAGTTTTAACATGTGTCACGTTCTGATTGATACATAATGTTTTATTATTATTTTTTGGCAGATACAGATATTGACAACATTGCTAAAAACCAATAGCTAACAATACTTTATATATATATATATATATATATGGTTAATGTTTTAGTAATAGTGTCATTACAAACAAATGAGTTCGGACCTCCTAAGGTGCACGTTGTTTTGATCCAAACCGATCTCATGGATGGGTTCATCATGTTCAAAATAGTGGGAAAAAATATGACTTGAGAAAATATCACACATTATAAAAATCTATTTTTGAAGCCTTATAACGTCCTACCTGCATATCGTAACAGGATGATTCTCAAGCCAATCCCCACTAAGTGAAACATGTAGATATATATATAAGGTTAGTTTTATGAAAAACAACCGAAAAAATAAAAAAATTAAAAAAAAGGGACGTTTGTAGGTAATGGTGACCTGACCAAATGTGGCCCCTATATATATTCACTAGAATATGAGAATTGAAATATGAGAACTAGAATATGAGGACTAAAATATAAGCATTTTTAATATTTTTTTGTAAATCCAACCATGTGGATGTGCTTAGCAGGCTGAATTTGCTAGGAAGGTGTATTTTTTAAAAAATGTGATTTTTGAATGCTTGAATATTTATGAAGATTATGAGCTATTGAAATTTAAAGCCTTAAAAAATCTCATTTATACATCAAAATTGAATGATTCAAGAGCGTGTTCTTATAAAACCAGGCATATCACTACAAGAAACCTGTGGATTAGCGACGACCTAAATCCGTCGCTAATCCGTCGCTAAGCCGTCGCTAAGCAGTTTAGCGATGGCTTAGCGACGGATTAGCGACGGATTTAGGCCATCGCGATTTTTTGCTCGCTAATTGGCGAAAAAACTTATCTGTCGTTAATTCCGTCGCAAATTTGCGACGGATTAGCGACGGACATTATCCGTCGCTAATCTGTCGCTAAATTTTAAAAAAAAAAAATAAAAAAAAATTGATCCCTGTCGGGCGGTATTCCGGCAGCAATAAGCCGGACTTATACCGCACCCGACAGGGATTTCACAGACTTGTATCGTCCTCCGTGAACCGGTGCTCTCTGGCATCGCCGTCCTCCGTGAACCGGCGTCGCCTTCCTCCAACAATCGCTCAGCCTCGTCGCCATCCACCGTGAAACGGTGTCCTTCGAACTCGTCGCTGTCCTCCGTCGTCACCGTTGCTGTCCTCCGACGTCGTCACCGTCGCCGTCCTCCGACGTCGTCACCGTCCTCTGGTGTCGCCGTCCTCCGTGAAACGGCGTCCTCCGAAGTCATCGTCGTCCTCCGGCGACGTCGTCCTCCGGCGACGTCGTCCTCCGGCGACGTCGTCCTCCGGCGACGTCGTCCTCCATGAAACTGTGTCCTTCGAAGTCGGCGCCGTCCTCCATCGGCGCCGTCCTCCATCGGCGCCGTCCTCCATCGTCGCCGTCCTCCGTCGTCGTCGTCCTCCATCGTCGTCGTCCTCCAGCGTCGCCGTCCTCCTTCGTCGTTGTCCTCCGTCGTCGTCGTCCGCCGGCGTCGCCATCCTCCGTCGTCGTCGTCCGCCGGCGTCACCGTCCTCCAACAATCTGCCTCATCGTCGTCATGCTCTCCAACGCGCTCTTCGACGGGGAGAGAGCGGTTTAAATCGCGCGGTCGATTTAAATTTCGAACGAGGAGAGAGGGAAAATTTTGCGCTCGGTTTAAATCGAAAATTAGCGAGGGATTTAGCGAGGGAATTTTTCCGTCGCTAATCCGTCGCTAATTAGCGACGGATTAGCGACGGAAAAATTCCCTCGCTAAATCCCTCGCTAAAATGATTTTCTTGTATTGAGAATTAGCGACGAAAATTTGTTGTCGTTAATCTATCGCTAATTAGCGATGGATTAGCGATGAAACAACCTTCATCGCTAATCCGTCGCTAATTAGCGACGGATTCATGAAAAAAGTTTTCTCTAGCTAATTTGTCGCTAATTTGCGACGGAAAAAATCCGTCGCAAATTTCCGTCGCTAATTAACAATTTTCTTGTAGTGTATAGATAGCATCCGTACAGTTAGATTCAAGAAAAAAGAATAGAAAATCCATAAAAATCATGGTTCACGCATTAGTTCTCATATTCTAGTGATTATATATATATATATATATATATATATATATATATATATATATATATATATATAGAGAGAGAGAGAGAGAGAGAGAGAGAGACCCCTTTAAAAAGCATAGTTGGATGCATTTTTTTTTTGCTTAATAAAAACCTGTAGATGTGTTTCTCATTACTTATTCACTAAAGAACATGCTTTAGATCAAGTAGTTTATTTTGGAGCAAAAGTGGTCGCAACAGAGGGAGAGAGATAAGCGATATGAAAGGTAATTAAAGGCATCCTGGACCATGGTCCTCATCCATGTGACCTTGGAGAATCTTCTCGGATGAGTGGATCATCGTCCAATAATCGGCCAGGTCAAAGGAAAGGCAGCAGATCATAGTCTCACGATGTGAGGATCTTACGCAACTCCATTGAAGGTGCACAAGAATGAAGGCTCACACTTCTAGCACAACATCATAGGGCTATGAAAAAACTGTGGGATCTCACAATGATGGCAGGATTCTTTGGAGGAGAAAAATTTTGAACATATGGAGTTTTTGTTTATCTTTGATTGATTAAATAAGTTGTGGCACAACTTAAGGAACATTCGATATTCAACCGGCAAGCAGTGGTTGTTCTTAGTTCGTTTTCATAGTCAACAGGATCAGGAGTATGTGAGCAGGGGGGAGTGAGGAACGTTGCTGGTAGGACCCTGATTATGGTGGCTTGATGGGACTAATGAAGAATGTAGCAAGAAAGAAAAAACTCATGACAAGACAAAAGATTTACGTGGTTAGGCTATAGCCTACTCTACAGGAAAAGAGGTAGGTGTCAGAATCAAAACCAGAATCATGATATAAATCAGTTTTTCATATAACATGATATGTAAATAAAATATTTGATTCACATCGTAAGAGGGTTCAAGCATGTCATATTCGGTTCAAAACCAAAATCCAGACAAAGGTATCAAATCAAACATATGCATTAAATAGAATAAAAACAACAAAAAAAGCATGCTATTATTCTGTAAAAGGCTAAGACGTATAAAAATATTCTCATTAGAGAAGATTCGCCCCCACATATGGTGCAAAAAGGGTCTGGCGTCCTTCCCCCAAGATATGGTAGCCTCGATGATCTGAATCGGTGCACTCCAATAGAAGATCGTCCTTTGAAGACAACCTCAGCGAACAACTAATGCAGAATTTCCTTTCCGAGAAACACTCACAGAGTAACAAAAGAGAGAGAAAACCGAGTCACTTCTATCTGTGTATATGCATAACCGCAACCCTCTAGCCACGTTTTATAGCCCCTGAATGGGTACCAAAACGTGAAAGAGACTCGTTACTATTTACGAAGTAACATGACCCTTAATGGAAAGATCTGTTATCCATTTCTCTTATCCCTTTATTTAATCCAAATAAAAACAATAAATGTGGGATACAAAGAACATTGGACTTAGAATGAATATGACCCTAAAAGACCAATTACACGAACCTGAACTCAGCCCGACATGGCACGGTGGGCATGCGCACGCGTGTGTGTAGTAGCCATCCCATCTCCTTGTTCTCTAGAACAAGTGTTAGAATCTCCATGTAGGTTATAAAGCCCATAACAGATTCTTCAATATGGGACTATTCCACATCATCAAAGTCCAAAAGCACTTCATAAAGGAGTGATCCCTAATTGTTTTCTTTATTTGAATTACCTTCTCATATCTTCCTACATCCAACATTCCCCCACAAATTCAAAGCATGAAAATAGAAGGAAACAAAGATGCAAGATGGAGTAATCTGCAGCAGGATATATCATGCCTTCAGTAATGGTACCTTCTGGTTTGAACCACTACCTTAGTTGACTAACTTTACCCCCACAAGAACGAAGTGAACCAAAGTCTTGAACTTGAACCTTTGATGTAGGAGTGTCCATTAGCAACAACACGATAAAGGTTCTAGTCGTAATCTTTAGGGGTGACGCGTTAATGGCCATGCGCCTGAATCTTGTTTCATGAGTGACTTCAGGAATAACCCAATTCTTTAAACTGCGGTCACACAGTCACACTCACATAGGTGGGCTTCTCCAGAGATGCACTACTAACATCTCGTCAAGAAGGCTTTGAACCCATTCAGAGTTTTAACTCTTCCTTAACTTGCAGCTACAACACCTTTTCAGAGTAATCAGGGGAACAAACACAGATACATAGTATCACTCAGATAGGTTAGGTTGCTACTATAGATGAACTACTAATGGGTTTCAGTCTCATCTTCTCTTTGGATTTTAGGACTAATGACTTATCTAGTCCTTTTGTTAATGGATCAACCGTGTTCTCTTTAGATCCAACATAGTTCACAACAACTACTAACTGAGACACCAGTTCCCTTACAAATTTTATTTTGACTTGGATGTATCTCCTCTGCTTTTGATTATATTTTGTGCTTTTGATCTTTGCAATTATGGTCATATTGTCACAATACACAGATATTGCAGAAATTGGTTTGCTCATTAAAGGAAGTTTCTCTAAAAGTCCCTTTAATCATTCAACTTTCATTCCTGTAATATCTAAAACATAAAGCTCAACCTCAAAAGTAGACCGTGACAAGATGGTCTACTTTACTGATCTTCAGGCGAATGCACCACCACCTAAGGTAAATATATACCCTGTTACGCTATAACTCCCAGAGTTCATGGCAATCCAGCTCGCATCACTATATCCCTCAAGAACAACAGAGAATCTCTTGTAATGCAAACTCAAGGAAATAGTTCCTTTTATGTACCTAAGCACACCATCCAATGCCTTCCAATGAGTGTGATTTGGACAACTTGTGTATCTACTTAATTTTGTCACCGAGAACAAAATATCCGGTCTCGTGCAATTTGTAAGATACATCAAACTTTCAATAATCTGGGAATACCTTAATTGAGACACAAGGACACAGTCGTATTACTATAAAGAGGAGTAGAAGGGTCATATGGAGTTGCTACAAATCTTCCTTGGTTATAGCCAAATTTCTCAAGTACTTTCTCAACAAAGTGAGATTGAGAAATATCTATCCCCTCAGCTGAATGAGTCAGCTTTAAGCCTAAGATCACATTTGTAATACCCATGTCCTTCATATCAAATTTACTATTAAGAAACGACTTCATCTCATTCACAATTCTCATAATGGAACCAAACAATAGAATGTCATCTACATACAGGCATAAAATAATACATGCATTACTTTTAACTTTGCAATAAACACATTTATCAGATTTATTGACAATAAAGACAAATGATAAAATGACTTTATCAAACTTCTCTTGCCATTGTTTAGGGGCTTGTTTTAGTTCATATAATGATTTAACAAGTCCACAAACTTTATTTTCATTACCAGGAGCCACAAAACCCTCAGGTTGATCCATATAGATCTCTTCTTTAAGATCGCCATGCAAAAAGGCAGTCTTCACGTCCATTTGATGGACCGAGAGATCATAAATGAAGGTTAGTGCTATAAGCACCCTAATTGTAGTCACCCGAGTTACCAGAGAATAGGTATCAAAATAATTTATTTCTTCCTTTTGTTTGAACCCCTTGGCAACTAGTCTAATATTGTATTTATCAATGGATCCATCTGGTTTTAACTTCTTCTTAAAGATTCATTTGCACCCAATAGTGGAGCTACCACGAGGGAGGTCAACCAGTTCCCAAGTGCCATTAGAGACTATGAAGTCCATTTCACTCTTTATGGCTTCTTTCCAATGCCTTGCTTCAGGTGAAGCCATTGCATCTCGGAAAGTAGAAGGATCATCCTCAATAAGGTAAGTGATATAATCACTTCCCAAATCCTTGGTAATCTGTGGTCTCTTGCACCTTCTTGGTTCAACCACTTCCTCGAACTTAGTTGGTCTAGAGTGGGAACAAGATAACTCAACCCCCACATCTGTCATCATTTCCACATGTTTATGAATGGAATCAGAAGTTGAAGGTATATTTAAAGAAGAAAGATTTTGAGGTACACCAATTTTTATAGAAAATACATCCTCAAAGAATGTAGCTTCTCCAAGCTCAACAATAGAGTTTACATCTATTCCAGATATCTCAGACTTAATTACTAAGAACTTATAGACATAGTTGTTCTCTACATAACCCAAAAAGATAACATCTACAGTTTTAGGACACAACTTCTTCTTGTTATGCTCTAGGACAAGTACCTTTCCAAGGCACCCCCACACTTTGAGGTATTTAAAGCTAGATTTATTATTTCTTTAGAGTTTAAATAGGCTACTATCTTTATGCTTCTGGGAAACTCTATTTAGAATATGGCAAGTTGTATTCAAAGCATCCCCCGACATATAGGTAGGTAATCTGGAACTCTTAAGTAGAGCATTTATCATGTCAGTTGGGGTTCTATTATTTCTTTTTGTAATCCCATTAGATTGAGCAGAATATATAGCAGAAAACTCATAAACTATGTGTAAACACCTCAAATTTTCAAAATTTTCAAAAAAAAACCTTTTTGCCCCTAGCACCCAACTTCTGAGCAATTGGGTCAATATCCATTCATTTCTTAAATTCATTGGTTGAAGATCCGAAATCCAATTTCATTTCCTACATCTAGCCTAATTTCAGATCCAGATCAAATATCCAAATCCAATTCTGAGCTAGATTTTTCTGTTTTCAAAATTAAAAAATACAAAATCAATTTTCTGAATAGCTCAAATATTTCATCCAGATTCGATATCCATTTGGATTCACTCCGCTCTTTTCTTCAATTTGAGATCCAAATTCAAATATCTATTCAAAATCTTAGATCCCGATCCGTTTTTGAAACTCAATTTTTAAAATTAATTTTGTTATTTTAGAAAACTCTTTTTCAAAAAATCCTTAAATTTTAAAATAAAAATATTTTATAAAATTTCTTAAAAGCCTCATTTAGATCCTCTCTTTCGAATTTTTAAGATCTTCCTTCAAAAAACTTAAAAGGAAAACTTTCAGAAAATGGGTTCTACACTCATTTTTGAAAACTCTCCTTTTTATAGCCTCTTTTTAAAAAAAATTGAAAGTTAAAGGACCCCTGCTGAGAAATCCTTAACGGCTTCTTGTTATAAAAGAAGCCATAGAAGAGGTCGATATCCATCCGTTCTCACCCCTTCACTTTCAATCCATGACCCGTCTTCACCCCACCAAGCCTCTCACCTCTCCACTTCTCGCACCTCTTCTCTCCTTCTTCTCTCCTTCTTCTCTCCCTCTAGTTCCCCTTTCTTCCCTCATCAGTGAAGGAGGTTGACAAAATATCAGCATATAAGTAGAGGCTCCTTCTCTACCGAATTCACGGTAAGAATTTCTTATCTTATTCTCCTTCTTTCCCACTTTCTGTTTTCTTTCACGAACTATTTTTATTTGTTCTTCACAGTTTAAAAGCAAGCATCGTTGTAGTGCCGATCTGCATATAGAAGCATCGGCCTACACATTGCAATATCATTGGAATGATCCTATTCCAACATGCTTTTCATTTTCTTTTGTGTTTTGTTGTTTCATTTACATTGTATTTCCTCTATATTTGTTCATTCCTTTTACTCCACCGCACTTCTTTCTTCATTGCATAGCATCGCTTGATTTCTTTGACCCATCATTCATTATATATTTTGATTTGTTGCTTTTTATTTTATCATGTTCATTATACTCCCTCCTTTCTCATCTCATTAACATCGCACATCTCTCGGTTTCATCAATTGGTGTCATGTGTTTTGATCTAACTCTCTGTGCTTGATCTAATAGTCGATCTCATCTGACGTGATTGTTTGTTTCATAGATTAGGAGAGTGTATTTTATCTGATCTGCATTCTCTATGTTGGATCTAGATAAACATGCTTACATTCAATATTAATTGATGTCAAAGCATCATACCTCATACTGCGCATACTCTGCGTCTTCATTTGCCTATGTATTTTTTGTATTTCCTTTTCCACTTTGAATTTGCTTTCACCCACACACTCCTATTTCCAGCATCATAACACCTCTAGTATCCAAAGCTACATAGACATCCAATTGAATCACATATTTCATGTTGATTTTAATTTGTTTTTGTTTCCTCTTTCTTTTCTTTCTTCGTTTGGCATCATTTCATACCATTTTATGGCATTTGTTTCATGCTGACATCTATTCATACGTACATGAAGTTTTACATTCATCATCTAGCTCCTGATCCGCCGTGAAGGTAGATCTGAGCATTTTGTTCTAGTTTGGCATGGTTTCCTATGCTCCCTTATAAAAATTGAATCTCATTTTCTGTTGTTGATATTCATTCATGTGTATGGTTATAGGAGATCGTTTGCATTGTGTAGTAATTCCCGAAATCATTGATTCTAGCAACTTCAATTAAAATTTCTCAAACCTGTGATTTCTCTTTTATTTGTTGCATTCTATATATATTAGGATTTGATCAGCCCCAACATTGTTTTGTCTTACGATTGTTTGGGGCAGGCTTTTGGGTACCATTCATCTAATTTCTTTGAAATATGGGGTATGCATCTTCTAGACCTTTGCTTTTGGGATGGTCGGTATTTTAGATTTTGGAAAATGGATGAGGGGCTTATTGGCATTTTATATTCAGATGCAGAGTTGAGGATGTTTGCTTGACTAGTTTTCCTCAATTGGTGCATGGTCGAATTGGGATGTACACCTATTGGAAAATTTGATGGAAAATTATATGATGTGGTTAGATACCACAAAAGAAAATTCCAAGTTCTCTCGTTACACATCAACTACTATGGCTCCACATTCTAGAACTGGCCCCATTGTTAAGTCAAGCTCCTTGTAGAGTTTTAAGATGAATCTTGCAAACTGGTCATTGTGCATATGCTCGAATCATCATATATTCTAGATTGCATATATATTTGAAAATCTTTGATTCACGATCCTGCATTTTCATGGTTTCTGTGACTTGGTTCCCCTCTTATCTAGCATTTACATTTGATTTGCTATGAATTGCTTGCTTGATTTAGTGTGAACTCCTATTTTGATTTGTTGTAAAACTTTATTTCATTTATAATAAAACTTATCGTGATTTGCTGTGAAAATATTGGATTTGTTGAAAAATTGAGTTGATATTCGTCATAAGAACCACTTGGGCCACTCTCAACTAGGAATGCCTAATGAGCTCATTTTCAGTAAGCTGGCATTTGTTATGGCATGAAAAGGAATTTGATGTTTGTTGTTTCTTCCTTATCTTGCTTTAGCTAAATCATCAAGTGGATCAAGAGGACTATGGTCTTCCAGTATGGATCGATCAGACAAGTTGCTACGTAGCTTGCCAATTGCTAACACTGGAATATTTACGCTCATTAACCTTTCATTGTCTTTGCTCCTTGTCATTGAGCACCTACATTTTCACATCTTCATTACCTGCACATCACTTCACTGCACTGCTACCCTTTGCACTTGTGTTCAACAGCCCCTGTCCCTTGTGCATTTTCATATTGCTCTCTGTGTAGCACTTCCCTGCACCTGTATGCTCACCTATACTCTTGCCCCTTTGCATTCCACAGCAGCCAACACCTTCTTATCTATATGTGTACAACATCTCCTCATTATCCTCATTGCCTTCTTCACTACAGCACCTGCATTATTCATCCTAATTGTCACATGCTGCACACAACACATCGTCACTGCCACCCAACTTATAGGTCATCCTTCCAGTGTGGTCTCATAGGAAAAGCTTTTTTCTTCTAGGATTTCTCAGGATCCAAAAATGTTAACTACATTGCAGCAACAATATGTGCTCTCCCAACTTCAGATAAGTCATCAGTTGTTGCCACAACAACAACAACTTCTTCAGATCCTATCAGGGCATCAAGGTCATCCGCAGTTTGGTGAATTGTCATATGGCTAACATTTTGTGGTTGTTTCACCAGGATATGCTTTTATAGATAATCGGATGCTCCAGCAACTTCAGGAGCCATTTCCTGTTAATTCGCAGATTCAACAAACTATTGTTCAGAGCATACCCGCTTCACAAGAAACTCGTGTCATTGAGAACTTCACTTAATGAATGTATTGCCAGGTTTTTAGGTTTTCCATCACAAATATCTTTGGAGGTTAACTCTGTTAATTTCGATGTTTCACATGTGCCCTTACCACATCATCTTTGTGGGGATATTTTGCTTTTGGGAGGTCAAGGTACCTTTGCACAAGCTAGCCAGTAATCTGCATCCGTACCATCACTGTCTGTGGACGATACCTCTCCTATTATGATCACATCACAGGCATTTGGGGCAATGAAAGGGTTACCAGATGAATTGTTACTTCAAAAGAATGACCAAGTTTTAGCTATATCCCTTTCTGCTGTGGAACAATCTCAAAATCTTTAATCAAATTATGTGTCTAAAGTTGATGCAAGCATTGTTGTAGCTCTTTTTTTGAACTTACAACGGTGTCAAG
Organism: Nuphar pumila; assembly: GCF_984573655.1. Lineage (NCBI taxonomy): Eukaryota > Viridiplantae > Streptophyta > Magnoliopsida > Nymphaeales > Nymphaeaceae > Nuphar > Nuphar pumila. Next base: position 34,194,320 of record NC_143254.1, read on the forward strand.
CACTGTTGTGGCTTTTTATGCACCTATAACAATTCCAAGCACTGTTGTAGCTCTTTTTGCACCTACAGCAGTGCCAAGCACTGCTGTAGCCTCTTTTTTTTTGCACCTACAGCAGTTCCAAGCACTGTTGCAACTCCTTTACACCTACAACAGTGCCAAGCACTGCTATATATTTCTTACATCCACAGCAGTTCCAGGAACTATTGTGGCTTCATAACTTCTCATAGCAGTTCATTGAACTGTTGTATGCCTCATCTCATACCTTTCTTTATTTAACACGAACCTTACCTTTGGATATTCTCATGTTGCATTTTTCCCATTGATATTAGCCTTGCATATGCATATTCATGTGCACTTTCTCATTGAATATACGCATTGCATTCTCATATGCATTTCATCAATAGGTATATGCGTGGCCTTAGGCAAATACCTATAGATTTTCATTTAAACTAAGGCATTGCATATGCCTTCTCATATATAGATTTTCATTAGCCTAAGGTATTGCCTATATATATATATTCTCATCAGTATAAGGCTTGTCATATGCATTTCTCATTTAGCATAAGTATAGCATTTTGCATATGCATTCTTCATTAGAATAGGTATAATCATATGCATTTTTGTTTTCAATATAGCATTTTTCCATATTTTGCATTTTGCTTTGTGCTAACTCATTTTTGCAGGAAACACATGGAAGATGTTGATTTCTTTTTCCTAGATTAGGAATTTCAATATTCAATTTCAAATGTAATAACCTTGTATTAATGAGAATTTATATCTTTCTTCTTAGTTTAGAATGTATGAGCATGTAGTTATGATTTAAATTCTCATAATTCTCTATGACATTTCATTTTATTTTTCAAAAACACTATGATATAACACGAATGACATGTGCACCTTTCTAATAAGAGGTAAATAACCATAAGTAAATGATTCACATTTATGACCATAGTCAAAATGTGAACAATAATTAGAAATTTTATCTTTTATAGAATAACATTTGATTTTCATCATATTTTTTTGAAATATTCTTTTCTTCCCTCTATCAGAATTTAAGATATAAATTAACTTGAGATATATTTGTGGCCATAGTCATGAATATATTAAAAGTTAATTTTGTTTTAAATCCTATAGAGGTAAAAAATTTATTTTATTCTTTATTATAATTTAAATATAGATTAGATTATAATATGTTTGTGACCATAGTCATAAATGTATTATGATTTAATCTTATCTCAATTCTATTAAAGAATAAAATTTGCTTTTAAATTCCAATCTTTGAATAAATTTCAAATCTTTCATCATTTAGGATAGAATTGCATTTTTTCTCAAATTATTTCAAATCATCTTCAAAATTCCAAGTAATTTTTTAAATAAACTTTCAAAAATACAGTCCTCACTTTTAAATTCAAAATCATTTTTTTCAACTCTTATTTACAAATTCAAATTCATCTTTTATTTTCAATTCCATTCATTGTTAAATTTTATTTTCAAATTTTCAATTTTCAATTCTTATTTCTGAATTTCATATTTTAGTTTCAAATTTTTATGCAAATTCTTTATTTTAATTATAAAATTTTGAATTCTAACTCAAAATTCTGAGTTCTCAATTTAATTCTAAATCAAAGTTTTGAAATTTACTTTGAATTTCTAAAATCAATTCAATATTCCAATTTCAAAGTCCAAATCAACTTTCGAATTCCATTCTGATTTCAAATATCAAATCAAAAATTTCAAGATCAAATCAAAGCCTCAATTTCAAACTTGGATTCAATTCCAAAGTTCTAGAAATAAATTTAAATTTCAAATTTCATTTCTAAATTTCAAAATTCAATCTTTTATTTTCCAATTTAATCCTTTTCCAAAATTCGATTTTCGATTTGAAATCTTCTTTTCAAATTTCAATTTTAGGAAACTCTCAAAATCAAAATTCCATCTTTGATCTCAGTTATGATTTCAACTTCAGAATTTCAAGTTTCCTTTTTCAAATATCAAATTCACTTCAAATTCCAAGTGTAGATTCAAACCTCAGTTTTTCAAATCAAGGTCAATTTCTGAACCACTTCTTCAAATATATTTTCAAACTTGTTTCAAAATCACTTGGAAAATCCTAACTTCTGAAATACTTCCAAAGCATGCATCATATTCCAAACCATCATTTTCAAAATTCATTGCACAAGTATGATTCAATGTGTATTTAGGATTTCAGAATAATCACTGAGACAAATTTAGGCAAAGTAAAAGGCATTGATTCGATCTTTGGTTCAATTACCTCTGGTAAAGGCACCAAGAATAGTTGAACCTCGTACCGACGAGCGAATCCTATCTCTCCATTTTCCCACAAAATTTTCAAAATGAAGGTGAGTAAATTTCAAAATATCTTTTCAAATAAAGGTCAAGTGAGACCTTGCAAAAGAGTTTCCTTTCTTTCTCTCTTCTTTCTTTCTTTCTTTCTTTTTTTCCTTCAAAAAGAAAAAAGGGCTGAAAGGAAAAGAAGGGAAAGAGGAAAGGAAAAAGGAAAAAAAAATTGTAATGATCACAGAAGTGGCAACCATGATGGGACCCATCTTCGTTTGATTGAATTAAATGCCTTTACCTTGCTTAAAATTATCTAAGTCATTATTCTATAAATGTCAGCTTCATTTTCATGTAGCCTTAGAGACTAAGAATCATACCCAGTTGACATTATGCATATAGGGTTAGGTATGGTTTGGTAGAACCATATTGAGGAGATTTATCCATGCTCACTTAGACTTAGGTCTGAAATACAACACTCCTCAATCTAGAGATTGAATGTAAACATTATATGCAAGTATATGCTTCTTTATGATTTTCAAAATTTTATCTCTTTAGGACTTTGCATTAGAGCCATCTGATTTCCTACATGTTGAGCATGTTTTTTTCAAAAAAAGAAAACATCCCCACCTATATTGTCCTGGTCTTCACGTTGTCGGGCTGTCTCACTGAACCATAGTTTGAGAAAGAGCCTCACAACTGGACCACTTATTTGGGTTAACACCCCCCTGCCATGTACTAAGGGTCATAGTCCAAAGTATATCGACAGGCGCTCAAGGATGTTGGAAAACCATTACCTTAGAACCGGAAAAAAATTCTTATGCCATGTACTTCGAGCTTCGACTTGAGTATATTGGCGTATCTTGATTGGAATAAGATGATTAAAACCCTAGCGTTTGGATTAAGGCCTTACTATCCCTCTCAAATTTTGCATTTAGAGTCAGCTTTTAGGGAATGTTGTTCTGTGCATCATTACTTGTATAGCTTTACTTCTTTTGTGGATATTATCTTGTAACTCTCATTTACTTCAACCTTTTCAAAACCCTCGATGTTTATTTCAAAAATTCCTATATTTTTCAAAATCCAGGTGTATATTTCTCATTTTCTTCTTCAAAATAATTTTCTTAAACCCTGGACATTTTTTTAAGATTTTCCTATATTTCTCAAAATCTAGGTATATATTTTCTTTTTCTTTATTTCTTTAGAATAATTTTTAAACCCAAGATATTCTTTTTAAGATTTCCCTATATTTCTCAAAATGTAGGTATATATTTCCTTTTTTTATTTCTTTAGGATAATTTTTAAACCCTAGATACTCTTTTTAAAATTTTCTTATATTTCTCAAAATCTAGGTATATATTTCTCTTTCCATATTTCTTCGAAATTATTTTTTAAAACCCTAGATATTTATTTTGAAGTCCTCTTCTATTTTTCAAAGTCTAGGCATATATTTTCTCTTTTTTCTTATTTCTTCATAACTATTCTTCCCAAACCCTGGAAATCCTTTTTAAAAATCTCTCCTTAGATTTTCAAAACTCCAGGTGTATTTTTCTTTTCTTCTTTTGATTTCTTCAATTTCTCTGATCTTGCCTGCAATTTTTCAAATATTCTAATCTTGCCATCTATTTTCAAACGTTTTTCATATCTTCCAGTATATCTTCTAAATTTTATTCAAAAATTTTGTTTTGTCTCCTCCTTTCAAGATTGCCAACCTGATCTCATCATTTTCTCTCAAATTTGTTGCCTTTAAAATTCTTTTTTTTATCATGCTAATCATCCCAGTTTGTCCTACAGAGGGCATTGGCATTGTTGTGTGATTCAAACGGGATAAAAAACTGCGCCACTCTAGCACATCAGTTATAAACAGTGAGTAAGAAATGGATTCTCTAAAGTCTACTAGAGAGGGAGTTTAAACCAGCAAGGATGAGATCGATCCCGCTATATATCGGTTGTTCAAAAAATGATGGTTGAAATATTATCCGAACAGGCTCAAGCCAGTTTCAGAAAAGTTTCCATCGAAGAGGCGACACCTATTGCCTTCCCTATGAACATCATTGACAACCACAACAATAGCAGCGCAGGAAGTTCTAAGCTCAGCAAAAGCAACAACAAGGGCAACCAGAACAATCAAAGCAGCAATTTAGAGGAGTCTAGAGGCCAGAAGGGAAAGTTTTACAAAATCCATGATAGACCTTTTCAATCTAGCCCTCAGCAAAAGGAAAAAAATCAGAGAAAGCCGAAGCGCAAAAACTGGAGTAATGATCAAGATTTCACTCCTTTAGATGAGCCGCTCGACAAAGTCCTTGAATACATGCTTGAACGTGCTATAGAATCGAGGCAACAAGCACTAGAGAGGGGGGTGAATAGTACTTTTAAATATCATCTTTGGAATTTTGAAGGATTTTGAAATTTGCAAAGCAATCACACAAAGAACACAAGAATTTATCTTAATTCGGTCTTCCAGACCTACGTCCAGTCTCCAAGCAAAACCCGCTTGAGATTTTCACTATCAACCTTGTGTAACTACAAGATTATACAGAGCAAATCCGGTCCCACTTTCAGTAACAAACCTACTAAAAGCAAACAACTCCTTTAAACCAAGGAGTCCTTTCCTTTTATAGAAAAATGAAATAATCAACTTGCAATCAACTTATGAGCCCTTCTTATGAATGCAAATGAAGTAAAATTGGCTTTTGAGGTTGTTGAAATACTCAACTCACGAATTCACTGCCTTTTAAAAGAATTTGAGTGAAAAACTAGAGTGAAAATATCAAATGAGTGAGAAAATAAATACTTGAATGAATATGAGTGAAAAACAAAGAATTTAATCTTTGTAATTCGATTGGATTCGATTCAATTTGATGTTTTTGAGTGTGGAATGCACTCATATTTATAGTTGAAAGATTTCATATGTTGAGGGTATGAAAGGGTGTCAAAACAGTCCATTTTGAACGATCAAAACGTTTGAAAAATGAAAAGACACGCCTTTTAAAAGTTACAGAAAAATGACAAAATTAGTCAATTGGAACAATAGTTAGTCGACTGAAATCAAATATTAGCAGACTGACAGTTATCGTCGGTCGACTAATATGTTTATCATATCCATTTGAAAATCTGAAGTTTTGAAACTTAGTCGACTAAAGAAAAGGTTAGTTGACTGATAATATCATCAGTAGACTGAAAAATCTTTCAGTCGACTATTGCTAAATTTTCTGAAAAATACATGTTATGTCCGATCGACTGATAAAACCTTCAGTTGACTAATTTGATAAAAATGATATTTTTTGCTTAGAAAATTTGGTGCGAAAAGATTGGTCGACTGGTAAGTCTATTGGTCGACTAATAAACATGAAAAATTAAATAAAGAGTTTTCTAAAATGATTTTCATGAAGGGTTCTTTTAGAAAAGTTTTTCTAAAGACTTTTTAGGTGAAATGCAATTGAAATATGCACTCTATGTAAGGCTCTTACAAGAATCTAAGAATTTTAATGAATTTTACATTTGCACACTAGTCTTCATAGATTCTTCATCGAATTCTTCAATTCTTGTCATCTTTCTTCATTGCCTTAGCTGGAATGCAGTTGATTCACTTGTTTATCATCAAAACCTTGTACTTGAAGTATCATGTACGACTTCATTGTCGTAACAATCTCCCCCTTTTTTATTATGACAAACTAGTCAAAGATGGAACATTTAGATGCATAGATGGAGATTTTACTCCCCCTATCAATATGCTGCAAAACATAAGAAGTTAGTACAATCAAAGCACATATATCACATATTGATTGTTTTGCATTTCCATCATTACTTCATGCATTTCTAAAACCTTTTCATGAATGCAATTTTCAATGCTTTCACATGATGCAATTTTCATGTCATGATGCAATATGCAATTTGCATGTGTCTTGTTTTTTTTCTCCAATAATTTCCATCCATAGGTCTTTTTCTCCTTTTTCTCATGCAATTTCTGTCTTTTTCTCCCCTTTTGTCATAATAAAAAAGAGTAAGTGCAGACATAGCATAAGCAAAATACAAATTCAAGTTCAAAATATTACAACCCAAAAAGTATCAAAGTTGAGTAATGACAGTAAACAAAGTTCAAGAGAAATGTTGCTTGATCATCTCCTTGAGTTCAACAATATTCTTCTGAATTGAAGAAAGTTGTTGAGTCACATCTTCACAAAAAGTATGTTGATGTAGCTCCAAAGCTTCCATTCGCTGCAAAATTTCATCATTGTCTTGACTAGTAGAGAATTTTTTTCATTTTGCTTGAGATGAAGGTGTCACAGAAGATAGTGATGGTTCAGAGGGTGATGGTTCAGAGGGTTCAATTTGATCAAAATTTAAAAAAGGTAGATATTTGATTTTTATTCTTTTAAAAATAGTTTGATCAAAGAACTCCTTTGGTTCAATATATTTTTCATTTGTTAGGGGTACTTTAAAATATCTAAAAATACAAGTAAGGAGTCATCCATACGGAAGAAAAGGTTTTTGTTTCCACAAAGTAGTAAAATACACATTGGCCTAATTTACAAAAATATTTTCAAATAATACATAAAGAGCCGTAGAGAGATCTATGGAATAGTAATCAAAAGATCCAGTTTTAGGTAGAACATTGTGGGCAAGAATTCGTCCAGCAATGCGAGCGCGAGTTTGAAGATTGGTATTCTTGAAAGGAGGACAATGAAGTGCACCAGGAAGAAGAATTTGTTCAAAAATCCTTTCATCATTAAGTTCAATAGTATTGAAAAGAGTTTCTGAAGGTGGAATATCTAGGATTTGTCCAAGAAGTTTAAAATCAAAATCAATTTCAACATCGCGAACAAGAGAGGAAAGAAATTGGGTTTCATGATCAATTTGTAAATTAGTGTGAAACAAATGGATCAATAAAGGATAATGAAGGGGGTCTGCACCTGTGTCAAAAAGATGTGAAATGCGTGTAAATAATTCTCTGATTTTGTAGCGAGAAAATAGGTGAAACAAAACATTTTGGCCTAGTAAAATAGGAAATGCAGAAATTGATCCAAAAGTATCATATAAAAGAGAATTTATGAGTAGTCTAAGAGAAAATCCATGACATGCTTGTGGTGTAGATGGAGGGGAACCTTGTGAGGATGTTGTTTTTTGACGAGGCATGGTTATTAAGAACGAAACAGATTCACTTGTCAAAGAGAATCATCGTTGCTGTCGGCTTTCCAATGACGTTCAGTGGGAGGAAAATGTTGTCTAGTGTTATAGAGGATATAATGGACAATAGGCCTTCTCCGATCACAATCTCTATTAGTGGCCAAATCAATCAGCAGTAACAGTCCACCGAAAAGGGATGTCGAGCTTCCACAGATTTTAGGCAAGAGGGAAGAGGCGATAAAGGGTTCGACGAACAAGAGGTGACGTGGTGGATGACGCCAGGTGAGAAGATGTTGTTGCAAGCGTCGCAAGTGTCGACTGCTAAAGAGGCACCCTGTCACAGCAAGAGGATTCTGGTGAAAAAGAGTTCGTCCGACACTCCTAGAGGTTTTGGAAGAGACAGAGGAGAGAGAGGGTTTGTTTATGAAAAGGGGAAAACACACAGGCGTAAAAACGAAATGGTGCGATTTTAAAACAAAACGAAGGGGTATCAGGTCCCTTCAATTTTTTTTTTTTAAAAAAAACATCAGCCGACTGGAATTTTATCAGTCGACTAAAAATGTGCAATTTTGAGATTTTTCAAAAATAGCATTTTTTATAAATCTAAAAATGAGCAAATGCCTAGTTCTCTTCTAATTCTCATAAAATCTTCATTTTTAAGTGGTTTAATGAAGATATCGGCATGTTGTTCATTAGTGGGTATAAACTTTAACAAAATATCTCCTTTTAACACATGATCTTGTAAGAAATGATGTTTAACTTCAATATGCTTAGTTTTTGAGTGCTAAACAGGATTTTTCAAAAGATTTATAGCACTAGTGTTATCACAATAAATAGTTGTTGTGGAGTAATTCAAACCAAAATCTTTTAAGATTTGTTTCATTCATAGTACTTGTGAACATGCTAAACTAGCTGCTATATATTTTGCTTCAGTTGTTGAGAGTGACACTGAATTTTGCTTTTTACTAAACCAAGAGACTAAGGAATGTCTTAAAAAATAACAAGTTCTGCTAGTACTCTTGCGATCAAATTTGCTTCCTGCAAAATCTGCATCCCTATATGAAACTAAATTAAAGGAAGATGATTTTGGGTAAAATAAACCAAAATCTGAAGTATCTTTCAAGTAACTAAGAATTTGTTTTACTGCAGTTAAATGAGATTCCTTCGGATTATCTTGAAATCTAGCACACATACAAACACTAAACATTATATCAGGTCGACTAGCAGTTAAGTATAATAGAGATCTGATCATACCTCTGTAGAGCTTAGTATCTACATTTTTAACATTTTCATCTTTGTCAAGAGAAGTAGTTGTGCTCATAGGATTTCTTCTTGATTTCGTTGAGTCCATCCCAAATCTCTTAAGAAGTTTTTTTATTGAAAACACGATAAGCTTTACTTATAGAAGAATATCCAAAAAATATTGCTTTATCTGATTTTGAATCAAACTTATCAAGATTATCTTTGGTATTTAACAAAAAGCATTTACTACAAAAAAAAATTGAAATATGAGATCTTTGGTACACGATCATAATACAATTCAAAACATGTTTTATGTAAGATTGGTCGAATAAGAACACGGTTTAAAACATAACATGTTGTATTCACTGCTTCAGCCCAAAAGTATTTTGGTAAATTTTTATCTTGAAGCATGGTTCTAACACATTCTTGCAAAGTTCTATTCTTTCTTTCAACAACTCCATTTTGTGGAGCCGCTCTAGGAAAAGCAAAGTTGTGAGATATACCATGTAAATCACAAAACTCTAGAAAAAAATTATTTTCAAATTCACCACCATGATCACTACGAATTTTAATAATGGATGTAGATTTTTCATTTGTAATTCTTCTACAAAGTTTAGAAAATTCAGAAAAAGCATCATTTTTGCTTTTTAGAAAAATCACCCATATAAATCGAGAATAATCATCTACTATAACAAAAGCATATTTGCTACCATTCAAACTTTGAATTCTAGATGGTCCAAATAGATCTAAATGTAAAAGTTCAAGAGGACGTTTTGTTGATTTCTTGATTTTTTACTTTGAAAGAATTCTTGATTTGTTTACCCATTTGGCAAGCATCACATAAGTGATCCTTCTTATATGGTATTCTAGGTAGGCCTCTAACAAGATCATTCTTGGATAACTTAGAAATTAATTTAAAGTTAACATGACCAAGTCTCTTGTGTCATAACCATTGAATTTCATTTGAAATAATAAGACCTTTTTCATTAAAAGTGGGTAACTCATCTAGATAAAATTCATATACATTATTCCTTCTTTTACCTTTAAAAATGATTTTTTAGATTAAAAATCAGAAATTAAGCATAAACCATATTCAAAAGAAACAAGAAAACTTTATCACATAATTGACTAATGGATAATAAATTATACATTAAACCATCTACTAAAAGAACATTTTCTATCAAAGAAAATTTTGGATTACCAATGTTACCAATACCGATTACTTTTCTCTTGTTATTGTCACCAAAGGTGACGATTCCTCCATCCTTACTTTGAAGGGTAAAAAATAACTCCGGCCTTCTAGTCATATGTTTGGAACAACCGCTGTCCAAGATCCATTTGCTCCTTATTTTATGTACCTATAACAAAATTGGAAGACAAAGTATTTGACCCCTTTCTATTTTTGGGTCCATGAGAGTTAGTCTTAGGAACCCATATCCATTTGAATTTTGGTTTTCTTTAAGAATAAATATTCTTTCTATAAAAAGATTTAGCATTTTTAGAATAATCATGTGTAGGCTTATAAGCTTTATAAGTACCATGATTAGATGCATTTCTATTATAACTAGAAAATTAAGTTCTTTGAGAGTTTTGTCTTTGATTTTTCACCACATAGTTTGGTCTATTTTGAGTATCAAAGAAGCTATATCCCAATCCGGTTTTATTAACCGAGCATCTTTGAGAACCAAGAAGTTTTTCTAGATTCTCTTGACCATTTGTGAATTTGGTCACTATAGAAAGAAGATCATTTGACTTTTCTTTAAGACTAGATATTTCTTTTTGTAAGAGATTGGTTCTAACTCCAATTTCTTTTATCTCAAGTGCTTGGCAAGAATTTTCCTTCTTGAGATCTTCTATTTCTTGAAGTAACACTTTATTTTGAGAGTCAAGAGTTAAATTTTCAGTTTTTAACTCTTTATTTTTAGAATTAAGACTCTTAAATTTAGCATATAAATCATTAAATGCTTCAAATAACTCATCATAGTCAAATTGACTTACCGAATCTTCTTGTGCTACAAAACACATGTTGGCGACTTCTTCATTTGATTCTTCATCGGAAGAGGAGTCACTATCATCCCAACAGGCTTGAAATGCCTTTTTCTTCTTGAATTGGTCCTTGGACTTGATTTTGAAAAGAGAACAATCTTTCTTGATATGTCCTGCCTTTTTGCAATTAAAGCACTTGACTTTATTAGGATTGGAAGAATCCACTTTCTTTACCTTTTTTTGAAATCTTCTCTTTTTTATGAATCTTTTGAATTGCCTTGTAATGAGGGCAATATCTTTATCTTCATCTGAGTCAAAGGTGGCCTTGAAAGCAAGAGATTTCTTCTTGGGTTCTTCTTTTTGTCTATCTTGAAGTTGAACCTCATATGCCATTAAGTTGCCAACCAAATCTTCAAGAGAAAGCGTGTTTAAATTATTTGCTTCCTCTATTGCAGTGGTTTTTCTTTCTCATTCAGGAGTTAAACACCTCAGGACTTTTCTAACTAAATCCACTTACGAATATTCTTTCCCAAGGGATTTGAGAGTATTAGTAATATCGATCATTCTTGTTACCATGTCCGATATAGATTCATTTTGCTTCATTTTAAATAATTCAAATTTATAAACCAAAGAAGAAATCTTAGATTCCTTTACCTTTGACGTACCTTCATGAGTAACGAGAAGAGTATGCCAGATTTCATTTGCTGTAGAGCATTGAGAGATGCAATTGAACTCTACCTTGTCAACGGCACAATACAGTGCATTCATAGTTTTGGCATTGAGTGAAGCAGTCTTCTTTTCTTCATCGGTCCATTGTCTGAAATTAGTTGATGGCATTTGGTACTTTTCTGAAACAACTCTCCAAATTTCAAGATCCATGAATTATAGGAATATTGTCATTCTTACTTTCCAATAGTCAAAGTTAGTTTCATCGAAGAGAGGAGGACGAACAAAGGAGCATCCCTCTTTGTACTGAGATGATATTGTTTCCATGCTAGATGATGGTCAAATCAAAATATAGCTAACCTTGCTCTAATACCAAATGAAAGTGCTATAGGATCGAGGCAACGAGTACTAGAAGGGGGGTAAATAGTGCTTTTAAATATCGTCTTTTGAATTTTGAAAAATTTTAAAATTCGCAAAGCAATCACACAAAGAACACAAGAATTTATCTTGGTTCGGTCTTCCAGACCTACGTCCAGTCTCCAAGCAAAACTCGCTTGATATTTCCACTATCAACCTTGTGTAACTACAAGATCATACAGACCAAATCTGGTCCCACTTTCAGTAACAAACCTACTGAAAGCAAACAACTCCTTTAAACCAAGGAGTTCTTTCCTTTTATAGAAAAATAAAATAATCAACTTACAATCAACCTACGAGCCCTTCTTATAAATGCAAATGAAATGCAATTGGCTTTTGAGTCTATTGAAATACTCAACTCACGAATTCACTGTCTTTCAAAAGAATTTAAGTGAAAAACTGGAGTGAAAATATCAAGTGAGTGAGAAAATAAATACTTGAATGAATAGGAGTAAAAAACAAAGAATTTGATCTTTGTAATTTGATTGGATTCGATTCAATTTGATGTTTTTGAGTGTGGAATGCACTCATATTTATAGTTGAAAGATTTCATACGTTGAGGGTATAAAAGGGTGTCAAAATAGTTCATTTTGAATGATCAAAATGTTTGAAAAATGAAAAGACGTGCCTTTTAAAAGTTACAGAAAAATAACAAAATTAGTCAACTGGAACAATATTTAGTCGACTGAAATCAAATATTAGCAGACTGACAGTCATCGTCGATCGACTAATGTGTTTATCATAGTTGCTTGAAAATCTAAAGTTTTGAAACTTAGTCGACTAAAGAAAAGGTTAGTCGGCTGATTATATCATCAGTAGACTGAAAAATCTTTCAGTCAACTACTGCTAAATTTTCTGAAAAATACCTGTTCTGTCTGGTCGACCGATAAAATCTTCAGTCGACTAATTTGACAAAAATGATAGTTTTTGCTTAAAAATTTTAGTGCGAAAAGATTGGTCGACTGGTAAGTCTATTGGTCGACTAATAAACATGAAAAATTAAGTAAAGAGTTTTCTAAAATGATTTTCATGAAGGGTTCTTTTAGAAAAGTTTTTCTAAAGACTTTTTAGGTGAAATGCAATCGAAATATGCACTCTAAGTAAGGCTTTTACAAGAATCTAAGACTTTTAATGAATTTTACATTTGCACACTAGTCTTCATAGATTCTTCATCGAATTCTTCAATTCTTTTCATCTTTCTTCATTGCCTTAGCTGAAATGCAGTTGATTCACTTGTTCACCATCAAAACCTTGTACTTGAAGTATCATGTACGGCTTCATTGTCGTAACAATGCTGACCAAGGGATTAGTTAGGATCCCAAAAGCCACGGATCCTCCCACCATCATGAGAAGATTCATGAACCAGTTCTGCAAATTCCATCGGGCAGTAGGGCATGACACTGATTGCTATTTCGTCTTCAAAAATATTGTAAAAGACTGCATTGATAAGAATCTCTTTGTTGAAGACACAGAAGAAGAACATCCATTAGCCCTAACCAAGCATGTTCAGTCCAACTCCCAGAAAGGGGTCGGCACGCAACAGAAATCAAGCAATCCAAAGAAGATAAAGCATAATGGTTGGGGTTATGATCACGAGTTTACTCCTTTAGGTCAACCAATCGAGGAAGTTCTTGGATACCTGCTCGCAAAGGATATGATCAAACTTCCAAGGATTGTTGATCCTATTGTCACCGTAGGGAAATGGAAAGATTGTTTCTGCAAGTTCCATCGAGCAATGGGTCACGATACTAAACGCTGCTTCGTCCTCAATAATATTGTACAAGACTACATTGACAAAGAGCTTTTGGTACCAGAAGAAGGAGAGAAACATCTTACAGTCCTGACCAAGCCTTTCTCGGATCACTCAGAAGAATGACAATGTCAATGCCCTCTCATTTCTGCCGTTTTTACTTTTTTCAGGACGATATAGTTCTAGTTGTTTTTTCTTTCCAAGTTGTCATTTTTTTTAATGCATCAATGAAATCATCAACTTTTTCTTATGTCTGGGTGTCACTTTCTCTCTGATTTCTCCAAATTCTCATGCAATATATCTCTTGCGATGAATAATTTTTTCTTGAGAACTTTTGCTTGTCTTTCTTCTTTTGCCAAGTTCTTTTAAAATACTTTTTTGAATTCACAAGGATGCCCATTACCAATTCTGATTTTCTTCTTTTGACATTATATTTTTTCTCAAAGAATCTTCTCCAAATGTTATTCTTTTTTCCTCATTATACTGGGCATTTTTTTTTTATATTCATTCTTCTTTTCAAAAACCCTGTACGCAGGCAGGATCGAATAAAATCTTTCATCATTAATCTTTGTCAAATCATTTTCTACTCAGGATAAGGGATAATCTTGAAATCTTTTATTGTCTTTCAAACATTATCAATTTTCATCAATCTTATCAATTTTCACCAAATTTTCATCAATCTTTATCAAATTTTATCAATCTTTCATCCATTTTTATTTATTTTCATCGATTCTCCTAAATTTGTATCGATCCCCATTCAGGATAAGAGAATAATCCTGAAAGCAGACCACATACATTTGACTATGATGGTCTATTAAATTAAGAATTCTTCATTAAAAATCTTTATTGCAAGTTAAATAATCCAGTCCTCGAACTGGTCATTCTCAAAACTCTCGATCCTTGATTAAACCATCTTCTGAACCCAGTCCTTGCACTGGCAATTTTCAAAATTCAACCTTCTGGCTGAAGTTTTATTTGAGGATTCGAGTTCCGACTCAGACTTTTTTTTCCAACCTTTGGGTTGCTCTAGTCTCCTTTCCAAACCAAGTTCCGACTCGGACCCTTTTCTTTTTTTCAAAAATCAACTTCCAAGTTGGTCTATTTTTCTCTTAAATATTTGAGTTCTGACTCAGACTGTTCTTCTTTCCAGAATCCAACTTTCAGGTTGGTCTATTTTCTTTTAGATATCCGAGTTTTGACTCGGACTCTTCTTTTTTTCAAAATCCAACTTTCAAGTTGGTCTATTTTTCTCTTAAATATTCGAGTTTCGACTCAGACTGCTCTTCTTTCTAGCATCCAACTTTCAAGTTGGTCTATTTTCTTTTAGATATCTGAGTTATGACTCGAACTTTTCTCTTTTTCAAAAATTCGAGTTCTGACTCAGACTGTTCTTCTTTCCATAATCCAACTTTCAGGTTGGTCTATTTTCTTTTAGATATCCAAGTTCCGACTCAGACTCTTCTCTTTTTCAAAATCCAACTTTCAAGTTGGTCTATTTTTCTCTTAAATATCCGAGTTCTAACTCTGATTGTTCTTATTTCTAGAATCCAACTTTCAAGTTGGTCTATTGTCTTTTAGATATCCGAGTTCCGACTCAGACTCTTCTCTTTTTCAAAATCCAACTTTCAAGTTGGTCAAATTTTTTTTTAAAGATCCAAGTTCTGACTCAGGTTTTATTTCAAGCCAATTTATCTTCAATTTATCTTTTCTTGAGGATTCGGGTCCCAACTCAAAATTTCCTCCAAATTAATCTTTCCTTTGAAAATCTGAGTTTCGTCTCAGGTTTTCCTACAAAATAATTTTCTTTTAAAGATTTGAGTTTCGACTTGGGTTTTTCCTTCAAGTTAATTTCTCTTTTCTTGAGGATTCGGGTTCCGACTCAGAATTTCCTCTAAATTAATCTTTCCTTTGAATATTTGAGTTCCGACTTGGGTTTTTCCTTCAAGATGATTTATCTTTTTTTGAGGATTCGGGTTTCGACTCAGATTTTTCTCTAAATTAATCAATCCTTCTTTCAAAATCGAGCTCTGACTCAACCTCTCTTTCAAAACCGGGTTTTGACTCAGACTTTTCTTTCAAAATCGAGTTTTGACTCGGATTTTCTTCCAAAATCGAGTTCCGACTCAGCCTTTTCTTTTAAATCCGAGTTCTAACTCGGCCTTTTCTTTTAAAACCAAGTTCTGACTCGGCCTTTTTTTTCAAAATTGAGTTTCGACTCGACTCTTTCTTTTAAAACTGAGTTTCAACTTGGTCATTTTCTTTCAAATTTGAGTTTCAACTCGACCTTTTCTTTCAAATTCAAGTTCTGACTCAACCTTTTCTTTCAAAACCCAGTTTTGGCTCGGCCTTTTCTTTTAAAATCGAGTTCCAACTCGGCCATTTTCTTTCAAATTTGAGTTCTAACTCATCCTTTTCTTTTAAAACCGGGTTCTAACTTGGCCTTTCTTTCAAAACCGAGTTTCAACTCGAACCTTTCTTTCATTCGACTTAAACTTATTTTCTTTCAGATCCCAACTTCAGGAAGGATCTCTTCTATCGAAAACCGGTCTTTGCACTGGTCTCACCTTCTCCATGGTTCTTAGGTTGAGTTCTTTTTTAACCGATTTCCTTTTAAGATACGGTCTGTAGGTTGAATTCCTCTTGATTCAATCTTTTTGTCACCAAATTTAATTTTTTAAATGTCAAACATTTCGTATATCAATCATTTTATCTTGCGAAGGCCCCTTTTTCTAGGGAGGGTTTAAGGGATCTCGTTCATTTCGCATGCAATCAATTTTTGTTCGCAAGAACCCTTTTTCCAGGGAGAGTTTGAAAAGACTCATTTCTTTGTGAACTGTTTGCAAAACAACAACCCAATTTTTACACAAAGAATCCTTTTTTTTTCAGGGAGAGCTTTGATGGAAGCTCATTTCTTTTGTGGCTCTCAATTTCTCATTTTGGCCTCCCCGTCACAGAGAACCCTTTTTCTAGAGAGAGTGTGATGGACTCGCTCCTCTATGATATTCATCAATCTTACCCATCGGCCACCTTTCCATAAGAGAAGCTTAAGATTAAAGAGTTTTGACGAAAACTTAATTTCTCTTCGAAAGTTCTGTTTTGCAAACACCTCCTCTTCAAGAGAGGAGTATTTTCATACCCGTTCAGGTTAAGGGTCAAGCCTGAGTCTCTTTTTTGGATTAAAAGAAAGAAGAATTCAGTTACAGATGTGTCAATTCGATGTCAAGCAATTCCTCTCATCAAAGATTTTTAGAATATTTTGCCAATTTGTCATGGAGAACAATTGTTGATTTCAAATTTTATTGCACAAAATTTTACCCCAAGCTACCTTCAATATTCTCTCTAAAAGAGCGAAGCTTTTGCGAGAAAAGAACAAAATTCAAGTTTTTTTTGTTGGTCAACCAAGAGGATGAAGAAAAGAATCTTTGATATGACCGACGAAGGAAAAATTCAATGATGTTGAAAAGCCATAAGTGAATTGATATTGATCATAGTTGTGGCACATTTTTAAAGATCATTCTCCCGACAATAAGGCAGTGAAAATATCCTGAGCGATAAAAGAATCCACCCAATCTCGTCAATCATTTAAAACTCCAATTAACTATCTGCAAATACGATCTCTTAACTATCGTCAAGTTGAAGACTGATGGATGAATTAGACCCCCGGGGACAAAGGAGACTTGGATCATCTCTAAGTTGAAGGAGTTTGTGACGTGTCCTTCCAGGGAAAGTCCAGATCATCGCCAAGTTGAAGGTTGATGCGATGAAGCTCCTAACAAACCCTCAAAGATATTTAATTTATGTTATCATCAAGAGATTTCAATCAAAGAGACAGTATTATCAATATAATTCTTGGGGCCAAAGAAGACTCAAATCATCTCCAAGTTGAAGAAATATGTGATGTGCCCTTTCAGGGAAAATTAGAACATCACCAAGTTGAAGGTGGATATAATGAATTTCTCGCCAAACCCCAAGAAAACTCAATTTTATGTCTCAAAGAATGCAAAAAGATCATCATGGGTAAACTCCAGACATCAAACTATCAAAACTGCCAAGAATCATCTTTAGCTATGTGAAATTCTTCTATCAATGTATGTTTATCCAATTGTTTTCATGAAACTAAGAATATTTCCTATCTTTTCATATCAAGGAAATGGATAGCTTCCTTGAAGAAACTCAATAATAACGAATTTGAATTTAATTCTTGATTCCACAGAGTTAGCCCAATTGGAGGTAATACTCTAGGTAGAGAAAGAGAATATATTTCACACATATGTGCATATTTCGATCATTTTTTAATCAATTATAATTTTTCGTCTTATTGGCAATATTTTATGGCTATCCCGACATGAAGCAAGAACTTGATGTCCTTTTTTATATATTCTGGTATTGTTTTATCCCTCGTTAGAACTTGATAACAAGAGTTTTCAAGGTCCTTCCCTTCTGTTTGATCTGATCACTTGGGTTCTCAGATCTGCACATTTCTCAATTTTTTTCCACTGTCCCGCCATAGACAGTTCTTGTTCAGGGTAAGGGTTAAACTTGAATTGTTTCTGCAAAAGGTCATCTGTTTTAAAAGCTAGTCAGTCTCAACAATGAGACACCCAAGATCAATCCCTTTTCAAGCTTTAGGGAACCCCATTTCCTTCCTTTTGCAAACCCCTCTCGGATTTATAGTGCAAAATCTAAAGGTTCTATCATGGTTTCTTCATTCGAGGATTCCATATTTTCATATCCGTTCAGGTTAAGGATTGTACATGTGCCTCGTCTCATGAGGTATTTTCATATCCATTCAGGTTAAGGATTGTACCTGTGCCTCGTTTCATAAGGTATTTTCATATCCGTTCAGGTTAAGGATTGTACATGTGTTTTATCTCACAAAGTATTTTTATATCCGTTCAGGTTAAGGATTGTACATGTTCCTCATTTCACGAGATATTTTCATATCCATTCAGGTTAAGGATTATACCTGTGCCTCATCTCACGGGGTATTTTTATATCCATTCAGGTTAAGGATTGTACTTGTGCCTCATCTCATGAGGTATTTTCATTCTCGTTCAGGTAAGGATTAAACCTGAGCCTCGTCCTGACGAAGTATTTCTTCCAATCCCATCATGGTTTTCTCCATCCTGGCGAGGAATCCATATTTTTCATATCCATTCAGGTAAGGATTGTACCTGAGCCTCGTCTCATGAGGTATTTTTTAAAAATGTCCCATCATGGTTTTCATGTATTTCTTCCCCATTTAGGTAAGGTTTAAACCTGAATCTTATTTTGATATTTTCATCCCATCCCGGTCAAGAGCTAAACTTGAATCTTTCCAAAAAAAAAAACCTATTCTTGTCTGAGCCATGAGACTTCATCAAAATCTCCCTTTGTCACAATTTTGGGAACCTCACCCAAAAGGTCCCATCACGATTTCTTCATTTTTATTTATCTAAATATTTCATTCTCAAGGATTTTATCTTTCTCCAAGCCATTCAGGATAAGGTGCTAAACTTGAGAATCAGTTTTTAAAATAATTCTTTCACACCCAGCTCAGGCTTTCTGACTAGGGCATTTTATTTTTGAAATTTGGCATGTTTTTCTTTGCCACTAAGCTCGGCTTTCAACCAGCTTAGCAGCAAAGAGGGGCATGTGTAAACACCCCAAATTTTTCAAATTTTCAAAAAAATCCCTTTTTGCCCATAGCCCCCAACTTCTGAGCAATTGGGTCAATTTCCATTCATTTCTCAGATTCACTGGTTGCAGATCTGAAATCCAATTTCATTTCCTACATTTAGCTCAATTTCGGATCCAGATCAAATATCCAAATCCAATTCCAAGCTAGATTTCTCACTTTTCAAAATTTAAAAATACAAAATCAATTTTCTGAAAAGCTCAGATATTTCATCCAGATCCGATATCCATTTGGATCCACTCCGCTCTTTTCTTCAATTTGAGATCCAAACTCGAATATCTATTTAAAATCTCGGATCCAAATCCGTTTTTGAAACTCAATTTCTAAAATTAATTTTGTTATTCCAGAAAATTCTTTTTCAAAAAATCCTTAAATTTTAAAACAAAAATATTTTATAAAATTTCTTAAAAGCCTCATCTGGATACTCTCTTTCGAATTTTTAAGATCTTCCTTCAAAAAACTTAAAAGGAAAACTTTCAGAAAAGAGGTTCTACCCTCATTTTTGAAAACTCTCCTTTTAGAGCCTCTTTTTGAAAATTTTTGAAAGTTGAAGGACCCCTTCTGAAAAATCCCTAACGGCTTCTTGTTATAAAAGAAGCCACAGGGGAGGTCGATATCCATCCATTCTCATCCCTCCACCTTCAATCCATGATCCGTCTTCACCCCACCAAGCCTCTCACCTCTCCACTTCTCGAACCTCTTCTCTCCTTCTTCTTTCCTTTCTTCTCTCCCTCTAGTTCCCCTTTCTTCCCTCATCAGTGAAGGAGGTTGGCTCAATATCAGCATATAAGCAGAGGCTCCTTCTCTACCAAATTCACGGTAATAATTTCTTATCTTATTCTCCTTCTTTCCCACTTTCTGTTTTCTTTCACGAATTATTTTTATTTGTTCTTCACAGTTTAAAAGCAAGCATTGTTGTAGTGTCGATCTGCACATAGCAGCATCGGCCTATACATTGCAATATCATTGGAATGATCCTATTACAACATGCTTTTCATTTTCTTTTGTGTTTTGTTGTTTCATTTACATTGTATTTCCTTTATATTTGTTCATTCCTTTTACTCCACTGCACTTCTTTCTTCATTGCATAGCATTGCTTGATTTCTCTGACCCATCATTCATAATATATTTTGATTTGTTGCTTTTTATTTTATCATGTTCATTATACTCCCTCCTTTCTCATCTCATTAACATCACACATCTCTCAGTTTCATCAATTGGTGTCATGTGTTTTGATCTAACTCTATGTGCTTGATCTAATAGTCGATCTCATCTGACGCGATTGTTTGTTTCATAGATTAGGAGAGTGCATTTTATCTGATCTGCATTCTCTATGTTGGATCTAGATAAACCCGCTTACATTCAATATTAATTGTTGTCAAAGCATCACACCTCATACTGCGCATACTCTGTGTCTTCATTTGCCTATGTATTTTTTGCATTTCCTTTTCCACTTTGAATTTGCTTTCACCCACACACTCCTATTTCCAGCATCACAACACCTCTAGTATCCAAAGCTACATAGACATCCAATCGAATCACATATTTCTTGTTGATTTTCATTTTTTTTGTTTCCTCTTTCTTTTCTTTCTTCGTTTGGCATCATTTCATACCACAGAAGAAAATTCCAAGTTCTCTCGTTACACATCAACTACTATGGCTCCATAGTCTAGAACTGGCCCCATTGTTAAGTCAAGCTCCTTATAGAGTTTTAAGATGAATCTTGCAAACTGGTCATTGTGCATATGCTCGAATCATCAAATATTCTAGATTACATATATATTTGAAAATCTTTGATTCACCATCCTGCATTTTCACGGTTTCTATGACTTAGTTCCCCTCTTATTCGACATTTACATTTGATTTGCTATGAATTGCTTGCTTGATTTAATGTGAACTCTTGTTTTGATTTGCAGTAAAACTTTATTTTATTTACTATAAAACTTATCGTGATTTGCTGTGAAAATATTGGATTTCTAGTAAAATTGAGTTGATATTCGTCATAAGAACCACAAGGGCCACTCTCAACCATGAATGCCTAATGAGCTCATTTTTAGTAAGCTGGTATTTGTGATGGCATGAAAAGGAATTCAGTGTTTGTTGTTTCTTCTTCATCTTGCTTTAGCTAAATCATCAAGTGGATCAAGAGGACTATGGTCTTCCAGTATGGATGGATCAGCCAGGTTGCTGCGTAGCTGGCCAATTACTAACACTGGAATATTTACGCTCATTGATCTTTCATTGTCTTTGCTCCTTGTCATTGAGCACCTACATTTTCACATCTTCATTACCTGCACATCACTTCACTGCACTGCTACCCTTTGCACTTGTGTTCAACAGCCCCTGTCCCTTATGCATTTTCATATTGCTCTTTGTGTAGCAGTTCCTTGCACATGTATGCTCACCTATACTCTTCCGCCTTTGCATTCCACAGCAGCGAACACCTTCTTATCTATATGTGTACAACATCTCCTCATTATCCTCATTGCCTTCTTCACTACAACACCTGCATTCTTCATCCTAACTGTCACATGCTGCACACAACACATCCTCACTGCCACTCAACTTATAGGTCATCCTTTCAGTATGGTCTCATAGGAAAACCTTTTTTCTTCTAGGATTTCTCAGGATCCACAAATGTTAACTACATTATAGCAACAATATGTTCTCTCCCAACTTCAGATAAGTCATCAGTTGTTTCCACAGCAACAACAACTTCTTCAGGTCCTATTAGGGCATCAAGGTCATCCGCAGTTTGGTGAATTGTCATATGGCCAACATTTTGTGACTGTTTCACCAGGATATGCCTTTATAGATAATCGAATGCTATAGCAACTTCAGGAGCCATTTCCTATTAATTCGCAAATTCAACAAACTATTGTTCAGAGAATACCCGCTTCACAAGAAACTCGTGTCATTGAGAACTTCACTTAATGAATGTATTCCCAGGTTTTCAGGTTTTCAGGTTTTCCATCACAAATATCTTTGGAGGTTAACTCTGTTAATTTCGATGTTTCACATGTGCCCTTACCACATCATCTTTGTGGGGATATTTTGCTTTTGGGAGGTCAAGGTATCTTTGCACAAGCTAGCCAGTAATCTGCATCCATACCATCACTGTCTGTGGACGATACCTCTCCTATTATGATCACATCACAGGCATTTGGGGCAATGAAAAGGTTACCAAATGAATTGTTACTTCAAAAGAATGACCAAGTTTTAGCTAGATCCCTTTCTGTTGTGGAACAATCTCAAAATCTTTAATCAAATTATGTGTCTAAAGTTGATGCAAGCACTGTTGTAGCTCTTTTTTTTAACTTACAACAGTGTCAAGCACTGTTGTGGCTCTTTATGCACCTACAACAATGCCAAGCACTGCTGTAGCTTTTTTTGCACCTACAACAGTGCCAAGCACTGCTGTAGCCTTTTTTTTTTGCACCTTCAGTAGTGCCAAGCACTGCTGTAGCTCCTTTACACCTACAGCAGTGCGAAGCACTATTGTAATTTCCTTACATCCACAGCATTTCCAGGAACTACTATGGCTTCATAACTTCTCACAGCAGTTCATTGAACTGTTGTATGCCTCATCTCATACCTTTCTTTATTTAACAGGAACCTTACCTTTTGATATTCTCATGTTGCAATTTTCCCATTGATATTAGCCTTGCATATGGATATTCATGTGCACTTTCTCATTGAATATATGCATTGCATTCTT
The DNA here is from genome assembly GCF_984573655.1 of Nuphar pumila. Lineage (NCBI taxonomy): Eukaryota > Viridiplantae > Streptophyta > Magnoliopsida > Nymphaeales > Nymphaeaceae > Nuphar > Nuphar pumila. Next base: position 34,217,198 of record NC_143254.1, read on the forward strand.
GTATGAATTTCATCAATAGGTATATTTGTGGCCTTAGGCAAATACCTATAGATTTTCATTTAGGCTAAGGCATTGCACAAGCCTTCTCATATACAGATTTTCATTAACCTAAGGTATTGCCTATATATATTTATTTATTTACTTTTTCTCATTAGTATAAGACATGCCATATGCATTTCTCATTTAGCATAAGTATAGCATTTCGCATATGCATTCCTCATTAGAATAGGTATAATCATATGCATTTTTGTTTTCATATTTTGCATTTTACTTTGTGTTAACTCATTTTTGCTGGAAAAACATGGAAGATGCTGATTTCTATTCCTTAGATTAGAAATGTCAATATTCAATTTCAAATGTAATAACCTTGTATTAATGAGAATTTCTATCTTTCTTCTTAGTTTAGAATGTATGAGCATGTAGTTATGCTTTAAATTCTCATAATTCTCTGTGACATTTCATTTTATTCTTCAAAAGCACAGTGATATAACCCAATTGGCACATGCATCTTTCTAATAAGAGGTAAATAACCCTAAGTAAATGATTCACAATTATGGCAATAGTCAAAATGTGAACAATACTTAAGATTTTTATCTTTTATGCAATAACACTTGATTTTGATCATATTTTTTTGAAATATTCTTTTCTTTCCTCTATCAAAATTTAAGATATAAATTAACTTGAGATATATTTGTGGCCATAGTCATGGATATATTAAAAGTTAGTTTTGTTTAAAATCCTATAGAGGCAAAAAAAATTATTTTATTCTTTATTATAATTTAAATATAGATTAGATTATAATATGTTTGTGACCATAGTCATGAATGTATTATGATTTAATCTTATCTCAATTCTATTAAAGAATAAAATTTGTTTTTAAATTCCAATCTTTGAATAAATTTCAAATCTTTCATCATTTAGGATAGATATGCATTCTTTTTCAAATTATTTTAAATCATCTTCAAAATTCTAAGTGATTTTTGAAATAAACTTTCAAAAATACAGTCTTCACTTCTAAATTCAAAATCATTTTTTTTTAACTCTTATTTACAAATTCAAATTCATCTTTTATTCTCAATTTCATTTAGTGTTAAATTTTATTTCCAAATTTCCAATTTTCAATTCTCATTTCCGAATTTCATATTTTAATTTCAAATTTTTATATAAATTCTTTATTTTAATTTTAAAATTTTGAATTCAAACTCAAAATTCTGAGTTTTTAATTTAATTCTAAATCAAAGTTTTGAAATTCACTTTGAATTTCTAAAATCAATTCAATATTCCAATTACAAAGTCTAAATCAACTTTCAAATTCCATTCTGATTTCGAATATCAAATCACAATTTTCAATATCAAATCAAAACCTCAATTTCAAACTCTCATTCAATTCCAAAGTTCTAGAATTAAATTTAAATTTCAAATTCCATTTTGAAATTCCAAATTTCAAAATTCAATCTTTCATTTTCCAATTTAATCCTTTTCCAAAATTCCATTTTCGATTTCAAATCTTCCTTTCAAATTTCAATTTTAGGAAACTCTCAAAATCAAAATTCCATCTTTGATCTCAGTTATGATTTCAACTTCAGAATTTCAAGTTTACTTTTTCAAATATCAAATTCACTTCAAATTCCAAGTGTATATTCAAATCTCAATTTTTCAAATCAAGTTAAATTTTTGAACCACTTCTTTAAATATATTTTCAAACTTGTTTCAAAATCACTTGGAACATCCAAACTTCTGAAATACTTCCAAAGCATGCATCATATTCCAAACCATCATTTTCAAAATTCATTTCACAAGCATGAGTCGATGTGCATTTACGATTTCAGAATAATCACCAAGACAAATTTAGGCAAAGCAAAACGCATTGATTCGATCATTGGTTCAATTACCCTTGGTAAAGGTGTCAGGAATGGTTGAACCTTGTACCGATGAGCGAATCCCGTCTCTCCATTTTTCTCACAAAATTTTCAAAATGGAGTTGAGTAAATTTCAAAATATCTTTTCAAATAAAGGTCAAGTGAGACCTTGCAAAAGAGTTTCTTTTCTTTCTTTCTCTCTTCTTTCTTTCTTTCTTTTTTTCTTTCAAAAAGGAAAAATGGCTAAAAGGAAAAGAAGGGAAAGAAGAAAGGAAAAAGGAATTTTTTTTTGCAACGATCACACTATGCCAACAGATTTGCAATATTCATCAAGTTTGTTAGAGGTATATTCTCCCCCACTATCAGACCTCAATCATTTACGTTTTCTACCAGTTTGTGTTTCAGCTTCATTCCTAAAAATAAGAAACTTATCAAAAGCTTCATCTTTTGATTTTAGTAGATACACATAACAATATTTAGAGCCATCATCTATAAAAGTGATAAAATACTTTTTATGATTTCTAGTTAACACTCTATTAAACTCACAGATATCTGTGTGCACTAGATCCAATATTTCAGAATCTCTAACAATTGTATGGAATGGTTTCCTACTTTGTTTTGCTTGCACACAGATTTCACACTTTTTAGTTTTATCTATGAAAAGTTCAAGAATCATCTTTAAGTTCATCATGCATTTTACAAAATTAAAATTCAGATGACCCAATCTATTATGTCACAAATTAGATGATTCTATATTTTAAGCAATATTAGACAATGAATTAAAAAAAACATCATTATCTAATTTATTCCTGCAAACATGTTCAACACGAAGTTTAAATAAACCATTATCTAAATACCCCTTGCCAATAACGGTTCTAGAATGTAAAATCATAACTTTATTATATTTAAAATTAAATTCATAACTCTCTCTAACTAGACACGAACCACTTAAAATATTCCTTCTAAGTACAGGCACATGGTGCACTCTGTGCAAAGATAGAACTTGTCCAGAAGGAAACTTCAGGTCCACGCATCCAATCCCCAACACTTTTGCAGTCGTAGAGTTGTCCATAGTCACAGATCTACCTGTAGCAGCCTGGTATGGGACAAAGACAGACTTATCAGCACAAACATGCACATTATCCCCAGTGTCAACCAACCACTCAGTTGGCTCATAAATATGATAGATTTGTAGGTTAACCGAAATATACCCAGTACTGGTCTAAATGACCTCAGTCACCATATTGACTTGAGGTGTACCATAGGTGGTCCCATTAGCCTTGGCCTTCTTGGAAGGACATTTCCTAGCCCACTGCCCAACCTGTCCACAATTCCAGCATGGTTTGTTCTTTGCCTTCTTCTAGATTTTGGCCTTAGGTTTAAATTGGTTTTTCATTGCAGATTTCACTTTTTGTCCCTTGCCTTTAAAAGATCTGGTTATCATATTCACTTTAGGTTGTTCAGTAGGCATCACAACCTATTTCTAACTCCTATGTGCTTTCTCAATGGCCATGGCTACCATAAGATCATCTAAGAAGATCTTTCATCTACGATGCTTGAGAGACATTCCAAAGTCTACCCAAGACTTAGGAAATTTTTCCATGATGGTCATTATTTGAAACTTCTCAGAAAGTTTTATATCAGCCTCAGCCAAATTATGAAGCAACAACAGAAACTCGTGTGTCTGTTCAGTGACCGACTTGCCCTCAACTATCTGATATTTCAAAAACTTGGCAACTGAATACTTCTTAAGACCTTAGTCTTCGATATTGTAAGTTTTGTCAAGTTGATCCCATAAGGCTTTAGCAGTGGTAGATAAGGAACAATATACATCGAAGAAAGAGTTGGACAGAGCCAACAAAATGCAACCACGACATATACCATCCTTCTCTTTCCACTGTACAGCTGCATTGACAGCAGCACGATCAGGATCAGTCTCAGAAACTGAAGGACATTCGAGTTCTAGAATAGATAACAAGCCTATAGTCGTGAACCAGATTTTCATGCGTTGTTGTCAGCGCTTGAAATTCTGACTGACAAATTTTTTAGGCATACCGGGCATGTCTACTTTTGGTATGAAACCCGATGCAATCGACATGCTTAGAATCTTCTCTAAGACTGTTAGAATCAAAACCAGAATCATGATATAAATCAAATTTTCATATAACATGATATACAAATAAAACATTTGATTCACATCGTAATAGGGTTCAAGCATGTCATATCCGGTTTGAAACCAAAATCCTGACAAAGGCACCAAATCAAACATATGCATTGAACAAAATAAAAACAACAAAGAAAGCATGTTATTATTTTGCAAAAGGCTAAGGCATATAAAAATACTCCCCTTAGAGAAGATTTTTCCCCGCATATGGTGCAAAAAGGGTCTGGTCTCCTTCCTCGAGGATGCAGTAGCCTCAACGATCTGAATCGGTGCACTCTGATGGAAGATCCACTACAACAGAGCAGTAGATTAGCGACGACCACCTTTCGTCGCTAATCCGTCGCTAATCCGTCGCTAACCATGTTAGCGACGGATTAGCGACAACGCGGCGACAGTATGCTTACGTCGCGAATATTTCGACGCTAACTGGCGACGGAATTATTCCGTCGCCAAGTCCGTCGCTAATTGCGACGGAATAACGAGCGCTATATTCCGTCGCCAATCCGCCGGTACTAAACGGCGACCACGGCGTGGCGACGGATTTAATTCCGTCGCTAAGCCGTCGCTAGATTAATATGAATAGCGACGGAATCATCCGTCGCTAATCCGTCGCAAAAACAAAAAAAAATCAAAAAAAAATTATTTAAAAATTAATTACGGAGAACTGTACAATTTATATTTCCTGTACAATTTATATTTCCTGTAAATAAAAAACAAACCACACAAAAAAATTCATATAACAAGTATCTATAATAATTAATCGTTCCACCTTAAAACTAAAAAGTTTAATTATTTACAATTCAACAATTACAATTAGGAAAAATAAAAAAAATAGAACTTCTTCAACACAGTCCTCTAATCATCGCCAAGATTTTGTGCGTCTTCTTGTTCATTGTCTTTATCTGTCCCTTCAGCTCCACTACCCTGATTATCGCTAGCAGCCTACACAAGAAAAGAACAGTCAGTATTGATAAACAAAATATAATGAAATAAATTACACACTATATGTGATTCTATCATGTGCTCATGTGTGATCTAAGGCAATAAAAAAACTCTATATGTGATTCTATCATGCTCATATGTGTGCTAAGGCAGTCAAAAAATTGAATATGTGATTATAGCATGTTCATATGTGTTCTAAGGCATATAAAAAAACTCTATATGTGATTCTACCATGCTCAGATGTGCTTTAAGGCAAGCAAAAAACTATATATGTGATTCGATCATGCTCGTATGTGTGCTAAGGCAGTAAAAAAATTGAATATGTGAATATAGCATGCTCATATGTGCTCTAAGGCAGGCAAAGCCAAAAATTTTATATGTGATTCTATCATAAATGATATATAACATGTTCATATGTGTTCTAAGGCAGTTAAAAAACTCTATATGTTATTATAGCATGTTCATATGTGTGCTAAGGCAGTCAAAAAACAGAATATGTGATTATAATATGCTCATATGTGTTCTTAGGCAGTAAAAAAACTGAATATGTGATTATAGCATGCTTATGTGTTCTAATGCAATCAAAAAAACTTTATATGTGATTCTATCATGCTCATATGTGCTCTAAGACAGACAAAAAGTTAAATATATATATATATGTGATTCTATCATGCTCATATGTGTGCTAAGGCAGTAAAAAAATTGAATATGTGATTATAGCATGTTCATATGTGTTCTAAGGCATCTAGAAAAACTCTATATGTGATTCTACCATGCTCAGATGTGCTTTAAGATAGTCAAAAAAACTATATATGTGATTATACCTGAGAGGGACCTGGAATCGAAGATCCCCTATCCTGAACAGCGGCCTTGATCTCATTTCGGAGAAAGGGGGCGACGGTGTATTGGAAGTAGTTATTCAGTGATTCATTAATGATCTCGCGTACATCATCACCGGAAAGAATAGTCGGCTGCTTGGAGCTTATGTCGGCGCAAGAAGTTGGTGAGCCGTAACTGGAAGAACCAATAACTGGTGAAGTGTTCATATTACTCCCAAACCCGAACACGCGACCTTTTTTGGGTTCACCTGCTGCAGTCACCCATGCTGTAGGATCAAATGATGGATGCTGAGTAGCGTCTTCACCATATCGCTCTACCATTTGTTGCTCATATGCCTCCTACAAAATAATGTTTAAAGTATTCATTAATAATTAATGATAACATTATGATGACTTGCATATATATTGCAATGATTATTAATAGAATTAATACATACCGTTGTCGTTCTCGCCTTCTCTGATACGAAGACTCCCGTGGTCTTCCGTTTATGTGTTTCTACAAACACATCCTTATATGGTACACTGCCTCCTTTTTCTGCTTCCTGCGAAGTTAAATGACAAAAGATTTAGTACACAAATTTGCAACTATACTTATAAAATTAATATTATATATTGATGAGTTACCATTTTCTTTAGGTGGCTCCCAAATGTCTTAGATACACCTGTGTGTAGATGGGCTTCGGGCATCTTCGATCGATTTTGTGAAGCCTTCGCAGAGCGATTTTTAAATGCATCTCCCGCCCACATATCGCACATTTCATCCCAGTAATCTCTCCTGATAGTAATAGGACCATGGCCCTTCCACAGTAATGGATCATCTACTACGCCAGATGCTTTTTTTGCTGCAGTCTTCATAGTGTGCAGCATGTCTGCAAATCGATTGGCAGCCACCTTCTGCCACACCTTCCTTGCATCATTTTCTTCCACCGTAGTTGCAAAGCGATTCGAAGCCTACAAATATTTTCAGAAAGTTAGTAGACATTGCTTAAATAAATTAAATATGAAACACATTAACTATGAGGAACAACTGTATACCATGAATGAGGACCACAATCTGTCTAATACCTCCTTTGGGTACTCTTTCCATTGAGCAACTGGTCCTGGTAGATGTTGAAGAAGTGAATTCCTAATCTCCCGTACTACTTCTTGTGGCTCAAACCTCGTGCTGCACATGAATTGTTACACAGTAAATATCAATATAAAATATTTAAAAGATATGCAATAATTGAAAACAAAATACTTACGGTCGATTATCGATATACACTATTCGAATGAGTCTTCTTGTGCCAGCCTGTGAAGACCCTGTTTCCTGTGTTGGCTGTTGACTTGTGCGATCAACTGGTGTAGGTGGGTCGTATACAGGCGCAACATCATCTGTAAAAAAATACACACCAAGTTCTCAGAATGTGCATTTGAACTAATCAAGCATCTAATTAGTTATATGATATACCTATCACAGGAGCCCGTGAAGATGAAGGTTGAGCCTGGCTACTACTGGATGAGCGACCACTATAACCTCCACGAACCATATTCTAACAAATAACATATGTCATACAATACATTCAAATAATTCACATCAAGTATTACAATGCATTCAAGTCATTCACATCAAGCATTGCAATGCATTCAAATAATTCAAATCATTGACATCAAGTATTGCACTAATTCAAATCATTCGTTAATTGCATAAATTATAATACATTCAGATAAATTACAATGCATTCGAATCATTCGTATCAAGTATTACAATACATTGAAATAAAATTTTTAATCATTCACACCAAGTATTGCAATACAACTCACATCAAGTATTACAATGCATTTAAATAGAGGTTTGTAGTATAAGATTTTTTTCACTAGCTTGAGAATTCTTCCTCGTCACTAGTTTGACTTTCTTCTTCTTCTTCTTCTTCTTCTTCTTCTTCTTCTTCTTCTTCTTCTTCTTCATTGTTTGCCCATCCACTTGGTACATCATTTGGATCACATTCCTCTATGAATGTTTCATCAGCCAATGGAGATATGACATGCATATCATGCGCAACATCGTGACCATAAGCGAAGTCACAGACATCATCTGATTGATAGTAATCACTGTCTTCAGCTAACTCATCTTCTTGTAACTGATCATACTCGGGGTATAGTTTGGATTTCACCTTGCAAACTGCCCACCATTCATTTCTATCTGACTTTTTTATACTCGGATATGAAGTATAATAAACTTGTTGAGCTTGCGAGGCTAATATGAATGGTTCATATGTTCCAAACCTGGATTTATGATTCACCTCCACAATGCCTGAAGCTTTGTCGAGTCTTGTTGCAGTTGGATCAAACCAATGACACTTGAATACCGTAACCCTGTTATTCATGCCTAAGTAAGTCAACTCCATTATTTCCTCTATAACACCGTAGTAATCATGTTCATTTTCACCGTAGCTGCTACCCTTGACACACACGCCACTATTTATCGTTGATTTGTTTATACCGTAGTCTTTTGTATGGAATCGATAACCATTTACGATATACCCGTTGTAGCATTGCACAACTTTGGTCGGACCATTTTCTAAATCACATATTCCTTGATCTTTAACATCACCATGGCGAACCTACGCACAGACATAAACAATTATTGTGATCACGATCAATTAAGTAACTTAGTGTTGTTTATAAGTACAAAATTTATGTTAGCTTCTTTACCAACTGTTTCAACCACTCCACAAACTTAGTTTCACGTTCTTTTTGTACTTCTGCATTAGTGAGATGTGAAACTTTGCTTTGCAACTCCAGATCAAATCGTCTGCAAACCACAAATACTTATATTACCGAGCCATGTATCCACATATAGAACATAAAAGGATTTATAATTGAGTTGCATATACATATACTTACTCGATGTATGGGTCGATCGCTGAACAATTAAAAAGAATATAGATGTGTGCTGCATCTTGCTCTCGATCTGTCAATAGCCTTGATCGGCAACTACCAAATGCATGCCCAAGTCGTTGAAATATCGACAGCTTGTCAGCTACAGTTACTTGTTCTCCATCATCGTTACGGGGCGGGCATGTGTAACGTGTTGAAATATGAGGTTCGAAGTACATAGATGAGAAATTTGAAATCTCTTCTAAAGTGTACGCCTCACAAATAGAGCCTTCTACTCTTGCTTTATTACGAACCTTTTTTTTTAGGTCGAACATGCATCTGACAAGAATATACATTTCAAATTTTAAATATCTGTCATTAAAGAGACAAATATAAAAAAACATATACCTTTCAAATGGGTACATCCATCGATATTGCACAGGGCCACCAACCCTTAGTTCATATGGCAGATGTATGATCAAATGTTCCATAACATCGAAAAATGCTGGCGTAAATATCTTTTCTAACAGACAAACAGTGGTGATGACAGAGTCCTCGAGATTCTTTACATCTGATACAATGACCTCCGATGCGCACAATGTTCTGAAAAATCCGCTCAACTCAGACAATACCCCCCATATAGGTTTGTCTAACATATCATGGAATGCTAGGGGTATCAATCGTTGCATAAAGATATGACAATCATGGCTCTTCAACCCATATAACTGTCCATCGTCAATCTTCACAGCCCGAGCAATGTTAGAGACATATCCATCTGGAAATCTCAGTTGTCTCAACCATTGACATACATGTTTTATTTGATCAGGTCCGAGCACGTACTTCGCCTTTGGTTTCAGTACTTTGCCATTATACTCTTTGAGTTCCAATTCTGGTCTTTTACATATTAATTTTAAATCCATACGGGCCTTCGGATTATCCTTCGTTTTTCCTTTAATATTCATTACTGTATTGAACACATTATCAAACACATTTTTCTCTACATGCATCACATCCAAATTATGTCGTATCAATAGGGTCGGCCAATACGGTAGTTCCCAAAAAATAGATTTTTTCGTCCAATTGTGTTCCTTCCCAAATCCACGGAAGGGTGTAGGACTGCGGGCATCTGTTAATACATCTGGAAAGTATCGCAATCTTCTTAAAATCTCTATGCCAGACAATCTTGAGGATGGACCTTCCATTTCAGTTGTGCCTGCTGTAAATGCATTCTTTTGACGTCGGAACGGATGATCGCTGGGTAGAAATCGACGATGGCAATCAAACCAGCAAGGCTTCCTTCCATGCCTCAATCTAAAAGCTTTGGAATCCTCCATGCAGTACGGACAAGCCAACCTCCCATGTGTGCTCCAACCAGATAACATACCATATACAGGGAAGTCACTGATTGTCCATAGAACAGCGGCCTTCATGTTGAAATTTTGTTTTTTGTGGGCATCATACGTGGTAACACCGTCATCCCACAGTACTTTTAATTCATCAATCAATGGCCTTAGATATACATCAAGATTTTGGCCAGGTGAGGTCGGACCAGGGATCAACAGAGACAAGAAAAGATTTGGACGTTTCATACACAAGCTTGGTGGAAGGTTGTATGGAGTTACAAATACTGGCCAGCATGAGTATGGAGTTGATCTACCCCCAAATGGATTAAATCCATCTGTACATAGACCGAGTCTAACATTTCGCACTTCCATTGCGAAGTTCTGATGAGTACGATCAAAGTGCTTCCAAGCTTCAGCGTCAACAGGATGCGTGATCTTGTTTTCATCGTGTCGAACTTTATTTGCATGCCATCTCATGTGTTTAGCTGTCTTTGAAGACATATACAATCGCTGCAATCTAGGAGTGATAGGAAAGTAGCGGAGCGACTTGTATGAAACTTCCTTTGATCTCGTGCTACCATTGCCTCTTGTCTTTGGCTTGAACCGAGGATGCCCACATGACGGGCATGATATGTCGTTTTCCTGCTCCTTGAAATACAACATGCAGTGATTTGGACAAGCATCAATCTTTTTGTAACCCATACCTAGAGCGTTGACCATAACTTTCGCACGATAGAAATTTTGTGGCAATTTCTCATCTTTAGGCAACATACTCTTCACAATCATGCACAAACGGTCAAAACATGATTGACTCAAATTATACTCGGACTTCAAATTCATTAGTTGAAGAACTGCAGACAAGATAGTGTGACTCTCACAACCGTTCCAAAGTGGCTCATCAGCATCTCTAAGTAAATCATAAAATCTACTAGCTGCATCGTTTGGTGATTCTTCATCTACGACAGTTCTTACATCACTAGAACTCATAGCAGAACCCAGTTCTGTTCCTGCAGCATCAAATATCAAATTCGTATATGGATTATCGTGCACCACATTCACCCGTGCATCAAAATCGTTTCTAAATTCTTCTCCATGAAACGTCCAGTTCTGATAATCACTCACAAAACCCTTCCTGTATAGGTGATGTCTAACGCCATGAGGTTCTACAAATCGATTATTCTTACAAATCTTGCAGGGACACCTAATCCGACCTGTGGGATCTACCGTACTGACACTTGCCGTTGCAAATTCAATAAAACTGTCGACACCATCCATATATTCATGCGATAACTCATTGTCTACTATCCTACGGTACATCCATTCACGGTTTGCAGTCATTCTGTCGTATGATGTTACGAATAGTATCCTAACCAGTTAAAAGAGAACCATCAGAATACTATGATGAAGAAAATATCAAATTTATCATGCAATATATGATGTCATACAATCACAAGAATTATGATGCATGCATTGATAACTTAATATTTTCATGTGCAAACTATTCATGACACGATACATTCATTTGAAGCATGCTTTCAGTATACAATTTCACATGGAAGACATAATCAAATTGAAAGTAACTACATGTAAGCATGGATACAATCACATCAAACATTGCAATACATCGAAATAATTCATATCAAACAAATATCAAACATGTACCTGCAGCAAACACACTTCAATATCCCACTAACTACTACCATGCATAGCATGGACTCCGTACTCCAAAAATAAGAACACTTCCATATTCATACATTAAAATCATGCTCAGCATGATCTCCGAACTCCAACAAAGTAGTCATAGATATCAACAACTAAGTGAGTGTGTGAACAATAAAGTGTTATATTCAATAAATTAAATAACATGTGATGCGCTTGCATCACTTACTCACCACGGGTATTTACCCGATTTGCATTGTTTTTGTCACTTACTTACCACGGGTGGCGGGGCACAAGCAAGTTCTGTTGAGAAATCTGCAAAAAAAAATGATGTTTTAAAATGAAGTCACCATGAAATTATTCGACCATATTAAATCATAAAACCTTAAAATACAAGAAAATAAATTATAAATAAACCAAAACATCATAAACTATAAGAAAAATAAACCATAAAATTAAATAAAAAAGCCACAATTTAAACCTTAATCAAACAAGGAAAAAACCTGCCAAAATCAAATACAAAAAAATCCTTCATCAAATTAACTAAAAAGTATTAATTAAAAAAATGTGATTTAAATCCCTAATTATAGAAAATAAAAATAAAAACTCTAAATAAATAAAAAAAACCTAATCAAATTAACTATAAAAGCCTTAATTAAAAAATTTTGATTTAAAGTCCTAACCAAATTAACTAAAAATCCTTAATTAAAAAAATTATGATTCAAATCCCTAATCATAGAAAATAAAAATAAAAGCTCTAATCAAATCCAAGAAAACCCTAATCAAATTAACTATAAAATGCCCTAATTTTTAAATTTTGATTCAAAGCCCTAATAAAACAAAATCAAATAAAAAACCCTAATTAAATTAACTACAAATAGCCTTAATTTAAGAAATTTGATTCAATTGCTTAATAAATGAAAATCAAAATAAAAAATCCTAATCAATGAAAATCAAAGAAAACTAAACAATAAAAATAAAATAAAAACCCTAATTTCTGAAAAAAGAAAAAAAAGAGCAAGAAACATGGGGGTCGACCCCCGGCCGGACACGGCAGGGGGTCGACCCCCGGCCGGACATCAAAAGGGGTTGACCCCCTGCCGGACAAGGCAGGGGGTTGACCCCTGGCCGGAGACGGCAAGGGGGTCGACCCCGGCCGGACAAGGCAGGGGGTTGACCCCCTGCCGGACATCAAAAGGGGTTGACCCCCTGCCGGGGTTGACCCCCTGTCGGACACGGCGGGGGGTCGACCCCCGGCCGGACATGGCGGGGGGTCGACCCCCCCCCCGGCCGGACACGGCAGGGGGTCGACCCCCTACCAGGGTTGACCCCCGGCCGGACACGGCAGAGGGTCGACCACCTACCGGGGTCGACCGCCTGGCAGAGTCGACCCCCTGCCGGAAAACGCAGGGGGTCGACCGCCTGGCAGAGTCGACCCCCTGCCGGAAAAAGCAGGGGGTCGACCTCCAATCCATTTACGTACCTGCGGTTGCTCCGGGCAGCGATGGCGGCAGCGGAAGGTTGACGGAAGGAAGAGGGCGGCAGGAGGGAGAGGGCGGCGGGCGGGAGCAGCGAAAGGAGAAAGGAAAAAGAGGGCTGGGATTAGGGGTAATGCGACATATAGCGACGGCTTAGCGACGGATTAATTCCGTCGCTAAGCCATCGTAATTCAAAAAACAAAAAAGGCGACAGAAAATATTTCGTCGCCTAGGCCGTCGCTATGTTGCGACGGAATCTTAGCCATCGCAATTCCGTCGCTAACTGTCGTATTTATTGCGACAAAACATTCTCTCGCAAAATCCGTCGCTACTTAGCGACGGATTTTGCGAGGGAATGTTTTCTGTCGCTAGTTTCGTAAAATTCTACAAATATAGCGATGGATTCATTTCTCTCGTTAATCTGTCGCTAAGTAGCGACGATATAACTCCGTCGCTAAATTCCGTCGCTAATCAACTATTTTTTTGTAGTGATCGTCCTTCGAAGACAACCTCAATGAACGACTAATGCAGAACTTTTTTTTCGGGAAAGACCCACAGAGGAGCAAAAGAGAGAGAACTGGGAGAGAGAAAATTGAGAGTCATTTTTGTCTGTGTATATGCGTAACCACAGCCCTCTAGCCACGTTTTATAACCTCTGAATGGGTACCAAAATGTGGAAAAGACCCCCATTAATATTTATGAAGTAACATGACTCATAACAGAAAGATTTGTTATCCATTTCTCTTATCCCTTTATTTAATCCAAATAAAAACAATAAATGCAGGACAAAAAGAATATTTGACTTAGAATGGATATGGCCTAAAAGGGCCAATTACCTGAACCGAAACCCAAACCGGCTTGGCTCGGCTCGGTGGGCACGCGTGTGTGTGTGGTAGCCATCCCATCCCCTTGTTCTCTAGAACAAGTTTTAGAATCACCATGTAGGTTATAAAGCCTACAACCTTTTTGAGATTCTTTAATATGACACTATTCCACATCATCAAAGTCCAAAAGCACTCCATAAAGGAGTGGTTCTCAATAGTTTTCTTTAGTTGAATTACCTCCTCATCTTTTTCTACATCCAACATTCCCCCACAAATTCAAAGAATGAAAACAGGAGGAAAGAAAGATGCAAGATGGAGTAATTTGTAGCAGGACATATCATGCTTTCAGTAATGGTACCTTTCAGTTTTAAGCACTACCTTAGTTGACTAACTTTACCCCCACAAGAATGAAGTGAACTAAAGTCTTAAACTTGAACATTTGATGTAGGAGTGTTCATTAGCAACAGCACGATAAAGGTTCTGGTTGTAATATTTATTGGTGGCACGTTAATAGCCATGCGCCTGAATCCTATTTCATGAGTGACTTCAGGAATAACCCAATTTCTTAAACTGCGGCCACACAGTCACACTCACATAGGTGGGCTTCTCCAAAGATGCACTGCTAACATATCGCCAAGAAGGCTTTGAACCCATTCAGAGTTTTAACTCTTCCTTAACTTGCAGTTACATCACCTTTCCAAAGTAATGAGGGGAATAGACATAGATACATAGTATCACATTATGAAGGTGCTATCCAGTTCACCCTACAACTTGTTATTACCACATTGAACCTACTTTATGGGATCTCCACTCAGATAGGTTGGGTTGCCACTTTAGATAAACTACTGATGGGTTTTAGTTTCATCCCCTCTCTGGATTTCAGGACTAATAACTTATCTAGTCCTTTTGTTAATGGATCAACTGTAATCTCTTTGGATCCAACATAGTCCACACCAACCACTAACTGAGACACCAGTTTCCTTACAGATTTTTATCTGACATGGATGTGTCTCCTCTACTTTTGATTATATTTTGTGCTTTTAATTTTTGCAATTGTGGCCATATTGTCACAATGCACAGATATTGCAGGAATTGGTTTGCTCATTAAAGGAAGTTTTTCTAAAAGTCCATTTAACCATTCAGCTTCCATTCCTGCAATATCTAAAGCACAGATCTCAGCCTCAAAAGTAGACCATGACAAGATGGTCTTCAGGCGACTACGCCGCCACCTAAGGTAAATATATACCCTGTTATGCCATAACCCCCAGAGTTTATGGCAATCCAACTCGCATCACTATATCCCTTAAGAATGACAGAGAATCTCTTGTAATGCAAACTCAAGGAAATAGTTTCTTTCAGGTACCTAAGCACCCTGTCCAATGCCTTTTAATAAGTGTGATTTGGACAACTTGCGTATCAACTTAATTTTGTCACCAAGAACGAAATATTCATTCTCGTGCAATTTGCAAGATACATCAAACTTCTAATAAGCTGAGAATACCTTAATTGAGACACAGGGACACCACTCGTATTCTTATAAAGAGGAGTAGAAGGATCACATGGAGTTGCTACAGATCTTTCTTGGTTATAGCCAAATTTCTCAAGTACTTTCTCAACAAAGTGAGATTGAGAAATAGCTATCCTCTTAACTGAACGAGTCAATTTTAAGCCTAAAATCACATTTGCAATACCCATGTCTTTCATATCAAATTTACTACTAAGAAACAACTTTGTCTCATTCACAATTTTCATATTGGAACCAAACAATAGAATATCATCTGCGTACAGGCATAAAATAATACATGCATCACTTTTAACTTTGCAATAAACACATTTATCAGATTTATTGACAACAAAGACAAATGATGAAATAACTTTATCAAACTTCTCATGCCATTGTTTAGGGGGCTTGTTTTAGTTCATATAATGATTTAACAAGTCCACAAACTTTATTTTCATTACCAAGAGCCACAAAACCCTCAGGTTGATCCATATAGATCTCTTCTTTAATATCTCCATGCAAAAAGGCAGTCTTCAAGTCCATTTGATGGCCCGAGAGATCATAAATGAAGGTCAGTGTTATAAGCACCCTAATTGTGGTCATCCGAGTAACCGAAGAATAGGTATCAAAATAATATATTTCTTCATTTTGTTTGAACCCCTTGGCAACTAGTCTAACCTTGTACTTATCAATGGATCCATCTGATTTTAACTTCTTCTTAAAGATCCATTTGCACCCAATAGTGGAGCTACCACGAGGGAGATCAACCAGTTTCCAAGTGCCATTAGAGACAATGGAGTCCATTTCACTCTTTATGGGTTCTTTCTAATGCATTGCTTCAGGTGAAGCCATTGCATCTCGAAAAGTGGGAGGTTCATCCTCGATACGTTAAGTGATATAATCACTTCTCAAATCCTTGGTAATCTATGGTCCCTTGCTCCTTCTTGGTTCAACCATTTTCTCGAACTCAGTTGGTCTAGAGTGGGAACAAGATGGCTCAACCCACACATCTGTCATCCTTTCTACATATTCAGGAATGAAACTAAAAGTTGAAGGTATATCTAAAGAAGAAAGATTCTAAGGTACACCAACTTTTATGGAAAATATATCCTCAAAGAATGTAGCTTCTCGAAACTCAACAATAGAGTTTACATCTATGCCAGATATCTCAAACTTAATTACTAAGAACTTATAGGCATAGTTGTTCTCTACATAACCCAAAAAGACAACATCTACAGTTTTAGGACCCAACTTCTTCCTGTTGTACTCTGGGACAAGTACCTTTGTAAGACACCCCTACACTTTGAGGTATTTTAAGTTAGATTTCCTATTTCTTTAGAGTTCAAATGAGCTACTATCCTTATGCTTCTGGGAAACTCTATTTAGAATATGGCAAGCCGTATTCAGAGCATCCTCCCACATATAGGTAGGTAATTTGGAACTCTCAAGTAGAGCATTTATCATGTCAGTTAGGGTTCTATTTTTTCTTTCTGCAATCCCATTAGATTGAGAAAAATATGGAGCGATAAACTGATGAACTATGTCAACAGATTTGCAATATTCATCAAGTTTGTTAGAAGTATATTCTCCCCCTCTATGAGACCTTAAGCTTTTAAGTTTTCTACCAGTTTGTGTTTTTGCTTCATTCCTAAAAATAAGATACTTATCAAAAGCTTCATCTTTTGATTTTAGCAGATACACATAACAATATTTAGCGCCATCGTCTATAAAAGTGATAAAATATTTTTTTGTAATTTCTAGTTAACACTCCATTAAACTCACAGATATTTGTGTGCACCAGATCCAATATTTCAGAATCTCTAACAATTGTATGAAATGATTTCTTACTTTGTTTTTTTTGCACATAAATTTCACACTTTTTACTTTTATCTATGAAATATTCAAGATCATCTTTAAGTTCATCATGTGTTTTACATAATTAAAATTCAGATGACCCAATCTATTATGCAACAAATCAGATGATTCTATATTATAAGCAGCATTAGACAATGAATCAAAAGAAACATCATTCTCTAATTTATTATTGCAAACATGTTCAACATGAAATTTAAACAAACCATCATCTAAATACCCCTTGCCAATAAAGGTTCGAGAATCTAAAATCTTAACTTTATTATATTTAAAATTAAATTTATAACCCTCTCTAACTAGACATGAACCACTTAAAATATTTTTTCTCACTACAGACACATGGTGCACTCTGTGTAAAGATAGAACTCATCCTGAAGAAAACTTCAGGTCTACATGTCCAATCCCCAACACCTTTGCAACTGTGGAGTTCCCCATAGTCACGGATATGCCTGCAGTAGCCTGGTATGAAACAAAGACAGACTTATCAACACAAATATGCATATTAGTCTCAATGCCAACCAGTCACTCAGTTGGGTCATAAACATGATAGATTTACGGGTTAACAGAAACATACCCAATACTGGTCTCAACGACCTTAATCACCATATTGACTTGAGGCGTACCATCGGTGGTCCCATGAGCCTTGGCCTTCTTGGAAGGACATTCCTTAGCACAGTGCCCAACCTGTCTATAGTTCCAGCATGGTTTATTCTTTGCCTTCTTTTAGATTTTGGCCTTAGGTTTAAATTGGTTTTTCATTGCAGGTTTCACTTTTTGACCCTTGCCTTTAAAAGATCTGGTTATCATATTCACTTTAGGTTGTTCAATAGGCATCACAACCTATTTCTAACTCCTATATGCTCTCTCAATGGTTATGGCTACCATAAGATCATCTAAGGAGATCTTTCCTCTACGATGCTTGAGAGACATTCCAAAGTCTACCCAAGACTTAGGAAATTTTTCCATGATGGTCATTACTTAAAACTTCTCAGAAAGTTTCATATCAGCCTCAGCCAAATTATGAAGCAACAATAGAAACTCGTGTGCCTCTTCAGTGACTGACTTGCCCTCAACTATCTCATATTTTAAAAATATGGCAACCGAGTACTTCTTAAGACCTTGGTCGTCGATATTGTATGTTTTGTCAAGTTGATCCCATAAGGCTTTAGCAGTGGTAGATAAGGAACAATATACATCAAAGAAAGAGTTGGACAGAGCCAACAGAATGCAACCGCGACATATACCATCCTTCTCTTTCCACTGTACAGCCGCATTTACAGCGGCATGATCAGGATCAGTCTCAGATACTGAAGGGCATTCGAGTTCTAGAATAGATAACAAGCCTATAGTCATGAACCAGATTTTCATGCGTTGTTGCCAGCGCTTGAAATTTTGACCGGCAAATTTTTTAGGCATACCGGGCATGTCTGCTTTTGGTATGAAACCCGATGCAATCGACATGCTTAGAATCTTCTCTAAGACCGTTAGAATCAAAACCAGAATCATGATATAAATCAGATTTTCATATAACATGATATGCAAATAAAACATTTGATTCACATCATAATAGGGTTCAAGCATGTCATATCCGGTTTGAAACCAAAATCCTGACAAAGGCACCAAATCAAACATATGCATGGAACAAAATAAAAACAACAAAGAAAGCATGTTATTATTCTGCAAAAGGCTAAGGCATATAAAAATACTCCCCTTAGAGAAGATTTGCCCCCGCATACAGTGCAAAAAGGGTCTGGTGTCCTTCCTCCAGGATACAGTAGCCTCAACGATCTGAATCGGTGCACTCTGATAGAAGATCGTCCTTCGAAGACAACCTCAATGAATGACTAATGCAGAACTCTTTTTTCGGGAAACACCCACAGAGGAGCAAAAGAGAGAGAACAAGGAGAGAGAAAATCGAGAGTCACTTTTGTTTGTGTATATGCGTAACCACAACCCTCTTGTCATGTTTTATAACCTCTAAATGGGTAGCAAAACGTGGAAGAGACCCCGTTACCATTTATGAAGTAACATGACCCATAACGGAAAGATCTGTTATCCATTTTTCTTATCCCTTTATTTAATCAAAATAAAAACAATAAATACAAGACAAAAAAAACATTGGACTTAGAATGGATATGGCCCTAAAGGGCCAATTACCCGAACCAACTCAGCTCGGCTCGGCTCGGCTCGGCGGGCGCACGCGCACACGCGTGTGTGTGGTAGCCATCCCATCTCCTTGTTCTTTGGAACAAGTGTTGGAATCTCCATGTAGGTTATAAAGCCCACAACCTTTTTGAGATTCTTCAATATGGGACTATTCCATATCATCAAAGTCCAAAGCACTCTATAAATGAGTGATCCCCAATTGTTTTCTTTCTTTGAATTACCTCCTCATCTCTTTCTACATCCAACAATAGGGAGATGTTATTCATTGTGTATCAAATGAAGATAAGATGCTAATAATGAAGCAACCTATTTTAGCAATTTACAATTACGAAAGTCCCGAAATAGCAATTACTACTGTGGTCAATCAAAAACTTACAAATAGAAACAAATTCTTCATAAATCTCTGCACATTGCAATCATCCTTGACTACCCTTGAAGCATGTATCTGATTCACCTTGCAGACTTTTCCAAGGAGACAAATTAATTGATATCGATTCAATTATAAAGATGGCGCAAAAGGAATAGGAGGTGTGATGCTCAAGGAACCCTAACGGTGTTTTAAAAACACAGCCCTACGAGCGATAGAGATGGAACCAACCTAAGAAAATTCAAAAATCTATGCTACTCAGTTACGCTGTTCTTTTCTATAAAAATGCATTCCAAAATAAATTAGGGCAAAACAGAGCTGACGCTATAACAGAAAAAATGAACACATAGGGAATAGGTGTTTCAACAGGGTTCCTATATATTCAAAATTTTCTATGATGTGTAAAATCACAGAAGGACTCAACACGCGGGAAAGACATCAACAATCTAAAATCCTTAGATTGAAGGGCATTAAAACGGATCCCAAGAAATCGATCAAGCAACAAAATCTATTTTCAATCAGATTATAAAATAAATATTCTACCAGATATCTTAGACTAGAAAATGGGTCATAAGAGTCTTGAAACATAATCAAAGGGTGTATCCTATTCACAGTTCAATCAATCTTATGACCAAGATATCACTCAAAGGAAAAAGAAACAAGAAAACAAAAATGCATATTCAATCTGGAATAACATCTCCAATAGCCTTAAAGAGATCTTAACGGGCTATCAGACCTAGATTCCAGATTCGATTATTTAATCTGATTCAAAAAATCCTAAAAATAAAAATAAAAATCATAATAATTCCTGAATTCTAATAAATCACATTTCTGAATTAAAATTAATACAAAATGTTTTAGATGCTCACAAAAATTAAAATTGTCCATTGGATGTCCGAGATGGACCAAGTTTGCGCATTCAGGACAAATTTTTTTTTTGAACGTGTCCTCCATATGAGTTGCATCAAAAGAATTTCCAACGATTGATGTTTGCTCGAATTTGTGTTCAACTTAAACGAGATCACAACTCGTTAGAAAAAACAAAGAAACAAGAGAATAACGCGTCAATAAGCTAATGCGCCTATGTCCACGAGAAAGGGGCTTCTTTATTTTACTTGTGGCCAGTTGAGCTATGCTCTAGATTTTATACACTTGATGTCAACCGGTTCCTTCATTTGAGAAAGATGATCCAAAGGTTGTTGGAGATCATGTTTATCCTCAATGGCAGCTGTGAAGTTGGAAGTCCTTGTGGTAACCTCATCTGATGTGTCGTGATTAGCTGCATCGTATGAGGATCGATCTTGCCCAACGGTTGTGGGTAAAGATTGATTGTCATGATATTTGCTAACTACACTTGATGATGAGGATCGATCTCGCCCAACGGTTGTAGGTAAAGATCGATCTTTGTGATCTTTGCTAATTGCAATTGATTATGAGGATCGAGATCGGTTAATACCCTCCTGAAAACTAAGCGGTGGGGTCATCCACATGCCTAGTTTGGGTCTTAATGCACAAAAAGACTATTTGGTGAGAGGTTTGGTGAAGATATCTACAACTTGAAGCTGAGATGGAACAAAAGCGGTAACAAGTTGTTGGTGAGACACATTTTCTCAGACCAAATGATAATCAATCTCGATGTGTTTTGACCTGTTATGAAAAATAGGATTCACAGACATGTATAATGCTGAGAGATTGTCACAAAAGAGTGTGGGAGGCTGAGAGATGAAGACCCCGAGATCGCAAAGAATAAAAGTAACCCATGTTAATTCAACCATTGTGGAAGGTAAGGAACGGTATTCAGCCTTAGTGCTAGAACAAGCAACCATTGTTTGCTTTTTTGCGCTCCAAGAAATGCAATTGCCACCAAAGTAAAAACAATAACCAGATGTAAAACGTCGTGTGATAGGGCAACCAGCCCAATCCGTATCGGAGAAGCCGTAAAGAACCATAGGGTTGTGAGCAAGTAACCAGATGCCAAGGTAAAGAGTACCTTTAATATATCCCTAGATGTGCTTGACCAGCTGGAAATGAAACACTGTAGGGGCATGCATGTACTGGCAAACGAAGTTGATGTTGTACGATAAATATGGTTTGGTAATGATAAGATACTGCAGGCTACCAACGAACGAATGTCATCAAATGGAAGAGAATTAGGGGGCACATGTGGCCAACAGACCATGGGGTGGAGATGGGCTTGTAGTCTTTCATTTGAGAATTATCGAGAATATTGATCGCATAACGGGTTTAATCTAATAGAATGACACCTTTGAACTGTTTAACCTGAATACCCAAGAAATGGTGGAGATCACCAAGATCTTTCATGGAAAACTCGTGACTTAATTGTTGAGTGATGTCGGCCAAGAAGAGCGGGTGGCTGCCGGTGATGATAATGTCATCGACGTATAATAATAAATAGATGCATCTACGAGATTGTCGACAAACAAAGAGTGATGAATTCGCAATGCTGCAAAAAAATCCCATGTCTAAAAGGAAGTTGTTGAAATGATCAAACCATTGCTGAGAAGATTGTCGAAGGCCATATAAAGCCCATTGAAGCTTACAAACATGATTAGGTTTAGATGGGTCACATAAGCCAGGGGTTGGTTCATGTAGACAGGTTCTTCAAAAAAGCCATGAAGAAAGGCATTTTTAATGTCAAGTTGGCGGATTGGCCAAGAAGAGGCAAGAGCAATAGATAAGACGATGTGGTAGGCTTGATAATAGGTGAAAAGGTTTCAAGAAAATTGACACCAGGCAACTGGGTAAACCCTTTTGCAACAAGGTGGGCTTTAAGTCTGTCTAAGGTTCCATCAGCATGAAGTTTGGTTTTGAAAATCCACTTTCAACCAACAATATTCATACGAGGAAGATGAGGGACGAGAGTCCAAGTTTGTGTTTAGGAGAGAGCTTGCATTTCATCCTTCATGGCTTGAAACCAACCTGGATGAGCAAGAGCAGTCTTAACATTTTTTGGCTCGTTTAGAATGTCCAACTCGGCAAGGAAGTATTTAGGGTTGGGTTTGATAATGCCAGCCTTAGTGCGGGTGACCGTGGCATGGGTATTAGACGAAGGTAGAGTAGAGGAAGCAGGAAGTGGGCATGGCGTGCCGTCGGATTCAGGTGTGTGGTCAACATGAGTTTCTCTATCAACAAGAGTAGGGAGAGGCTTGAGGTTGCTGGTGAGATTTTGATGATCATGAAGCCTAGAGATTTGCTCATCATGTCACCATTTAGATGGATCTACATAATGTAGTTGTTGATCTTTTAATGGAAGTCAACTTTCATCAAAAACAACATGGCGGCTAATATATACACTTCTAGTCTCAACATGAAGACAATGGTAGCCCTTGTAGTTAGCCCTTGTAGTTATCACTGTAACCCAAAAATATGAATGGAAAGGACCTGGGAAATAGCTTAGTCTTGGCATAGTCACGCAGGTGAGGAAAACATCTTGAACCAAAGACTCGTAAATAATCATAGCATGGTTTATTATGAAAAAGTCTTTCGTATGGAGAAATCAACTACAAGACTGAGCTGAAAAGATGATTTAAAAGCCAAACTACCCAAAATTTTATGGGTAAGCTCGCATGAAAGAGCATGGCAAGACTCAGCTCAACAATACTGTGATGTTTCCTCTCAGCTTGTTTATTTTGCTCGTGTGTGTGCTAGCAAGATATATTATGATGGATTCTATGGTTTCTTAAATATGTTTGAAAATCATTCCTCATAAACTCACCGCCACCATCAGATTGAAAAGTTCTAATGGAGCCTTTGAATCTATTAGACACCAATTTGTGAAATTCACAAAATTGATTCAAAAATCAAACTTAAGCTTTAAGGGGTATATCCAAATATATCTGGAAAAATCATCAATGATAAATGGCATAGTACTTAAATCCTTAAGGAGAAGTTTCGAGGGCTGGTCCTCAAATGTCATAATGAACTTTCTCAAATAACTCATTGCAAGATTTCTGAGAACTTTGAAAAGGTAGACGACGAGATTTTGCCATGAGGCAGTTGTCACAAATGTTTTTTTTTTTCTACCAAAAAATGAAATGAAGTTTTTATTATGCAAAAACTCAACTATATCCATGCTAGGGTGGCCTAGATGATGATGCCAATCATCTCTGCTTATACACTGTCTATTTGAGAAGAAGGCCGCCTTCTATGTAGGCTTCAGGATGTAAATGTCCCTGCTCCTACACCTCGAAGCTATTATTCTCCTTGTCGTCTTGTCCTTTATAAAAAAATGATTATCATAAAACTCAAAAAATAAATCTTGATTTGACGGCAACTGACTAACTGATAAGAGATTTTTCTTCGTGTTTGGAATGACTAAAACATTATTTAGGCTAAACTTTTTTTGGCCGATCTTTTGGTTGGTCGTACCAATGTGAGTAATTGGGAGTCTTTCTCCATTACCCACCATGATTATTTCATTTTCAAAATATTGGCTAAGATTATGGAGCATACCTGGATTGGCTGTGATACGAGAGCTTGAACTAGTATTGGGAAACCAAGCATGATCCTGGTTATTAGAAATTATCATGGCCACTAAGGCTTGAAGAATATCTTCGGTTTGGTACATCTGGTTGAACCTATGATAACACTTGATGGCAGTGTGATTTGGTTTTAAACAAATTTGACATACCATGTTTTTGTCTTTTTATTGGTTACTTTGTTTGCTTTGACAATTTTGGATATCTTTAGGCTGTTGGTTTGAATTTAGATACATCTAATGTAAGACCCACAATTTTTCAGTATCTTTCTGAAGAAATTCATGAGGCATTTCCAAGTAAAAATAGCATCTGAACCCGAAATATGAATAAAATCAATTTGAACCAGTTATGCTTAGGATATTCGTATCTTCATGAATATATGCTTAAACCGTCAAGGAGTCATAACTTTCTCTCTGAATAAAATCAAGAGATTTGTACGAGCCAAGTTTGTTAGTTACGTCAATATGAAGAGAATGTTATACTCAAAAAAAAAATCAGAAAAAATTACCGAAAACCCAAATTTTTTGCAGGACCCACAGAAATGTTGGTGGGACCCACAGAAATATTCCTCAGAAAAACATCTTGTGGGACCCACAAAATATCCCATGAGAATATCTTGTGGGTCTCACCTCAAAAGGAACTAAGGGCAAAGGGGTAAATGGGAAACTTGGGGCCCAAGTTTGAGAAACTTGAGAATCAAGTCTTGTGGGCTATAAAACAACATGCCCCCCTCTCTCTAAAACCATAATTTTTGACCCCCTTCTCTCTCTTGCTTTCTCTCTCTCTCCTAACCTCCCCCAGTGAGCCCAAGTTGGTCTGATCCCACCTGACCTGGCCTGAGCTTGCATGATCTAGTCCTAGCCTGCCTAACCTGGTCCTAGCTCACCTGATCTGGTCCAAACCTAGTTGACTTGACTTGAACCTAGTTGGGTTTGAAGTCAAAGTCAAAGTCATTTTTGGTCCCAAACCCTATTTTGATTTTCTGAACCCAGACCCAACCAGCTTGGGCTAAGTCCGAACCTACTGAACCTAGTTGACTTGGATCGAACCCAGTTTGATTCAAACCACTTGGGTTGAGTAACTTGACCTACTCTTCCTCTTTCTCAACTAAGTCGACCTCATCAGACCTCTCGAAAGAAGGTTCGAGCTTAGTTTGAAGCAGTCGAAGCATCTCGAAGGTGTTTCTTCCGCGATTTGAAGTAAGTTCGCTTCGTTGATCCATCTCACTCAAGTATTTGCTTGTTTGTATATAGCATATACTTTCTAAAGTAGTATCTGATCCTAGTTCTTGGTTGAGCCCTCTAGGACACTTCGGTGTTCACGCGCTCGCCTCGTAACTATCGTTAGATATATATGTTTGAATGCGCAGTATATGCGTTCTTAAAAATGGTATCTCACCCTAGTTTTTGGTTGAGCCATCTAGGACACTTCGGTGTTCACTCGCTTGCCTCATAACTATCGTTGGATACAGATCTTGGTGTATATTGTCTGGATATGGTTGTTGCATCTTATATCGCCAAGGCCTTATAATTTACCTTTGTCGTCGCATCGTATGATGTCAAGGCTCCCTGCTTTTTGTAATTTCCGATTTTGCACTTTCGATTATGCATTTACTTACGTCATCGCGTTGAATGACGCCAAGGCTCCAACTTTCTGTAAATATATATGTAAAATATTTCGTTCAGTTACACACCCCAAACAATAAGTACAGACTTCTGTTTATATTACATATATGGTGCGTAAATGAGCGTTCAAATGGAGATCAACTCCAAATCGCCAATGCGATTTCATTTCTGCTTCTCGATCAAAATTATGCTTGACGAATAAAGCCCCTATTAGAAAGGCTTCCTTTTTGCGCAAAATTGCTTTTTCGTAAAGACTAAGTCATTTGCGTATGGCCCAAGGTTCCAATCAAACTTAATGGATGCAAGGTACGCACAATGGTGTGCATCCATTCCTGAGTTAAAGCATAGCGATTTTCCTGTCAAAGAGGGAAAGTGCTGCTAGAAATTTTGAAAAGATGTTCACCGAGCTTAAAGAAAATACACACTCCCTCAGTTAAAGAGAGGGAGTGCTGCAGAATTTTCTAAAGAAGCTCAACCAAGCTCATAAAGAGTGGAGCATATTACTCCATCATACAGAGGAGGTGTTGTTCATATGCCCTCAATACCTTCTACAACGTAGAAAGATTCATCGCACTCCTGGCGTTGAAGCAGGAGAAGTGCTGGCGGAATGGTTGGCAGAAGAGCTGTCAAAACTAGTTGAATGGCACGAAGATGCCTTATTGTTGAAACAATGTCAGAATGACTCGTCTCCTTGTTGCCTGTAAGGCACCTTACTCATAAGGACCGTTGCGCGAGAGTAGAGGCTGTGTCTTGACAATGCTAAGTGCTCGTTGCGTAAAAATACGTCGAGCAACCGATTCATTGAGATCGAGTCATATGCAAGCTCATTGAGAGACTGATATACAACTAGACTTGTAAGGGTCGTAGAGCCAGAGTACGTTGTTCACCCGAAAGAGGTGAGATGCTCGTGATGACTGAAGTGCCGAGAACAGAGTCAAGTATGCATATGAATAAAATGAAAAGATCCCGCGGTTGATGACCGTGTTAGGGGCACACTGAATGGGGTCGGCTACATACTTCTCAACGGTTGTTCTGTAGGCTGCATTAATAGCTTGTCAGACCGGCAGACCCCTTCAGAATTTCTCACCGAAGAAGACGCTGATGGTGCAGCCTTGAGTGACATATATTACCCCCGAACCTGATAGAGTTCATGATGGCCTCCTTCACTCAGAGGTATAGAGGTCGTGATTATTCTTAAATATCTAAGGATTGAACCCAACTACTACAGTAGCAGGATGCATCCAATACCTACTAGGGACTTCTTTTGGTATGAAATGTAACGTCCTACTAGAGGGATGGGGTC
Source organism: Nuphar pumila (assembly GCF_984573655.1). NCBI lineage: Eukaryota > Viridiplantae > Streptophyta > Magnoliopsida > Nymphaeales > Nymphaeaceae > Nuphar > Nuphar pumila. The sequence goes on from NC_143254.1 coordinate 34,244,498, forward strand.
AACAGGCCTTTGGGGCATCTAAAAATACATAGAATAATCAACCCCCAGATCATCGCGTTGATGCTCAGATATATCTCCCTTAAGCCCAGGGGAAGAGGTTAATTATCGAAGCAAAGTGGTGAGTTTTATGAAAATGCTTTTTAAAATAATGTTTTTAATCAAAATCGAGTGAAAGCCAGACACAAAAAAAATAAAAACCGGCTCGCACGAGTGATGGAGTCCGGGTCGATCTCAGGGAATGAGAGATACTTCTATTCAAACACACAAGCTAAACTACGCTTTATTGCCAAAATAAAAAAAAAATAATAATTAAAGAAATAACTAAGGGAGTACTGCCCCTCAGAGGGCTTAAACAAAATAAATAAATGGTTTTATTACAGACCCAATTAATAAAATAAACCCTAATCTAAGACCAAAAGAAAGGTCTCCAGTGCTCTGAGACTTCTTATCCCTTCGTGATTGATTTGCTTCCCTTTAACCTTCCCTCTGTGTACCCTTTAGATACGTAGGTTGAACACTTTTGTATGGTTTGATTAAGGGCTCCCTGAGAGCTCCTTGAGGGGACCTCAGAGGGTACTTCGAGGGCACAAAAAGGACTCTATCACATGCTCCAATGCTTCCCTGCAAAACACAAAATACAAAACACAAACCGAAGCAGAACGAAGAAAACTAAACACAGAAACTAATAGCTAATGATTAAAAAAAATCAGCAAAAACAAGAATTACACTAACTAAGATAAACTAATAACATAAACTAACCATGAACAACCTATTAACAACCTAACACTAAAAGACAAAATAACAAAACAGATTTAACTAACTAGCATTCAAGAAAGCAAATGTAACAAACTAAGCTTGTCTAATTAAATCAAGAAGTAACTAAAAGCAACTAAATGAAACTAACTATTACTATTTGTTGTACGGTATTAACTAACTGTAAAACATGAAATAATACTACTAGCTACCTAATTAATTGATCTTGGATGAAATAAGAAAATCAGCTAATGTTTAACAAACTATTACAATACATACCCAAAACAACTAACGTCTAATGTAGTAGACTACTTAAAACAAAAAAACAAAAAAACTTAATAAGCTAAAACTAAAACAATCAAAATAAAGGATGAAAACAATTAACATGAAATTTCATTTGACTAACAAACACTACGGCTGACAAACAAAACACACTGAACAAAAACCAGAATCGGATGATAAAACTATGCACTCATGGAAATAAAATAAATAAATAACCTATACTATAAACAAGTCTGACTCATCTATCTAACTAGTATTAATACAGTCCTAATTTGATTAAGCTAACGCTGCAGCCAAAATGCAAGGCAAATCACCCACCTGTGCAAAAGAATTTCAAATGACACAGCAAACCAAAACCGACTATTCTAATTCTAAACTATTCAAAGAGCAAAATCTATAATGGAATGACAGAAAGCATACCGGCTAGATTTTATTTTGCCAAAAATTATCAATTAATCAATAACGATCTAATGTCTAACTTAAGCATTAAAAGTAACAGATCTGGAATTGAAATCTGCACTAAATCAGCTATCCTAATGCTAAATCTAAACAAAAATGAACAACATTGCTTAATGATAAAATCGGGTTTCATAGAAACACAAGAAAAACAATAAAATAATCGACCAATCGCTAGAAAGAACTACTTACGTGATCTGAAAACAAAAATTACATAAAAACTGGCTGCAACTTATGTTAAACTAAATCTGACCTAAAATTAATCAAGCATCAAATCAAGAAACATGAGGACAACCTATAAACCTATAAAAAAAATGATTCACGTAGATTACGATTTTCCTATTCATAAATCAAGAAACGACTACTCTATTCGAACCAAAATATTCTTTTCTTTTCTATTTTTTCAGATGCAAAACATAAAATAAACTAAATTAAATATGCAGATGATGCAATGATCTAAAACTATATGCGATGGAAAACCTAAATCTACTCTGAAAAAGATAGAGAAATAAACAACCTGTCACGGATCATCTTCGTTGGATGAGTTGAGAAGAGAAGATGGTCAATCCAGCTGCATCCACTCTACCCCAACGAAGATGAAGAAGTTGCCGATGATGAAAGGGTTCGAAGCTTGAAGAAAAAGAGGAAGAAAAAGAAGAAGAGGAGAATAAGGAGAGAAAGAAATCGACAAAAGAGAGAGGAAAAGCAAGGGAGAGAGAGAAGAGGGAGGCAAGGAGGAGAAACAAGAGGGCTGCTGGAAAAAACAACATCCATGGCTAGAAAAGATGTATTTATAATGATCTAATTAGGTCAAAACAGGTTTTTCAAAAAGAGTCTGAAGATTTTCACTAATTTCCAAAACAAGGTCTCTTCTAAAAAACATGTTTTTCTAAAAATCAAAACTTACTAAGCTAATTAAAATTTGGCTAATACGAACCTATACTAATTGAACTACAATTAAGAAAATCTAAATCTAATAAAAACATTAAAAACGCAGGGAAAGCTTTGAAAAACATAAATTTCTGATAATTTCCATTTCAAAGTGGTTTCTTAAAACTAACAATAAAACTGGGTTTTTAAATCGATTTTAACATGGATCATGCATAAATAATGATTAATGAAATACAAAATATTATGCATGATCAATAAACATTAACTTAGGTTCAACGATGCTTGAATATATGAGTGAATGGACGTTGTTGAGTCAAGTCCTGCATAACCTTTGTGAAGGTGTCATGATCGATATACAACTAGACTGACTCGGCAAAGACTTGTGTTGTATCTGCATGACTAGAGTTGTTCTTAGATACGTGGGACACGGATGTGCCAAGTATAAAGACTTGAGCACGACATTCAGCCTTAAAGAGGCGTGCGCTAAGTCATGAAGACTTGAGCAAATATTTAACTCACAGCCCTAAGGAGGCTCTTGCGATATACGCTAAGTGGTGAAGACTTGAGCATCGTTATTGCGAACTGCGACCCTGAGTGGTCAACACATTTACTTGAGTTGAATGGATGCATGATTTCTTGCTTACCAAACTATCAGTGGTTCTGACTCTGTTTAATGAGGATTTCAGGTGTTGAAGTTGCGTTCCAATGTGCGAAGCAAGACGACATCGAGTTACAGAGTTTCTCTAGATAGAGTTGTACTGTTTTCTTTTATTGAACCTATACTGCTTTCCCAAGCAGTGATGTTGTAATAAACATGTGATTTTCGATAAAATGGAACACTTTGGTGGTCAATGAGTTGCTTGGCCACATACCTGTAATGTGCTTAAAGTTTTCTAAAACAGACGACTCATTATCGTCTGATTCTGCTGCTAAAAGCTTTTGTAAGTTCTGCTGCAAAGAAAAAAAAAATTCATGAAAAATTTAACTTAGCTTTGTTTTGAAAATCTGAGGAGTTACAGAATTGGTATCAGAGCATGTGTTTGAGAAACCTGGTTTAAGATCCGTCATGTTTGCGGTATCGCACTGTAAGAATAAATTTTATATTTTTTTCTGATTTGGGTGTATATGTGTGAATAGATAAATGACTCCTAGAATGAGGAGAACCATGTCAAGCGAGGAGTCTCATACATAGGAGTTCTTGCTAGAGACACTCAACAACCTGGTGACAGTCATTCATGAAACGAGGCAAGCACCAGCCCCGCCTTGCAACGAGAACCATAAAGGAATAACTTATGAGAAGTTCCTCAAGCTTGATCCACCGGTTTTCGTCGATAAAACCGATCTAGAGCTTGCAGAAAGCTGGATCGAGCAGACAGAACGTGTCTTTCTGGTATTAGGAGTACCAGAGGAGAAAAGGATAAATTTTGGCACGTACAGACTGAAGGACAATGCACAGAAGTGGTGGGATACCACTAAGTTGATCCAGTTCTCACAAATCAAAGTCATCCCATGAACCGACTTTCGGAAGACTTTCATGAATAACTACTTCTCGTTGCACTCCAGAAATAAAAAGAATATGAAGTTTCTGGAATTAGAACAGGGTGGTATGAGTCTCATTGATTATACTACCAAGTTTCAGAACCTTGAGCGATACTGCTCTACGTTATTTGACACTGACTAGAAAAGGGTCGATAAATATATAAATGGATGGCAAGGATGGTTACGGTCTCGTGTCATAACCAGTATGCCCCCAAACATTCTAAGTTATTATAGCAGCATCTTCAAAGATTAGCGCAGATTGAGAGCGATCCAAAGGGGTCGTAGGAAAGAGACATGTAACCAGTAATGGGAACAACAAGAGGATGTTCTCAGGTAGACAGGAATCATGACCACCTTTTTATAAAAGGGTTTTTTAAGATAACAATTTTACTCTACAGGCCGAGCGGCCATTGCAGATGGTAGAAGCCAATCAGCCCTACCAACAGTCTAATTTTCATTGTCCAAGGTGTAGTTCAAATCACCCGAGAGGGGTTTGTCCTCGCGATACTGGAGGTTGCCAATATTGCGGTAAACCAGAGCATCGTACAAGTGAATGTCGCAAGAAGGCCTCAGATCTTCAACGGAGAAATATGGGATCTAGAGGACCCTCTCAACAAACACAACCACAATGACTACCACTACCCAGGGCAGAGCAGAAACCCATGGCAGGTCGTGTCTATGTAGTGACAGCCGAACAACTCACGGATAATGACAGTAGCAAAGAGTCTGAATACTTTGATAGATAGAGTTGTAATGGGTAAAGAGCAATCGAAAGACAAAATCCAATAAATGCTTGAGACAAGTGGCTTATGACCTTGTGTACGGTCATCTAGATCGATATGTATCCTTGCTCTCTAAAGTAATTTTGGCTTTGTTAAATTGAATTTTAAGTGCTTATGTCCAAAATTGATGGCTATATACCCCATAATTGAGAAATTAAGTTTGCGTAATTAGAACGCTAAAAGTCACTTAATAAAATAAACCATTGAGAAATTGTTCTCAAGAAGAGAGTTTTGTGAGGTTTTACATATTCAAGATTAGATAGTCTAGCCCGGGCGAGCCTGTGAGGGTATACAGCTCCGTGTGAGTGTATATGTTTCAAAACCAGTAGCTTGGCTAGTATGATTCTGTGAGGGTGTATTGATCCAATATCAGGTAAGTCTGACGAGGGAAAACCTGTGAGGAGGTACATTTTCAATACCAGGTAGTCTGACAGAGAATTTGTTCCAAAATTGTTAAATCCTAGTAGGAATGATTTATGTGTATGAAATAGTTACACAAAATGGCTATCTTGATAGCCGGTTGGAAGAACATCAACAACAACAACAACAACAACAACAACAACTACGCCTTCATCCCAAAACAATTGGGGTCAGCGATATGAACCAAAAAAAATTCATTTTGGGTCTTCCACATGAATCCTTTTCCTCCAATCATTTCTATCCAACGCCATGTCCTCGGTGAGGTTCAAAGCATTCATATCCTTTCCTATCATCTCCATCCAAGTCTTCCTAGGCCTACCCCGACCTCTTTTAACTAATATATTTTCCCATTTCTCCAACCTTCTAACTGGAGCATCATTAGGCCTTCGCCGAATATGTCCAAACCACCGTAAACGATTCTCTCGCATCTTATTTTCAATGGGTGCAACACCTACCTTCTTACGTATCTCTTCGTTCTGAATCTTATCTTTTATTGTATTTCCACACATCCATCTAAGCATCCGCATCTCAGCTACACTCATTTTTTGAATATGATGTCTCTTGGCAGCCCAACATTCCGTACCATAAAGTAAAGCGGGTCTAATAGTCGTCCTATAAAACTTTCCCTTCAACCGCAATGGCATTCTACGATCGCACAGCACTCCAGTAGCACTTTTCCATTTCATCCACCCAACCTTTATCCTATGATTTACATCTCCATCAATTTCTCCATACTTTTGAATGATGGATCCCAAATATTTGAAATAATCATTCACCGGTATATCTTGCTCACCAAGCTTCACTACACTCCCATCACTACTTCGTTGCTTACTAAACCGACATTCCATATATTCAGTCTTACTCTTACTCAACTTAAAACCTCTAGCTTCCAATGTCTGTCTCCATAATTCTAACTTAGCATTAACCCCACCTCTAGACTCATCAATCAAAACAATATCATCAGCAAACAACATACACCACGGTACATTTTCTTGAATTGATCTCGTAAGCTCATCCATCACTATCACAAATAGGAAAGGGCTTAAAGCAGATCCTTGATGTAACCCAACCGTTATCGGAAAATTGGTTGTCACCCCTCCACAAGTGCGGACATTGGTTACTACTCCTTCATACATATCTTTAATTATACTAATGTACTTGAGAGAAACACCTTTCTTCCTCATTGTCCACCAGAGAACGTCCCTAGGTACTCTATCGTATGCCTTCTCTAAATCAATAAAAACCATATGCAAATCTTTGTTCCTCTCTCTATATCTTTCAATAAGTTGTCTAAGAAGATGTATAGCTTCCATAGTTGATCTTCCAGGCATAAAACCAAATTGATTCTCCGATATCATGACAACCTTCCTCAACCTAGACTCAATCACCCTCTCCCAAAGTTTCATAGTATGACTCATGAGTTTTATACCACGATAGTTTGTGCAATCTTGTATATCACCCTTATTCTTATATGAAGGCACCAAAGTACTCTTCCTCCACTCATTAGGCATCTTATTTGTTCGCCAAATCAAGTTAAAAAGATTTGTCAACCATTCTAAACCTTTCTCTCCCAAGCATTTCCAAGCCTCGATAGGTATACCATCTGGGCCAACTGCCCTTCTTGATTTCATTTTCTTCAAAGCCTCTGCAATTTCTTTCTTTTGAATCTTGCGCATGAAGTCACGATTTATCTCATGAAAAGGAATGGAGAAGTCTCCAAGATCTTGAGCATGACTATCATTAAATAGCTTATCAAAATAATCTTTCCATCTCTCCTTAATCTCCTCATCTTTGACTAAAACCCTTTGCGTTTCATCTTTGATACATCTAACCATACCCAAATCCTTCGATTTCCTATCTCTCATCTTTGCAAGCCTATAAATATCCTTCTCGCCTTCTTTGGTATCCAACTTGTCATAAACCTCCTTATATACCTTAGCCCTCGCGTTTCGAACAACTTTTTTAGCTTCCTTCTTTACTATCATATACTTCTCCAAATTCTCATTATCACGACTCTTAGATTTCTATAACACTCTCTTTTAACCTTAATAGCTAATTTGACATCCTCGTTCCACCATGATGTATCCTTACCTAGTGGTGCACCGCCTTTAGACTCACTCAATACCTCCTTAGCTACTTTTCTCATACCACCCGCTATCTTATTCCACATTGATTCTGAATCCTCCTCGAGACACCAATCAACTTCCTTAACTACCTGCTCTACAAACATTCCTTGTTTAGCTCCTTTCAGTGCCCACCACTTAATTCTAGGATCTATCCTATGTCTATCCCTTTTGCGGCATTGTCTAATTCTAAGATCTAAAATTAAGACTCTATGTTGTGTAGCTACACTTTCTCCTGGTATAACCTTACAATCGATGCAACAACCCCTATCTCTCTTTCTAAGTAGGAAAAAATCTATCTGACTCATATTAACCCTACTTTTAAATGTTACTAGGTGAGACTCCCTCTTCCTAAACCAAGTGTTTGCTAAGATCATATCATAGGACAAACAAAAATCTAAAATCCTTTCTCCACTTTCATTTCTTTCTCCTATACCATAGCCTCCATGGATATTCTCAAATCCATCCCTACTAATGCCTACATGTCCATTAAGGTCACCGCCGATGAAAAGCTTTTCTCCATAAGATGTCTCTTGTACTACTCCATCTAAATCTTCCCAAAATTGATGCTTAATGGAATCATCTAAACCTACTTGAGGTGCATAAACACTAATAATATTAATAATATCCGTACCTAATACTAATTTAATAAGTAAAATTCTATCACCCTTCCTACGGACCTCAACTACATTATCTATAAACTGACGACTCATAACAATCCCTACTCCATTCCTATTCCTATTTATTCCTGTATACCAAATCTTATATCCCCAAGGTTCTATCACTTTAGCTTTCTCACCTACCCATTTGGTCTCTTGAAGACATAAAATATCAATCTTTCTCCTACACATAACATCTACTAACTCTACCAACTTACCAGTTAAAGACCCTATGTTCCAAGTGGCTAACCTAATTTTAAGGTCTTGGACTAACTTCTTTACCCCCACCCGTCCAACAAAGCGAGGGAACCCTTGCCTATTTGACACCACACCCGGGCGCCGGTGTGACGCGTCGCTTCTGGGCGACGACCTAGCAACCCTTGCACATTTATCACTGCCTCCGGGCCTAGAGAGTACAGCGCGTCGCTCAGTAGGGAACGCCCCAACGAAATTCTCATATTGGTTCATTTTCATAGGATATGACAAAGTTTTTATGCTGGCTGTCACAGGCCTACCGCAACCCTCCTCGTTTATCCGGGCTTGGGACCGGCAGTGTATAACTACACAGGCGGAGTTATTGTAGCGTAATTTGAACTCAGATATGAGAAGCATACCTCATCGATCATGAATCATGATATGAGGTTATGATTGAAATGAATACAATGTTAAACTAAGTGAATAACATTATGAATCTAACATGTGAGAGAAATATCTCGAGTTACGCACTTAGTACTCTTAACAAAATTTCGCGAAGGAAATTCTTTTAAGGGGGTAATGATGTAAGACCCACAATTTTTCAGTATCTTTTTGAAGAAATTCATGAGGCATTTCAAGGAAAAAATAGTATCTCAACCCAAAATATGAAACAAATCAATTTTTACGAACCAGTTATGCTTAGGATATTCGTATCTTCGCGAATATATGCTCAAACCGTCATGGAGTCATAACTTCCTTCCTAAATAAAATCAAGAGATTTGTATGAGCCAATTTTCTTAGTTGCGTCAATACGAAGAGAATGACATACTCAAATTTTTTTGGAAAAAATTTACCGAAAACCCAAGATTTTTTCGGGACGCACGAAAATATTGGTGGAACCCACAGAAATATTCCTCAGAAAATATCTTATGGGACCTACAAAATATCCCATGAGAATATCTTGTGGGCCTCACATCAAAAGGAACCTCTTGGAATTAAAAAGAAGCCAAGTGCAAAGGGGTAAATGGGAAACTTGGGGCCCAAGTTCGGGAAACTTGAGAATCAAGTCTTGTGGGCTATAAAAAGGCATGCCCCCTCTCTCTAAATTCATAATTTTTGACCCCCCTTCTCTCTCTTGCCTTCTCTCTCTCTTCTAAACCTCCCTCAGTGAGCTTAAGTGGGTCTGAGCCCACCTGACCTGGTCTGAGCCTGTCTGATCTGGTCCTAGCCTGCCTGACCTAGTCCTACCTCACCTGACCTAGTCCAAACTTAGTTGACTTGACTTGAACCTAGTTGGGTTTGAAGTCAAAGTCTTTTTTTGTCTCAAACCCTGGTTTGATTTTCTGAACCCAGACCCAGCCAGCTTGGGCTAAGTCCAAACGTGCTGAACCTAGTTGACTTGGACCAAACCCAGTTTGGTTCAAACCACTTGGGTTGAGTAGCTTGACATATTCTTCCTCTTTCTCAACTAGATTGACCTCATCTGACCTCATCTGACCTCTCAAAGGAAGGTTCGAGTTCAGTTCGAAGTAGTAGGAGCATCTCGGAGTCGTTTCTTCCGCGATTTGAAGTAAGTTCGCTTCGTTGATCCATCTCACTCAAGTATTTGCTTGTTTGTATATAGCATATACTTTCTAAAGTAGTATATGATCCTAGTTCTTGGTTGAACCCTCTAGTACACTTCGAAGTTCACGCGCTCGCCTTGTAACTATCGTTAGATATATATGTTTGAATGCACAGTATATGCATTTTTAAAAATGGTATCTCGCCCTAGTTTCTAATTGAGCCCTCTAGGACACTTCGGTGTTCACTCGTTCGCATCATAACTATCGTTGGATACGGATCTTGGTGTATATCGTCTAGATATGGCTGTCGCATCTTATATCGCCAAGGCCTTATAATTTACCTTTGTCGTCGCATCGTATGATGTCAAGGCTCCCTACTTTTTGCAATTTTTTAGTATGCATTTTCGATTCTGCACTTTCAATTATGCATTTACTTACGTCGTCGCGTTGAATGATGTCAAGGCTCCTGTTTTCTACAAATATATATGTAGAATATTTCGTTCGGTTACACACCTCGAACAATAAGTATATGCATTTTCTTTACGCTGCCGCCATATAAAGTACAACTTCTGCTTATATTACATATATGATGCATAAATGAGTGTTCAAATGGAGATCAAGTCTAAATTGTTAATGTGATTCTATTTCCGCTCCTCGATCAAGATTGTGCTTGACGAATGAAGCCCCTATTGTAACAGCTTCACTTTTGCGCAAAACTGCTTTTTCGTAAAGACTAAGTCATTTGCGTATGGCCTGGCTATGGCTCAAGGTTTCAATCAACCTTGATGGATGCAAGGTATGCACAATGGTGCACATCCATTCTCGAGTTAAAGCGTAGCAATTTTTCCATCAAAGAGTGGAAGTGCTGCTGGAAATTCTGAAAAGATGCTCACTGAGCTTAAAAGAAACACACACTCCCTCAGTTAAAGAGGAGTGCTGCAAAATTTTCTGAAGAAGCTCAACCAAACTCATAAAGAGTGGAGCATATTACTCCATCATACAAAAGAGGTGTTGTCCATATGACCTCAATACCTTCTACAACGTAAAAAGATTCGTCGCACTCCTGCCGTTGAAGCAGGGGAAGTGCTGGCGGAATGGTTGGCAGAAGAGCTGCCCGAACCAGTTGAATGGCACGAAGATGCCCTAATGTTGAAACGATGCCAGAATGGCTCATCTCCTTGTTGCTTGTAAGGGCACGTTACTCGTAAGGGCCGTTGCGCCAGAGTAGAGGTTGCGCCTTGACAAGGCTAAGTGCTCATTGCATAAAAATATATTGAGCAGTCAATCCATTGAGATCGAGTCATATGCATGCTCATTGAGAGACTGATATACAACTAGACTTGTAAGGGCCGCAGAGCTAGAGTACATTGTACACCCATAAGAGGTGAGATGGTTGTGATGGTCGCAGTTCCGAAAGCAGAGTCAAGCATGCATATGAATAAAATGAAAAGACCCCTCGATTGATGACCGTGTTAGGGGCACACTGAATGGAGACGGCTACATACTTCTCAACGGCTGCCTTGTAGGCATTCATTAATAGCTTGTGAGACCGGTAGACCCCTTCAGAATTTCTCACCGAAGACGATGGTGATGGTGCAACCTTGAGTGACATATATTACCCCCGAACCTGATAGAGTTTATAATGGCCTCCATCACTGAGAGGTATGGAGGTCATGGTTATCCTTAAATATCTAAGGATTTAACCCAACTACTGCAGTAGCAGGATGCATCTAATACCTAGTAGGGACTTCTTCTGGTATTGAATGTACCATCCTACTAGTGAAATTCCACTAGAGGGGGGTGAATAGTGAAATACAATATAGATGAAAATAGAGGAATGAAAATAATTTTGATAGGTTTTGAATGACATTGGAAGTGAGTGATTTTTAGAATTTAGACAAATAAGGAAATCCGTGAGTAGTAAGTTAAGAGACTTGTGAATGACAAATCAAATCAATGTTTGAAGATAGTGTATTATATTGGGTTGAGAAGGACATAGTTTTGAAATATATAGATTTTACTATGGGTGAGTTTATCGATTAGTGAGAGAAGCCATTAATAGAATATGGGGTGTCATGTTGAATTATAAAGAGTGAATGATTTTAAAAATAATGGCCTAATAAAACAAGCAACTTTTTACTTTATGTGGAAGTATTCTTAATTCGTGAATGGAGAGTTTAGAATAGGACAACCCATGGGGTATGAGTGAGAGGCAATAATTTGTTATTTAATAAGTATATATTTTGATATGTGTGAAAAAAGAATGAATAGACATAAAGAAGGGTGATACGAATATGTGGTTTGAAAGATATGACATTTTGGAAAGAAAAGAATGCCTTAAAAAATGTGTCATGATTAATGTGTTTTCACATTTGTGATTTCTATGAGTATACGTAAATATGAGAGGGACATACTTTGACTATGAATAGTGGTGAGAGAGATGATGAGACAAAAAGATATTCATGAGTGAAGAGTAATAATTGCTTACATAAGAATTATTTTTGTGGATATGCGTGGAAGGAGTGTGAGTAGTCATAGAGAGAAGTGAGATGACATATATGGATTTTTGAGTAGGATAAGAAGTAATAAAAAATTCATGATTGATATGAGATGAAATACATGAGATAAAGTTATGATTGACATGAATTAATCTTTATTTAATAAACATATTTTTAAAGAAACTCGATTTGAGGAAGTTCATAGTTATTAGAGAATAAAGTTAAGTTTTAAATTAGTAAAGGAGTCACAAACAAGAATTGACAAGAATGGAGACTCAATTCGTATGAGAGAGAGAGAAAGTACTAAAGGTACTAATGAGAAAAAAATATGAAGGACAAGGTTTTAATGAGTCTCGATTGGAGAGAGATATAAAATATATGAGAAGGAGCTTCATATAATATATATATATAGAGAGAGAGAGATAAAAAGGTGATACAAAATGTACTAATGGGTGGAGTACAAGTGTTTTTATGATACTTTTTGTAAAAGATGTAAAGCATGAAGAGATGATAATAGATAGTTCGTTAGGGTATGATATAAAAGATGATATAGTAAAAATTTACGTGAGATATAATAGAGTGTACGTAATCTAGGATATATCAAATGATATAGTAAAAATTTACGTGAGAACATAGCAACTAGATCTTTAGAAAAAGGTAAAAGAACAAAAAAAAAATAATCATTTGATTTTAACTAATAATTTGAAAAGCAAGAGTTCTCATAAACTAATATGTTATCATGTAGAAGGTGAATCAATTTATCGTAAGAGAAGTTTTCACAAAAGGACAAAAATAATAAAGGAGTTATGAGATGAGTGATGGGAACAATGTTATGATAGCTTTTAATATAATTAGTTTTTATGGATATGAGTGAAAGAAGATAGGACAAGGAGTCATAATGGATGTGTACTTGAAAGATGACAAGTTGAAAGACATAAAGAATGTGTCTTATAAGAGTTTAAAGTGTACGTGAATATGGAAACCTAGTTTAACAAAAATCGATAAGAAGAAAAGCTATTTAAAATAAGATTTTAACAAAACTTATAAGAAGTATTATAATAAGTGTGATTAATTTATAAGTTACTTAGTTTGCATATTCCTAGTTCTCTTCTAATTCGTGTAAAGTCTTCATGTTTCAATGGTTTAGTGAATATGTCTGCTAACTGTTGATTAGTGGGTATGAATTCTAGTTTAATTATGTTGTTTAAGACTTGTTCTCTTAAGAAGTGGTGTCTTATTTGAATGTGCTTAGTTCGTGAGTGTAAAATAGGATTCTTAGATAAGTTTATAGCACTCGTATTATCACAGAAAATAGTTATATTTTCAAAATTTAAACCAAAATCTTTTAAGGTTTGTTTCATCCAGATAACTTGTGTACAGGCTAGGCTAGCAGCAATGTATTCGGCTTCAGTAGTTGATAAGGATACACAGTTTTGTTTCTTACTGAACCATGATACTAGTGAGTGCCCTAGCATATGACATGTTCCACTTGTGCTTTTTCTGTCAGATTTACTTCCAGCAAAGTCAGCATCGTTGTATGAGATTAGATCAAATGTAGAGGATTTTGAATAGAATAATCCAAAATCAACTGTCTTTTAAATATCTCATTATTCTTTTTACAGCTTTAAGATGTGATTCTTTTGGATTTGACTGAAATCTAGCACACAAGCAAACACTGAACATAATATCTGGACAGCTAGCAGTTAGATAAAGAAGTGATCCTATCATACCTCGGTATACCTTTGTATCAACAGACTTACCATCTTCATCTTTGTCCAGAACAGTAGTAGTGCTCATAGGAGTAGATTTTGAAGCAGTTGAGTTCATGTTGAACCTCTTCAGAAGTTCACGAGCATACTTAGATTGATTGATGAAAACTCCATCCTTGGTTTGCTTAATATGCAGTCCAAGAAAGTAGGTGAGTTCTCCCATCATACTCATTTCAAATTCTTTCTGCATGGACTTAGAAAATTCTTCACAAAGAGTGCTGTTAGAAGATCCAAAGATGATATCGTCTACATATATTTGAACAATTAGGGTATGATTATTCACTATTTTAACAAATAATGTAGAGTCTGTTTTGCCAACAGAAAAACCAGTTTTTAACAAAAAGGTTTTAAGTCTATCACACCAAGCACGAGGTGCTTGTTTTAAACCATACAAAGCACGTTTGAGTTTGAAAACATGATCTGGATATTGTTCATTTTCAAATCCTGTAGGTTGTTTTACATAAACTTCTTCATTTATAAAACCATTTAAGAAAGCACTTTTAACATCCATTTGATATAATTTGAAATCCATATAGCTTGCATATGCTAGAAACATTCTAATAGATTCAAGTCTAGCAACAGGAGCAAATGTTTCATCAAAATCAATACCTTCCTCCTGGTTGTATCCTTGAGCTACTAGTCTGGCCTTGTTTCTTATAACATTACCTGTTTCGTCTAGCTTGTTTCTGAATATCCATCTTGTCCCAATGATTGGATGATCCTTTGGTCTAGGTACAAGATCCCAAACTTCATTTCTTTGGAATTGATTCAGTTCTTCAGTCATGGCTAGCATCCAGAACTCATCAATGATGGCTTCATCAATCTTCTTTGGTTCAAGTTGAGAAATGAATGCCATATTTGCAATTCGTTCTAACTGAGCTCTAGTCTGAACCCCCTTTGTCAGTTCTCCCAAAATCTGCTTTTGAGGATGATCTTTGATATCGACAAATGTTCTTTGATGATCATCTTCATTAGACTTAGCTGTGTTATCTAAAAATAAATCTGTACTTTCAACATCATCATCATTAGTTTGCTTATGAACAAATTGATCAATAGATTCACAAAAACTAACATGCATAGATTCTTCAATAGTATTATAACTCTTATTAAAAACTCTGTATGCTTTACTATGACTTGAATATCCTAAGAATATGCCTTCAACAGATTTAGCATCAAATTTATCCAGGCTATCTTTTGTGTTTAGGATAAAGCATTTACATCCAAAGACTTTGAAATAGTCTATTCTTGGAGTTCTGTCATAGAATAGTTCATAGGGAGTTTTATTTAATAAGGGTCTAA
The DNA here is from genome assembly GCF_984573655.1 of Nuphar pumila. NCBI lineage: Eukaryota > Viridiplantae > Streptophyta > Magnoliopsida > Nymphaeales > Nymphaeaceae > Nuphar > Nuphar pumila. The sequence goes on from NC_143254.1 coordinate 34,259,729, forward strand.
TGAGAACTCTATTTGTTATATAGCATGTAGTATTAACAGCTTCTGCCCAAAAAGATTTAGCAAGATTATTGTGTTGGAGCATAGTCCTGGCAGATTCCTGAAGGGTTCTATTCTTTCTTTCTACTACACCATTTTGAGGTGCAGCTCTAGGAAAGGCAAAGTTATGAGAAATACCATGCAAGTTACAAAAATTTACAAAGAGTTCATTTTCAAATTCTCCTCCATGGTCACTTCGAATTTTAACAATAGAACACGATTTTTCATTTTGTAATTTTTTACATAAAATTTCAAATTGACAAAACGTATCACTTTTGTTTTTCAAAAATATTACCCAAGTAAATCTTGAGTAGTCATCCACAATGACAAAAGCATATCTATTATGATTAAGACTAGCTACTCTAGAAGGACCAAAAAGATCCAGGTGGAGAAGCTCTAAAGGTCTTTTACTTGAAATGATATTTTTTGATTTGAAAGATGTTTTTGACAGTTTTTCTAATTGACATGCATCACAAAAATAGTCCTTTTTAAAAGATATTTTGGGTAACCCACGTACTAACTTATCTTTAGCTAATTTAGACATGTATTTAGAATTGACATGACCCATTCTCATGTGCCATAGATATTGAGTGTCATTATTAGCTATGAGGCAATGTTCTGTGATGTTTTCTAGGTATAGTTCATATATATTATTCTTTCTTATACCTTTTAAGATGATGTTTTTGTTGGTGTCTGCTATGAGGCATGCATCATGATTAAATCTAACATTATAACCTGTGCCACACATTTGACTGATACTTAGTAGGTTATATTTTAAGCCTTTAACAAGGAGAACGTCTTTGATAAGAGGTCTATCTATGTTACCAATATTACCAATGCCAATTATCAAACCTTTGTTGTTATCTCCAAAGGTGACGGTTCCTCCTTCTTTATGATGAAGAACAACAAAAAGGTCTGGATGTCCTGTCATGTGTTTTGAACATTCACTGTCTAGAATCCATCTGTTCTTCTTATTTGGAGCCTGCAAATCATTAAGTAAAATTTCTTTTTGGTACCCAATCGGGTCCCTTTTTGTTAGACCTTGGAACCCATATTCATTTGGATTTGGGTTTGTCTACAACCTTAGAGGAGTTAAAAAGATTAGCATTATAATACTCCTTATTTGGTTCAGATGAACTTTTCACAAACGTGGTCTTTTGATTCATACAAGAAGGCTTTTTGAAATGAGAGTAGCCAATACCATTCTTGTAAAAAGAGACTTTATGAGAGGATAAGAGTTTATCCAAGTTCTCTTTACCTTTAGTAAACTTGAAAACCGTTTTCATGAGGTTCTCAGTTTTACTTTTTAGCTCTGAAATTTCTACTTGCAGATTTTTAGTTTTGGAGCTAGTAGAAGAAATTTCAGACATAAGCATAAGGTTTTTCTTTTTCAACTCAGAATTTTCACTGCTGAGCTTTTCATTCTTTTGGGAAAGCTTTAGATTTTCAGATTTTAAATCTTTATTTTTGAAACTCAATTTTCTAGATTCTTTAAATAGTTCTTGAAAAGCATCTAGAAGTTCTTCAAAAGAAAAATCAGAGATTTCACTTACCGAACTTTCGTTTGCCATGAAGCACATGTTTGCAGTTTCGGCTTCATCATCACTTGACTCTTTACTAGTGGATGGTTCTGAATCATCCCATTGAGCATGCAGAGCCTTTTTCTTGAAGAACCTCTTCTTTGGTTCCTCAGTCTTGGACTTTCTTTTGAGAAGGGGACAGTCACGTCTTAAGTGGCCTGGCTTATTACACTGATAGCACATGGGATCTTCTTTAGGATCTTTTCTTTCCTTGTGCCTATTTGGAAGCCGGTTCCTTCTCATGAAGCACTGGAATTTTCTGGTAAGTAGCGCAATTTCTGATTCTTTATCTGAGTCGTCATTCTCAGATAGGGCTGGGAAAGCTAGAGTTTTCTTTACTGGTTGCTCTTCTTCCCTTCTTTCTTTCATGTGGACTTCATAGGCCATAAGATTTCCTATTAAGTCGTCCAAAGTAAGCTTAGATAAATCTTGAGCTTCTTCAATAGCTGTAGTCTTTTTCTCCCAATCAGTTGTGAGAGATCTCAAGATTTTCTTCACCTTTTCAGTCTGGGAATATGTTACACCCAGAGATTTCAGATCGTTGGTGATGTTGGTGAATCTGGTAAACATCTCTGTGATGGGTTCATCTTTGTTCATTTTGAACAACTCATATTTTCTAACAAGAGATGAGATTTTGGCTTCTTTCACTTTGTTGGTTCCTTCATGAATAACTTCCAAAGAATGCCAAATATCATATGCATATTCACATATAGATATTCTATTGAATTCGTTCTGATCAATGGCACAATATAAGGCATTCATAGCCTTTGCATTTAGGTTTGCCATTTTTTTTTCTTCATCAGACCATAAGCTATAGTCTGCGGATGGAGATGTGTATGGATGCTCAACAATTTTTCATACAGCAAAATCTATGGATTTGAGAAATATAGTCATTCTGCACTTCCAGTATCCATAGTTGGAGCCATTGAAGAAAGGTGGACGAGATGCGTGTTGACCTTCAATATCACGAGCATAGGAGGTAGATGCCATTTATGCTGGAAGACTTGTTACATCGAAACTAGCAAACCTGCTCTGATACCAAATGAAATTCCACTAGAGGGGGGATGAATAGTGAAATACGATATAGATCGATAAAATAAAATAATCAGGCAATAAGGTACAACACATAAAACACAGAATTTATACTGGTTCGGTCAGTACCCAGACCTACATCCAGTCCCCAAGCAAACCACTTGAGCTTTCCACTATAACATCCGAGTCACCGGATAAATAGTACAACACCCTCTTCCTCAGAGGTCTTCTTCTCTCAACAGAGAAGGGGCACACTCTCTTCCACAGAGGTCTTCTTCTCTCAACAGAGAAGGACAACACCCTCTTTCACAGAGGTCTTCTTCTCTCAACAGAGAAGGGAAACACCCTCTTTCACAGAGGTTTACTTCTTTCAATAAAGAAGGAAAACAGTGAATAACAGAGTTACAATACTTCCTATAGAACCTTCAGAATGATATGAATGCACGAATGAAGGATTCTCAGAATGTTCTGTTTGTCACTCAGAGGATGCTCTTTGTCAAAGAGATGGACTTGACTTTTTCTCTTTTCTTTCTTTTCTTTCTTTTCTTTTTCTCTTTCTTTTTTAAGGCTCTCTTTTCAAATATCAAATAGGAATTTTTCTTGTTGTAAGCTCACACGTCTATTTCATTCCATTGTTGAATAGTTTATTTGAGTGTGTTTATATAGCTTATGAAAAAGTAGTCGTTACATTTTGAAATCGTAGCTTTTTGAAATGTGAAATGTTATGTCATTTCAAAAATATCTTTTAGAGAAATTCGAGAATGCCTTTTTCCATAAAAGTAAAATATAGGGTACACTAGTCGTTGTAATATTTTAGGTAATACATATTTTATGTAAAAAGTTTATTTCTTACAATAGTACATTGAATGTTGGGTTGTAGTTTTGTCTTTATTCTAATTAATGATTTGAGGTACATAAGTACTTCTTTACTTTAAATGAGTGTAAGTACAATGAGTGCTTTGAGATATTTATTTGTACATAGTCATGTCAAGTGTTTTCTTTATGTTGTGTTTTTCAAAGTCTTCAGAGAGAGTGAGGATTAAAAGAAGGTCGACATTCTTTGAGAAGGATATTAACAAGGATTTGTTACAGGAGGTATTTAATGCTTTTGTACAAAAGAGAATGATGACTTCAAGTAAGTCGACATTCTATGGTTTTGTAAAAAGGTAACTAGAGTCCTTTCAAAAACATATTATATTTGTTTTTCTTTTGTGTAGCCGATTTTATGTTTTTGTATTCTTCTTATATTAAAAACATTTCTTTAAAGAAGATAACTAGAGTCTTTTCAAAAACATATTATATTTGTTTTTCTATGTAGTCGATTTTATGTTTTTGTCTTTTTCTTATATTAAAAACATTTCTTTAAAGAAGGTAACTAGAGTCTTTTCAAAAACATATTATATTTGTTTTTCCCTATGTAGCCGATTTTATGTTTTTGTCTTTTTTCTACATTTCTTTTTCATGTTGTCTTGTATATAGTGTAAGGTACAATTATTACATGACAAAATATCTTTTTCATAAAGGGTTGTAAGAAGGTACAATTATTGATTTTCAAAAAGGAGCTTTTTGAAACTTTCGTATACTTTTATGATATAGTATTTATGAATGAGTATGTAATATGCAAGTTCCTGAAGGTTCTGTTACATATGACTCTAAAGAAGAAAAAAGTCTTCATTTTGAGGTAGCCGATCTCTTCATTTGAACTTTAGGAATGCATGGCTCATCAAGCTTTTTCTTCAAGGAGTATGATTGCACCATAGTTGTACTTGAATCAGGAAGTCTCCATCCTTATTGGGTGAGATATCCTTGCATCAAATACTCGTTAGATTTATGGCAAAACATATTCAGTCATAATATAACATTTTTCAAGAGGACATATTATCATATCATATAAAATCAAATACGACAGTGTATCATATTATGTGACATCAAAACAGAGTTTCTCAACAATAATTGTCCTTTTATGAGGTGTCAGGTTATCTCAAATCGTCATTCCATAAATTTAATATTTGAGGTACACTATATGTTGTTTGTAATTAAAAATGAGTTTTAATTTGTAATGGGTCTTTTCTCATAATAAATGATTTGTAGCACATTGAACATTGAAGTGTAATTTTGTCTTTACTCAATTTAATGATTTGTAGTATATTAATAGTTTTCTTACAAATCGTCACTTCTTTGGTTAAATGTATGTAAGTACAATAAATGCTTTGTTAAGTACTTTATTTATAAATGGTCATTTCTCAAATGCTTTTTGAGGTGGCATTTAATGTTTACAAAAAGAATGATGGCTTTGAATATAAGTTGACATTCTTGGGTGTGTATTAAATAAATAAAAATTCTTTTCCAAACTTAATTGTCTTGTTAAACAATAAGTAGTTTTGTATAAAATAATATTTGTTTTCTCAAATTGTTAATTCAAGATGAATGATTATATATTATGAGTTAATACATTTTGTCTTTTTCTTTTATATTTGAAATCATTAGCTTTTATATCTTTTCAAGTTATCTTTTTCATAAATGCTTGTTAGAAGGTACAATTAATGCTTTTGAAATCATGCGCTATTATATCTTGTCAAAATGTCTTTTTCATAATTGCTTGTAGGAAGTACAATGATTTGTTCCAAAAAGATGTTTTTGAAATATTGTATCCTTTTAGGAAAGCTTAGTGTTTTGTAAATAGATGGCTTGTATGATATTTAAAACATATAGTGTAATATGAAATATGCATGCTTCTGAAGGTTCTGTTACATATGACTCTAAAGAAGAAAAAAATTCTTCATCTTGAAGTAGCCGATCTTCTTGGATAATCTTTATGAATATATGACTCATCAAGCTTTTTCTTCAGAGTAGTATGATTGCATCAAATAGTTGTACTTGATCAGGTTGTCTCCATTCTTCTTAGGTGAAATAACCTTGCATCAAATACTCGTTAAATGCATGACATATCATATTCAGTCATAATATAACATATTCATGAAGGCATATCATATATTTATCATGTATGACAACATATCATGTTATGTATCATCAAAACATAGTTTCTCAACATTCTCCCCCTTTTTTATGATGACAATATATGCTCCCCCTGTCAATAAGCCATATGCATAATGATAATATAATATCATAAAAAATGCATAAGAAAAAAATATATAAGTAAAAGTTTAAGTTTAAGAAATCAAATTTCTCCTACATAGGAGAGATAGGTTTTTCTCCCCTTTTGTCATTGACAAAAAGGAGGGATCAGAGTAGGAAAGTTATTATTACAGACAAAAAAAAAATAGTTCATTCGGAATCAGACGAGAGATGAAATTTGCGAAGGAGAGCATCTTGGCCAATCTTTAGTGAGTGAAAGGCTTGATGCAGAGAGGCTTGATTCTTCAGCAGGAGATCTTGTGTATTCTGGACATCTATAAGAACAGAGAATATATCTAGTTCAGATGTCGGAGCCGGATCTGCCTTACCAGGGCCTTCATCGTCAGAATGTTGTGGGGGTGACCCTTCTTCGGAGAAGTAGGTATTATCAAATGCATGTGTAGAATAGGAGACAACGTCATTGTGAAGTGGCACATTGAAGTACTTAAGAGTATGAGTGATAAAATGTCCAAATGGAAGTGAACGAAAGGTACAAAAATTAATCATGTTGTTGAATATGATGCTCAACCAGTTGATTGGGAAGGAACAAAAGATCGCATAGATTAAAAGAGAGAATTCATTTTATTAAATATAAGGATGAAATTTATTATAATAACAAGTGAATGACAATTGAAGTGAATAAAGTTTGGACTTTAGTTGGGTACATTACTCGTGAATATATATTTATATCTTAAGGCACTCGTGAATGAGAGATCAAATCACTCTTTGGAAGAGTGTGTTGATGAGAATTTATTATATTATGCTAGATGACAAAAATATAGTTTCGAAAATTGTTCTTTATTAGAATGAAAACTTGATATAGGAGAGTCCATTGAATTGAGAGAGTAGTCATGGTTTGAGTATGGAGTGCTCTTTGGAATTATTATGTGTGATTAAAACCGGATGGACAAAAGAGGAGGGATGAATAGAAACAAAGAGGTATGTTGCACGATGTAAATAATGACCCACGGATTTGAAGATTTTGATTAAAGAGGTGATGAGATATGAAGAGTCTTGGAATAAGGGAAATAAAAGATATCGTGAGAAGGGATGTGTATAAGAATGTTATAAAGTGATACCATGTGAAATAGAAGGTTGAATAATGGCCTAATAAGACAAACAATAAGTTGGTATATATAAAAAAGGTTTTACTTAAAGAAGATAGATTCAATATTCGTAAGGGATGCTTTTAGAAAAAGAGTTATGAGAGAAGAGTTATGATTGCTTATGTAAAAGTGGTTTTTATGGATAGGCGTGAAAGGAGATGGGTCATCATGTGATGTGTACTTTGAAAGATATGACATTTTGAAAGAAAAGAGTGACATAAAGTATTTGTTTTGTATTAAAAAGCTTGTTGTTTTTATGAATGTACATGAATATGAGAATGACTTTTTTACTTTGAAAAAGTGGTAAAAGAGATGATGAGACAAGAAAAACAATATATTCGAGAGATAAAAGCAATGATAAGAATAAAAAAAATCGACAAGAAATTGGATTTGAAAAGAAAATATATAAAAGATAAACTAAAAATAAATCATAAGATATTGCAAAGTTTTATCTAAGTAAAACTATAAATAAGTGTGATTAATTATAAGTCACTTAGTTTACAGATTCCTAATTCTCTTCTAATTCGTATAAAGTTTTCATTTTTTAAAGGTTTAGTGAAAATATTTGTTAATTGTTTATTAGTGGGTATAAATTTCAGTTTGATTATGTTGTTTAAGACTTGTTCTCTTAAAAAGTGGTGTTGAATTTGAATGTGCTTTGTATGTGAGTGAAGAATAGTATTTTTAGATAAATTGATAGCACTTGTATTATCACACAAAATAATTGTATTTTCAAATTTTAAACCAAAGTCTTTTAACGTATGTTTCATCCAAATGACTTGTGTACATGCTAGGCTTGCAGCTATATATTCAGCTTCAGTAGTTGATAATGATACGCAATTTTGTTTCTTACTGAACCATGAAACTAGTGAGTGCCCTAGCATATGACATGTTCCACTTGTGCTTTTTCTGTCAGATTTACTTCCAGTAAAGTCAGCATCACTGTATGAGATTAAATCAAATGTAGATGATTTTGAATAAAATAACCCAAAATCAACCGTTTCTTTTAGACATCTCATTATTTTTTTTACAGCTTTAAGATGTGATTCCTTTGGATTTGATTGATATCTAGCACACAAGCAAACACTGAACATGATATTTGGATGGCTAGCAGTTAAATAAAGTGGTGATTCTATCATACCTCTGAATAACTTTGTATCCACAGTCTTACCATCTTCATCTTTGTCCAATACAGTGATTGTGCTCATAGGGGTATTCTTTAAAGCAGTTGAGTTCATGTTGAACCTCTTCAGAAGTTCATGAGCATATTTAGACTGATTGATGAAGACTCCATCCTTGGTTTGCTTAATATGCAGCCCAAGAAAGTAGGTGAGTTCTCCCATCATACTCATCTCAAATTCTTTCTGCATGGACTTAGAAAAGTCTTCACAAAGACCATTGTTAGTAAATCCAAAGATGATATCGTCCACATATATTTGAACGATTAAGGTATGATCATCCACTATTTTTACAAATAAAGTTGAATCTGCTTTGCCTACAGAAAATCCAGTTTTTAATAAAAAAAGTTTTAAACCATATAAAGCACGTTTTAGTTTAAAGACATGATCCGGAAATTATTCATTTTCAAAACCTAGAGGTTGTTTTACATAAACTTCTTCATTTATAAAACCATTTAAAAAAGCACTTTTAACATCCATTTGGTATAGTTTGAAATCCATATAGCTTGCATATGCCAAAAACATTCTTATAGATTCAAGTCTAGCAATAGGAGCAAATGTTTCATCAAAATCAATACCTTCCTCCTGATTGTATCCTTAAGCCACTAGCCTTGCCTTGTTTGTTATAACATTACCTGTTTCATCCAGCTTGTTTCTGAAGATCCATCTTGTCTCAATGATTTGATGATCTTTTGGTCTTGGTACAAGATCCCACACATCATTTCTTTGAAACTGATTAAGTTCTTCAGTCATGGCTAGCATCCAGAACTCGTCAATGATGGCTTCATCAATCTTCTTAGGTTCAAGTTGAGAAATGAAAGTCATATTTGCAATACGTTCCAGCTGAGCTCTTGTTTGAACCCCCTTAGTCAGGTCTCCCAAAATCTGTTTTTGAGGATGATCTCTGATTTCAGCAAATGTTCTTTGATGATCATCTTCATTAGATTTAGTTGTGTTATTTAAGAAAAAATTTGTACTTTCAAGATCATCATCATTAATCTGCTTATGAACAGATTGATCAACAGATTCACAAAAACTGACATGCATAGATTCTTCAATAGTATTAGTACTCTTAATAAAAACTTTGTATGCTTTACTATGACTTGAATATCCTAAGAATATGCCTTCAACAGATTTAGCATCAAATTTATCAAGGAAATCTTTTGTGTTAAGGATAAAACATTTACACCCAAAGACTTTGAAGTAGTCTATTCTTGGAGTTTTGTCATAGAATAGTTCATAGGGAGTTTTATTCAATAAGGGCCTGATAAGAACTCTATTTGAGATATAGCATGCAGTGTTAACAACTTTAGCCCAAAAATATTTAGCAAGATTATTATGTTGGAGCATAGTTCTAGCAGATTCTTGAAGGGTTCTATTCTTTCTTTCTACTACACTGTTTTGAGGTGCAGCTCTAGGAAAGGCAAAGTTATGAGAGATACCATGCAAGTTACAAAAATTTATAAAAAAATCATTATCAAATTCTCCTCCATGGTCACTACGAATTTTAACAATTATAGAAGATTTCTCATTTTGTAACTTTTTACATAAAATTTCAAATTTACAAAACGTATCACTTTTATTTTTCAAAAATATTACCCAAGTGAATCTTGAGTAATCATCAACAATGACAAATGCATATTTATTTTGATTTAGACTAGCTATCCTAGAAGGACCAAAAAGATCTAGGTGAAGAAGCTCTAAAGGTCTTTTACTTGACACGACAGTTTTTTATTTGAAGGATAATTTTAACAGTTTTCCTAATTGACAAGCATCACAAAAATAGCCCTTTTTAAATGATATTTTAGGTAACCCACGTACCAAGTTATTTTTAGCTAATTTAGACATATATTTGGAGTTAACATGTCTCATTCTCATATGCCATAAATTTTGAGTCATTATTAGCTATAAGACAATGTTCAGTAATATTCTCTAGGTGTAATTCATATATATTATTTTTTTTTATACCTTTCAAAATAATATTTTCGTTGGTGTCTGCTATGAGGCATGCATCATGTTTAAAGCTAACATTATATCCTGTGTCACACATTTGACTTATACTTAAGAGGTTATGTTTTAAACCTTTAAGGAGAACGTCTTTAATAAGAGGTTTATCGATGTTACCAATGTTGCCAAAACCAATTATTAATCCTTTGTTGTTATCTCCAAAGGTGACCATTCCTCCTTCTTTATGATGAAGAACAGCAAAAAGATCTGGATGTCCTGTCATGTGCTTTGAACATCCACTGTCTAGTATCCATCTGTTCTTCTTTTTTAGTGCCTGCAATAGATCAAGTAAAACTTCTTTTTGGTACCCGATCGGGTCCCTTTTTGTTAGACTTTGGAACCCATATCCATTTTGATCTGGGTTTGTCTATAGACTTAGAGGAGTGCATAGTATTAAAATTGATGTTATAATACTCCTGCTTAGGCTCAGTAGAACCTTTGACAAATGTAGTCCTTTGATTCATACAAGAAGGTCTATTTAGATGAGAGTAACCAATACCATTCTTGTAAAAAGAGAAATTTTGAGAGGATAGGAGTTTGTCCAGGTTCTCTTTCTCTTTGGTAAACTTGAAAACCGTTTTCATAAGGTTTTCAGTTTTGCCTTTTAATTCTGAAATTTCTACTTGAAGATTTTTAGTCTTGGAACTAGTAGAACTGATTTCAAAAGTAAGAATAAAATTTTCCTTTTTCAACTCAGAATTTTCAACACTGAGTTTTTCATTTTTCTGGAAAAGCTCTAAATTTTTGGATTTTAAAATTTTGTTTTTGAGAATTGTTTTCCTAGATTCTTCAAAAAGTTCTTGAAATGCATTTAGAAGTTCATCAAAAGAAAAATCAAAAGATTTACTTACAGAGCTTTCTTCTGCCATGAAGCACATATTTGCAGTTTCGGCTTTCTCATCACTCGACTCTTCACTTGTGGATGGTTCTGAATCATCTCATTGAGCATGTAGAGCCGTTTTCTTGAAGAACTTTTTTTTTGGTTCCTCGATTTTGGATTTTCTTTTTAGAATAGGACAGTCACGTCTTACGTGACCTGGCTTATTGCATTGATAGCACATGGTATCTTCCTTGAAGTCTTTCTTTTTCTTGTGCTTATTTGATAGTCTGTTCTTTCTCATGAAGCGCTGAAATTTTTAAGTAAGCAGCGCAATTTCAGATTCCTTTTCTGAGACCTTATTCTCAGAAATGGCTGGGAAGGCTAAATTTTTCTTTGTAGGTTGTTCCTCTTCCATTCTTTCATATGAACTTCATAGGCCATAAGATTGCCTATTAAGTCATCCAGGGTAAGCTTGGATAAGTCTTGAGCTTCTTCAATAGCTGTGGTCTTTTTCTCTCAGTCATTTGTAAGAGATCTCAAGATCTTCTTCACCATATTGGTCTGGGAATAGGTTTCTTCCAAAGATTTAAGATCGCTGGTGATGTTAGTGAATCTGGTAAACATCTCTGTGATGGGCTCATCTTTATTCATTTTGAATAACTCATATTTTCGAACTAGAGATGAGATCTTAGCTTCTTTTACTCTGTTGGTTCATTCATGGATAACCTCCAGAGAGTACCAAATATTATATGGAGTTTCACAGACTAATATTCTGTTAAATTCATTTTGATCAATGGCGCAATACAAAGCAATCATAGCCTTTGCATTTAGATTTGCCATCTTTTTTTCATCAGACCATAAACTATAGTCTGAAGATGGGGACGTGTGTGGACATTCAAAAATTTTCCACACAGCAAAGTCTATAGATTTGAGAAATACGATCATCCTGCATTTTCAGTATCCATAGTTGGAGCCATTGAAGAAAGAAATGCGAGATGCGTGTTGACCTTCGATGTCACGAGCATAAGAGGTTGATGTCATTTGTGCTGGAAGACTTGTTATATCGAAATTAGCAAAACCTGGTCTATTACCAAATGAAATTTCACTAGAGGGGGGGTGAATAGTGAAGTACAATGTAGATCGATAAAATAAAATTAAAGACAATAAGGCACAACACAGTAAACACAGGATTTATACTGGTTCGGTCGAGTTACTGACCTACATCTAGTCCCCAAGTAAAACACTTGAGCCTTTCACTATAAAATTTGTGTTACGGGATAAATAGTACAACACCCTCTTCCTCAGAGGTCTACTTCTCTCAACAGAAAAGGAAAATACTCTCTTCCTCAGAGGTCTACTTCTCTCAACAGAGAAGAGAAACACCCTCTTTCTCAGAGGTCTACTTCTCTCAACAGAGAAGAGAAACACCCTCTTTTACAGAGGTCTACTTCTCTGAACAGAGAAGGGATACAGTGGATAATAGAAAGTTACAACACTTTCCTAAAGAACCTTCAGAATGATATGCAGAGTATGAATGCACGTACGAAGATTCTCAGAATGTTCTCTCTTTGAAAAATGGATAGAATAATCTCTCAGACGAACAGAATGTTCTTTTCTTTTTCACACACAATTGATTCTTTTGTCAAAGAGCTTTTCTTGTCTTTTTCTCTTTCTTTTTCTAAGCTCTTTTTCAGAATATCGAGTAGCAGTTTTTCTCTTTTTGAAAGCTCACATGTATATCTTGAAATATTATTTTGTTTTTATATATAGGTTTTTGAAATTAGTCGTTGCTTTTTGAAATGGTTGTCTTTTTGTGAGGTGTCAGGTTATCTCAACTCGTCATTCCATAAATTTAATATTTGAAGTACACTATACGTTGTTTGTAAATAAAAATGAGTTTTAATTTGTAATGGGTCTTTTCTCATAATAAATTATTTGTAGTACATTGAACGTTGAAGTATAATTTTGCCTTTACTCAATTTAATGATTTGTAGTATATTAATAGTTTTCTTACAAATCGTCACTTGTTTGGTTAAATGTATGTAAGTACAATAAATGCTTTGTTAAGTATTATAAATAGTCATTTCTCAAATGCTTTTTGAGGTGGCATTTAATGTTTACAAAAAGAATAATGGCTTTGAATATAAGTCGACATTCTTGGGTGTGTATTAAATAAATAAAAGTCTTTTTTAAACTTAATTGTCTTGTTAAACAATAAGTAGTTTTGTATAAAATAATATTTGTTTTCTCAAATCGTTAATTCAAGATAAACGATTGTATATTATGAGTTAATACATTTTGTCTTTTTCTTTCATATTTGAAATCATTAGCTTTTATATCTTTTCAAGTTATCTTTTTCATAAATGCTTGTTAGAAGGTACAATTAATGTTTTTGAAATCATGAGCTATTATATCTTGTCAAAATGTCTTTTTCATAAATGCTTGTAGGAAGTACAATGATTTGTTCCAAAAAGGTGTTTTTTAAAATATCGTATCCTTTTAGGAAAGCTTAGCGTTTTGTAAATAGATGGCTTGTATGATATTTAAAACATATAGTGTAATATGAAATATGCATGCTTCTGAAGGTTTTGTTACATATGACTGTAAAAAAGAAAAAAATCTTCATCTTGAAGTAGTCGATCTTCTTGGATAATCTTTATGAATGTATGGCCCATCAAGCTTTTTCTTCAGAGTAGTATGATTGCATCAAATAGTTGTACTTGATCAGGTTGTCTTCATTCTTATTAGGTGAAATAACCTTGCATCAAATACTCGTTAAATGAATGACATATCATATCTAGTCATAATATAACATATTCATAAAGGCATATCATATTTATCATATCGCATGAAAGCATATCATATATTTATCATGTATGACAGCTTATCATATTATGTATCATCAAAACTTAGTTTCTCAACAACTAGGGGAATGGGATCAATAGGCCTCTCGAGTATCTAAAAATATATAGAATAATCAACCCCCAGATCGTCGCGTTGATGCTCAGATATACCTCCCTTAAGCCTTGGGAGAGGGGTTAATTATCGAAACAAAGCATTAGATTATGTTCAGCGATTGATACTTAAATGTATGAGTGGACAGACGTTGCTGAGTCAAGTCCTGCATAATCTTTGTGAAGGTATCATGATCGATATACGACTGGACCGACTGGGCAAAGACCTATGTTGTATCTGCACGACTAAGCGAAGCTCGAGGAGCTATCCTTAGATGCATGGATACGAATGTGCCAAGTAAGAAGACTTGAGCATGACATTCATCCCTGAAGAGGCTTGTGCTAAGTCATAAAGATTTGAGCGGATGTTCAACTTATAGTCCTGAGGAGGCTCTTGCGATATACGCTAAGTCGTGGAGACTTGAGAGTCGTTATTGCGAACAGTGACCTTAAGTGTTCAACGCATTTACTTGAGTTGAATGGATGCATGATTGTTTGCTTACCAGACCATCAATGGTTCTAACCCCGTTTAATGGTGATTTCAGGTGTTGAACCTGCGTTGTGATATGCGGAGCAAGGCGGCATCGAGTTCCAGAATTTCTCTAGACAGAGTTGTACTACTTTTTTTATTGAACATATACTGTTTTCCCAAGCAGTGATGTTGTAATAAACATGTGGTTTTCGATAAAATTGAACACTTTGGTGGTCAATGAGTTGTTTAGTCACATACTTGTAATGTGCTTGGAGTTTTCTAAAACTGATGACTCATTATCGTCTGATTCCGCTGCTAAAAGCTTTTTTTAAGTTCCGCTGCAAAAAAAAATCATGAAAATGTTAACTTGCTTTATTTTGGAAATCTGGGGCGTTACAAAATTGGTATCAGAGCATGTGTCTGAGAAACCTGGTTCAAGATCCGTCATGTTTGTGGTATCGCACTATAAGTATAAATTTTATATTTTTTTTATTTGGTTGCATATGTGTGAATAGATAAATGACTCCTACGATGAGGAGAACCATGCCAAGCGGGGAGTCCCATACACAAGGGTTTCTGCTAGAGATACTCAACAACCTAGTGACAGTCATCTGTGAAATGAGACAAGCATCGGCCCCACCTCGCAACGAGAACCTTGGAGGAATAACTTATGAAAAGTTCATCAAGATTAATCCACCTGTTTTCACCGGTAAAATGTATCCAGAGCTTGCAGAAAGCTGGATGAAGTAGACAAAATGTGCCTTTCTGGTATTGGGAGTACCAGAGGAGAAAAAAACAAATTTTGGCACGTACGGACTGAAGGACAATGCACGAAAGTGGTGGGATACCACTAAGTTGATCCAATTCTCACAAATCGAAGTCATCCCATGAACTGACTTTTAAAAGACTTTCATGGATAACTACTTCTCGTTGCACTCCAGAAATAAAAAGAAGATAGAGTTTCTGGAATTGGAATAGGGTGGTATGAGTCTCATTGACTATACTACCAAGTTCCAGAACCTTGAGTGATACTGCTCCAGGTTATTTGACACTGATCAGGAAAGAGCCGATAAATATATAAATGGATGGCAGGGAGGGTTACAGTCTCGTGTGATAACCAATATGCTTCAAACATTCTAAGCTGTTGTAGCAGCATCTTCAAAGATTAGCATAGACTGGGAGCGATCCAAAGGGGTCTTAGGAAAGAGACAGGTAACCAGTAATGGGAACAACAAGAGGATGTTCTCAGGTAACCAGGAATCACGACCATCTTTTTATAAGAGGGCTTTTCCAGAGAAGAACTTTACTCCACAGGCCGAGCGGCCATTACAGATGGTAGAAGCCAATCAGCTCTACCAACAGTCTAATTTTCGTTGCCCAAGGTGTAGTTCAGATCACCCCAGAGGGGTTTATCCTCACGATACAGGAGGTTGCCTATATTACGGCAAACCAAGGCATCATATAAGTGAATGTCGCAAGAAGGCCTCAGATCTTTAATAGAGAAATATGGGATCTGGAGGACCCGCTCAACAAACACAATCACAACGATTACCACTACCCAAGGCAGAGCAGAAACCCCTGGCAGGTCGTGTCTATGTAGTGACAGCCGAACAACTCATGGATAATAACCATAGCAAGGAGTTTGAATACCTTGATTGATAGAGTTGTAATGGGTAAAAAGCAATCGGAAGACAAGATCCAATAAATGCTTGAGACAAGTGGCTCATGACCTTGTATACTGTGATCTGGATCGATATGTATCGTTGCTCTCTAAAGTAATTTTAGATTTGTCAAATTGAATTTTAAGTGCTTATGTCCAAAATTGATGGCTATAGACCCCATGATTGAGAAATAAAGTTTGCGTAATTAAAAGGCTAAAAGTCACTTAATAAAATGAATCATTGAGAAATTATTCTCAAGAAGAGAGTTCTGTGTAGTTTTACATATTCAAGATGAGATAGTCTAACCAGGGCAAGTCTGTGAGAGTATACGGCTCTGTGGGAGTGTATATGTTCCAAAACCAGTAGCTTGACTAGTATGATTTTGTGAGGGTGTAGTGATCCAATATCAGGTAAGTCTGACGAGGGCAAATCTATGAGGAGGTATGTTTCCAATACCAGGTAGTCTGATGGGGAATTTGTTATAAAATGGTTAAATCCTAGTAGGAATGATCTGTGTGTATAAAATAGTTACACAAAATGGCTATGTTGATAGCTGGTTGAAAGAACATCGATTCAACAAAACTATCATTATTGTAGCGTAATATGAACTCAGATATGAGAAGCATACCTCATCGATCATGAATCATGATATAAGGTTATGATTGAAATGAATATAATGTTGAACTAAGCAAATAACAATATGAATCTAACATGTGAGAGAAATATCTCGAGTTACGCACTTAGTACTCTAAACGAAATTTTGCAGACGAAATTCTTTTAAGGGGGCAATGATGTAAGACCCATAATTTTTTATTATCTTTCTGAATAAATTCATGAGGCATTTCAAGGTAAAAATAGAATTTGAACCCAAAATATGAATATAATTGATTTGTACGAACAGTTATGCTTAGGATATTCGTATCTTCGCGAATATGTTCAAACCATCAGCAAATCATAACTTTCTTCCTGAATAAAATCAAGAGATTTGTACGAGCCAACTTTCTTAGTTACGTCAATACGAAGAGAATGGTATACTCAAAATTTTTTGGGAAAAATTACCGAAAACCCGAATTTTTTTTGGGACGCACGAAAATATTGGTGGAACCCACAGAAATATTCCTAAGAAAATATCTTGTGGGACGTACAAAATATCCCATGGGAATATATTATGGGCCCCACCTCAAAAAGAACCTCTTGGAATTAAAAAGAAGTAAAGGGCAAAAGGGTAAATGGGAAACTTGGGGCCCAAGTTTGGGAAACTTGAGAATCAAGTCTTGTGGGCTATAAAAAGGCATGCCCCCCCTCTCTCTAAAACCATATTTTTGACCCCTCCTCTCTCTCTTGCCTTCTCTCTCTCCTAAACCTCCCCCAGTGAGCTCAAGTGGGTCTTACCCCACCTGACCTGGCCTGAACTCACCTGACCTGGCCTAAGCCTACCTGATCTGGTCCTAGTCTCCCTAACCTGGTCTTACCTCACCTGACTTGGTCCAAACCTCGTTGACTTGACTTGAACCTAGTTGGGTTTGAAGTCAAAGTCATTTTTGGTCCCAAACCCTAGTTTGATTTTTTGAACCCAGACCCAGCCAGCTTGGGCTATGTCTGAACCTGCTGAACCTAGTTGACTTGGACCGAACCCAGTTTGGTTCAAACCACTTGGGTTGAGTATCTTGACATATTCTTCCTCTTTCTCAACTAGATCGACCTCATCTGACCTAGTCTGACCTCTCGAAGGAAGGTTCAAATTCAGTTCGAAGCAGTAGGAGCATCTCGGAGTCGTTTCTTCTGCGATTTGAAGTAAGTTCGCTTCGTTGATCCATCTCATCAAGTATTTGCTTGTTTGTATATAGAATATATTTTCTAAAGTAGTATCTGATCCTAGTTCTTGGTTGAGCCCTCTAGTACACTTCGATGCTCACGCGCTCACCTTGTAACTATCGTTAGATATATATGTTTGAATGCGCAGTATATGCGTTTTTAAAAATAGTATCTCGCCCTAGTTTCTAATTGAGCCCTCTAAGACACTTCGGTGTTCACTCGTTCATATCATAACTATCGTTGGATACGGATCTTAGTGTATATCGTCTGGATATGGCTGTCGCGTCTTATATCGTCAAGGCCTTATAATTTACCTTTGTTGTCGCATCGTATGATGCCAAGGCTTCCTACTTTTTGTAATTTTTTAGTATGCATTTTCGATTCTGCACTTTTGATTATGCATTTACTTACGTCGTCGCGTTAAATGATGCCAAGGCTCCTGTTTTCTACAAATATATGTAGAATATTTCGTTCGATTACACACCCCGAACAATAAGTATATGTATTTCCTTTACGTTGCCGTCATGTAAAGCACAAGCTTCTGCTTATATTACACATATGACGCATAAATGAGCATTCAAATGGTGATTAACTCCAAATCGCCAATGCGATTTTATTTTCGCTCTTCGATCGAGATTGTGCTTGACGAATGAAGCCCTTATTGCAAAGGTTTCTCTTTTGTGCAAAACTACTTTTTCGTAAAGACTAAGTCATTTGTGTATGGTTTGGCTATGGCCCAAGGTTCCAATTAACCTTGATGGATACAAGGTACGCATAATGGTGCACATCCATTCTTAAGTTAAAGCATAGTGATTTTCCTATCAAAGAGGGAAAGTGATGCTGAAAATTCTGAAAAGATGCTCACCGAGCTTAAAGAAAACACATGCTCCCTCAGTTAAAGAGAAGTAGTGCTGCAGAATTTTCTGAAGAAGCTCAACCAAGCTCAGAAAGAGCGGAGCATATTACTGTATCATACAAAGGAGGTGTTGTCCATATGCCCTCAATACCTTCTACAACGTAGAAAATTTGTCGCACTCCTGTCGTTGAAGTAGGAGAAGTGTTGGCGGAATGGTTGGCAGAAGAGCTGCCGAAATCAGTTGAATGGCACGAAGATGCCCTGTTGTTGGAACGATATCAGAATAGCTCATCTCTCTGTTGCCTGTAAGAGCACCTTACTCGTAAGGACCGCTGTGTCAGAATAGAGGTTGTGCCTTGACAAGGCTAAGTGCTCGTTGCGTAAAAATGCGTCGAGCAACTGATCCATTGAGATCGAGTCATATGCGTGCTCATTGAAAGACTGATATACAACTAGACTCGTAAGGGCCGTAGAGCCAGAGTATGTTGTCCACCCAGAAGAGGTGAGATGCTCGTGATGGCCACAGTGCCGAGAGCAAAGTCAAGCATGCATATGAATAAAATGAAAAGACCCCACGGTTGATGACCGTGTTAGGGGCACACTGAATGGGGTTGGCTACATACTTCTCAACGGTTGTCCTGTAGGCATGCATTAATAGCTTGTCAGACCGGCAGACCCCTTCAAAAACTCTCACTAAAGAAGACGGTGATGGTGCAATCTTGAGTGACATATATTACCCCCGAACCTGATAGAGTTCATAATGGCCTCTGTCACCCAGAGGTATGGAGGTCGTGGTTATCCTTAAATATCTAAGGATTAAACCCAACTACTACAGTAGTAGGATGCATCAAATACCTAGTAGGGACTTCTTCTGGTATGAAATTTACCGTCCTACTAGGGGGATGGGGTCAACAGGCCTCTAGGGTATCTAAAAATACATAGAATAATCAACTCCCAGATCATCGCGTTGATGCTCAGATATACCTCCCTTAAGCTCAGGGGGAGGGTTAATTATCGAAATAAAGCATTAGCTTAGGTTCAGCGATGCTTGAATGTATGAGTAGATGGACGTTGTTGAGTCAAGTTTTGTATAACCTTTGTGAAGGTGTCATGATCGTTATACGACTGGGCAAAGACCCGTGTTGTATCTACACGACTAAGTGAAGCTTGAGAAGCTATCCTTAGATGCGTGGAATACGGATGTGCCAAGTATAAAGACTTGAGCATGACATTCAGCCCTGAAGCGGCTTGCGCTAAGTCATGAAGACTTGAGCGGATGTTCAACTCATAGCCCTGAGGAGGCTCTTGTGATATACGCTAAGTTGTGGAGACTTGAGCGTCGTTATTGCGAACTGCGACCCTTAGTGGTCAACACATTTACTTGAGTTGAATAGATGCAAGATTGCTTGCTTACCAGACCATCAGTGGTTTTGACTCCATTTAATGAGGATTTCTGGTATTGAACCTGCATTGCGATATACGGAGCAAGGCGGCATCGAGTACCAGAATTTCTCTAGACAAAGTTGTATTGCTATTTTTTATTGAACCTATACTGCTTTCCCAAGCAACGATGTTGTAATAAACATGTGGTTTTCGATAAAACGGAACACTTTGGTGGTCAATGAGTTGCTTGGCCGCAAACTTGTAATGTGCTTGGAGTTTTCTAAAACTAATGACTCATTATCGTCTGATTCCGCTACTAAAAGCTTTTGTAGGTTCCGCTGCAACGAAAAAAAAATTCATGAAAAATTTAACTTAGCTTTGTTTTGGAAATCTTAGGCGTTACATCTAACCTGAGGATTAATTTCCCATCTGTGAGAACCCTCGGCCACGGGAAGAGAATCAACTCTGAAACCTTTTTCTTCTATTATTTTGATTTCGGTCCTGACATTGGCTCATGAAAGCCACGTTTTGATTTGGACGATTGTCTAGTAGCGTATGCAACCAACGCCTTAGCTGAGCAATCCATGTTTGGTGGATCGAAGTGTGGGTGTCGCATAACAGGTCCCAAATCAACCCACAGGTCAAGTCCATGACATGGTATGGACCCAACTACATGTTGGGCTTCCACATCCTCCTAACAATCAGAATCATCAATTAGGTTGACACAACATCAAAATCATCATACCCAAGGGTGATGTACAGGATACATGTTAAAACATGAGATTCGTTTGCGACCCACCCTAAAGACCCGGTATATCAAGGGTCACCACATGGTTAGGTAGATTAAGTTGCAAACCATCTCCCCAAAAATATGGAAACTCCCAAGAATGGTGCATGGGGTCCACACAATTATGCATGTTAGCCCCCTCCAAATTAAATGGCAAGTAGCGTCTTTCTAAGGTGGAACACCCCCTAACCTCCAAAATCAACCAATCCCCATTCAAATTATTTTAATTCTCAATGATTGTTATGATTTTTTTTTTAAAATGTACCTTCTGACGTAGGATTCTCTGATCGAAGGTAGCTGGACATCAGAGAGAAGGCAGGTGGATTGGTAAATTTGACTAGTTGGAGAGGGGGTCTACTTTCTTGTTTGCATCCACAATTATGATCCATCCCACAACTAGTGTTGTGTCTCCTTCCCATTGTTGGCAATTACCATGGCAAACAACTATGGTTGTCTCCGACTGTCCCTCAGAACAAATGTATTGCCTTTATCGTTGCTAAGTATTCAACCCCCATGGTACTCGTAGAGATCCTCCCTTTCTGCAGAGCTCTCCTTCATCTTCAACTTCCCCTTGTTGTTGCGCATATTCTTTTTAATTCTGGTGAAACCCATAATCAGATCGTTTGTTGTCTATAGATGCTTACACTTTAAGCATACATTTGTCTAACAAAAATTTAGGAACGTACAACATTTACATAACCAATCCTTCGGGTGTCCCCCTCTTTCGATAAATCTTTGTCATAGCTTTTCCAATCTTTGAAATTTCTTTGATTTGACATTGTGCCACTACTCAACACTTGGGTTTGATCTCACAATTCCTTTGCTTCTAATGAATCTACACCTCAAACAGAGGCCAAATTTTCTTTGTTAAATGATACACGTGTGTTATGACCAGAATTTTTGTTACTCAAAATTGATACGAAGACATGTGGGGTATAGGTGGCATTTAGTTAGATTGTTGAGATAAAACAAGACTTTTTTGTAATCAGGTAAGTGGATTTGGTTGTTGCAGGTTCTCAAGCATCATGGATTAGTTTTAGAAGGTCTAGGAGACTGCTAGGGACATATGCAGAAGTTCAACACAATTGAGGGAAAGGTCTAAGGTTTCTCGTTGTGTCCAATGAGGTAGCACATGCAAGACAAGGCCAAAATGGATAATCGAGTAAGACAGTTTAAGATCAGTTGGCTAATTTGATATGATTCATGGTTCAAAACTTGTAGGACTTTGTCTAAGGACTTAAGGGAGGTCTATAAACATATGGAAAGGTTTGAGACATGTGTTGAACAGAGGGAAAGGTTGTTGAACATTCGGTGTACCAGAATGGCTCTATAGTTAAGCTGGGGTTCTCGACAGGATGCAGTTTTGAGTTTTGGGTTTTAAAACTTAAGTAAGGTTAATGTTTGGGTCTAAGGTCCACTTAGGTTCTCAGGTTGAGAAAATGTTTCCCATTATCTAGAACACAGGCATAGGATCTGTAATGCAACATTGGATTGCTCGATGAGAAGTAGGACCACACCACCTGAAACACCATAGGAGATTGAGTCCTCTAAAAGGAGTGATTGACCAACCCTTGGGGGTCTAATCCTCACATGGATCAGAAGAATATCATAGAGGGAAGAGAGAAAAAAGAGGGAGAAAAGAGAAAGAAGAGAGAGAAAAAGAAAACACCAAAGAAAAAATAAAACAATTCCTTAAATTTGCATAACTTCTCAAATGGAGACCCTAGGTCACTTTATATAGTGTGTGACCTAGGTTTGGGTCCAGCCTCAATCCAAAAATAAAATGCTAACCCATAAATCCCATACACCTTATAATTGTTAAACATGATCTTAACTGACAGTCAAAACTAGACTAGAGAGGAGGTCAATCAGCTTGACTGGAGTTCCTTCCTAATCAGGTCTTGGTTATCCTAAGCAAAGTACTAAAAATATATTTAAAATAAAAGAAAAACATATTTTGTTGGACCCATATGATAAAATAGAAAATTAGAAAGTGAGACACCCCCAATTTGGAAGGTAAGGGGTGCCCTCTCTTTTCTTTTCTTTTCTTTTCTTTTTCCTTCACAAAGTGGTCCCCGCTTGTTGACTTTGTGTCTCCTCTAATTTAATCACTTTTCTTCTCTTTTCTTCTCTTTTCCTTCTTCTCTTTTAATGTTAAGTGTCCTCATGTGTAAAAAAAGTTTCTCTCATTATAAAGAGCTCTATGCAAGAAATGAAACTTTGCTTGTGTGCCATGAATCCTCCCTATGATACCTATATTCTCCTTTCTTGTTTGAATAGTAAGATGACAAGTGTTATTTAACTTTTTCATCCTACCATCGGCCATATAGAATTTTACAAAGGCTGAAATTGCCCTCCCATGGAGGGCGAGGCTGCATCTTAGATTTGTAATATAGATCCTGAGCATCTTTCACAGTATGGGTTGTATAACAAGTGCTAAGGACAACTCCTGAAACTTGACCTGTATAAACCCGACTCACTAGGCTATAAATAAATAAACCATGAATTAATATCAAAACTCAATTTTCTGCTACACTTGTTCTATTTGAGCCAAAAATCAATATATAAAATCCTACCGTCAAAAGAATACCAAAATAAATTGAGGCTGATTTTTTACCATAACACGAGTTGCACCACCATCCACCTGCTGAGTTTTTCAAGTTCTACAAGTTCACTGTCAGCTTCATAAAATCTGGCACCTCTTTATCTCTATGCGCAACTTGCGGGGCGATGTATGAGGCACCCCATTGTGTGAAGGATGGAGAGATATCCGACCAAGCCAGGGAGCCAACCTTGACACATCTTACCAGTGCTGGTATGACAAGTCAGTGAAAATATTCAGCTTTCATCTCTGCAACCAGCCAATTCAAATTCTCTAAGAAGAGAAGGTTTGCATCCCTAGACTGCCTCCAATGGAGGCCCTCAACTTTCTCCTCTATATCAGCAAACTTATCACCATTGAACAACCATAGTTGTCTGAGTGCACCCATACCTCCATCAACACATACTCTAAGAGCTCGAGCACCCTCCACCGAAATACAGCTCTGAGAGGTTCTTTCATTGCCTGCACCTTCTACTCTCCCCACATTTTTCCAAGAAGCTTGGTTTTCAGTCCCACAAACCGCATAGGCATATCTACGCAGCCCACCATTCTTCTCCCACACAAGCGAGGTTTGCCTAAGGTGCACCGTTATCCTGCCAACTTCCATGGTCACTGTCCTCTCCCAAGACATGTGACACGCAGTTGAGGTTGTGCCTTGCATCGACACTGCCATCTATGTCGACTCTATGCTACGCTAGGTCATTCTAAGAATATAACGAAAGTATGTAGGAAATTAAAGAAAATATTCATAAAATCAATCATCTCAGTTAGCTTGGAGCACATGTCAGGTCCAATTGAAGGTGGAATCTTGAACCTAACAGAGACAGACCCATGGACCCACTAGTTTGGTGTGCATGCAGGGTGTAGGAACCGAACCGTCATTGCTTAAGACATACAGAGCTGCCTCTTGACTATTGTTGTTGTTCGTTAAATAAATCTTTTCCCAAGCAGGTTGGTGTGAACACCCCAAATTTTTCAAAATTTTGTAAAATTTCCCTCTTGGTCTCTGACCTCATCTTTCTGAATAAATTTAGTCATTTTCAATCCAAATTCATCTGACTCAATTTCACATCCGAATACAGTACTAGAATTCCAATCTGAGACTCGTTATCCAATTTTTGAAATCAATTTTACAAAAGTACCAAAATAATTTCTGAAAGGCTCAGACAGTCCATTCGGTATCCATTTGGATCCATTTACTTTGTGTTTCTCAATTCGAGGTTCAAAACTCAAATATTTCCTCAAAACCAGGATCCGAATTCATTTTATGAAGAAATCGAACCTGAATTCTCAAACAACCTTTTTTTCGTAAATATTTCTCAAAAATACAAAAAAAATTAGTTGTAAACCCCTTTATTTCCCTTCAGTTTTTAGAGTTTTATTTCAAAAACACAAAAAATACAAAAATGAAAAGGAAAAAATACAAATCGATTTTCGAAACCTCCTTTTTTAAAAGCTTCTTTTAGCTTAAAAAGCCCTTTTCAGAAAAAAAAAACTTTTGAAAACAACCATCATTTTGCAAAAATCTCCTATTAAATCTGTTATTTTTTAAAATTCTCCTTTATATTTTGTTTAACTTAGATTTTAAAACCTTTAAAATCATAAAAAACATTTTTTTTAAGAAAGGTCGCCCGATGCTGCCTCAGCTTTAAGACCCTCCAGAAAAATGAGAAGAAAAGGAGGAGGAAACAGAGGAAGAAAAACATGAGGAAACAAAGGAGGAAAAGAAGGAAGGAAAGGAGGAAAGAAGGAAGAAAATGAGCAGAAAAGATGCGGGAAAAAAAGGAGAAAAAAGGATAAGAAGAGAAAGGAGGGAAGGGGGAAAACATTCAACGATTGGTGGTCAGCTCTTTCTCTCTCTCTCTCTCTCATCTCTCCTCTTCACTTGGAGTTTACGAAATTTGGAGAAGTTTTCAGCCTTCTCTCTCAGACTCCTTCAGCCAAGGTGAGTATTCCTCTTCTATTCCTTTAAATTTCTTGTCATAGCATTATTAATGGATTAAAATCTGAGTTTTCATCTTTCTATTTGCTGCATTTTAATCTTTGTTTAACATATTTTGATTGAGCCAAAAGAATTGAAGTGATTTGATCTTTTTAGATCAAATTCTTCTTTCAAATGAGCTACAACAAGTTAGATTTGTGCCTCAGCCATTTTGGTTTTCTTTTAATGCATTTTATGTCTTAATTTTTCATCATTCATGCATGCATTCATGTTTTAAGGCATTAGATCTCATGTTTGAACATCTACGGATGTGCAGTTTTCTTTCATCATGTTCAGTTGCTTTCTAGATTATACTTTGAATTCTGATGCTTTTTAGATCTATCGTTTTGTATGTAACCAGAGCTCATTTTAATCTGAATTTTTTACTGCAACTTCATGCATATGTCTTCATGCTCTCCACCAAAAATCAGATCGTTCTGAGTTTGTTAGCCCACTTTAAAAATCGATATTCAGAACTTGTTATTTTGCACCGTCAGGATTTTAGCAGAATCAGGACCAACTTGCGGGAGTGATTTCTCCATAACCAAAGATGATCTTTCTGATCCGTAAATAGGGTTGTTTTTTAAATTTAATCTAGTTTGTCTATACTAAATTTCAGCGATTTCTATGGTGTTTTCATACCAGTTTTGGGTCAAAAACCGCAACCCTGTCATCTTGTATCATTTTAACTGCTAAGATTTTGATCCATTTTTCCAGAATTTTATTTCCCTAATGGGAGATCATTTTTCAATTCTGTAAAACGAGTTCTTTTCTTTTATATGTCTAGTTCATTTCTGTAAATTTTCAGAATTTTTCATAGTCAATTGCTATTTTATTTTGATTAAATACCAGAACCCTGTATCCAGATTTTGCACATGTTCTGATTTTGACCCTCATATCATGACTGTTGTAGCACACCTTCAATAAATCACTATCTGATTGGCAACATTCTTCAGCAAATCATTGTTATACTTTTTTTGGGTCTTCATTGAGTCCCTACTACGATTTTTAGTATTTTCGGGTCTCCAATGACCCCTACAACGATTTATAGTGTTGTCTAGTCTTTTAACTACGATTTGTAGTGTTTTCTGATCTCCAACAACCCCTACAACGATTTATAGTGCTGTCCGGTCTTTTAACTACAATTTGTAGTGTTTTCGGGTCTCCAACAAGACCCACAGCGATTTATAGTGTTGTTGGACTTCACTATAGCGATTTGTAGTGTTTTTCGCAAAACACTACAGTGATTTGTGACATAAATCGCTGTAAATCGCTACCCGAATTAGGACCAACTTGTCAGGGCTATATCTCCCTAACCAGAGATTGAATTTCAAATTCGTAAAAAGTGATGTCTTTGTTATGAAGTCTAGTTTATTTTTATAAATTTTCAGCGATTTCTATGGTCATTTGATACCCCATTTGGATCTAAAACCAGATCCACATCAGTTTAACTTATTTGAGTGACACAATTTTTAGTTCATTTTATAAGAGTCATATCTCCCCAACGGGAGATGATTTTCCAAATCCGTAAAAAGGATTTTCTTCATCTATTTGTCTAGTTTATATCTGGAAAATTTCATAACTTTCTATGCTCATTTAATATCTCAAACTTGTTAAAAACTGAGACTGGTTATAGAACTTCAAATTCTATAACAGATCCATTTCATGTTTGGAAACAGTGACTTCTCGAAGTTGTCATTTTCAAACAAAAATTGATTTTTCAATTCTGTAAATTGGGTTGGTTTTTTATTGAATTGAGAAACTTTTTCCGCAAATTTGGAAGAAATAGAATCCGTTTAGCTTGTGTAACATCCAATTTACTGAAACCTATCTGTTAAAATCCAATTTCTTGTTTCTGAAATTAATGCTCTAATGTTTTAATCATAACTCTAGTTTCAAGAATGATTTTGATATTCTGTAAAAAGAGAATACTTTCTTGCTTTGTTGTGAATCCAGAGATTCATTTTGAGTTAAAATCAAATCTTTTAAGACTTCTGCCCACTCAGAATGCTCTGACAGGTTCATCTGTAAAATCCTGATTCTGCAAAATCTTGTCTTATCTAAATAAGAGAATCCAAATTTGGGTTTTCCTCAGATGATTGCTTAGCATTTTTAACTCTACAACATTCATCAGATTGTTATGTGTTTGCATATCATTTTAGACATTTCTAAGGTTATTGACCATTCATTCATTGCATCTTTCAAAAACTGATTTCATAAAGAAACATTGCTTTATTAAAATAAAGTTAAAATGGGCATTTTATCACTTTTAAAGTTAAATTTTCAAACATAACTCCTGTATTTCATAAATTAAAAAAGTAAATTCTATCAAGTTGGAATGCCTTGACTTCATTTCAAATAAGCTTTTGAGTTTATTTGTCTTTATTTCAATCATTTTCAATAGATTTTCATAAAAATCTCAATTTCAATGTTAAATTCACTTTGAATTAAAGTTTTAAAATGAATTTATATGTTTTTAAGCACCAATTTTGAAAATTTGAAACTCCAGTAATGCCTTTTCAAATACTTTCACAAAATCATGCATCATATGTGTTTATTTTGTTTAATTTTCTTTATCTCTGAGGCATAAAAGGCTAATTTTGGATGTATTCTTCAATTTTTCAATAATTGAGGAAAAATCCATAAAAGCTTACACTTATTTCTAACAAGTTTGCTCATTTTACAAGATTTTCTATTTTTGTTATCTCTTTTCAATTGTTGTATCAATTCAAAGGTTGTAATAAATCAATTAATGATAAGTTTACTTTATGCTTAGATTAGAATGAATGAGCATGTAGTTTAACTTTTTATTTTTCATAATCAATGTGTTGCATTTTTATTTTCATTTTCAATAACACTATGGTGAAATACAAATGACATAAGCACCATTCTAATAAAAGGTGATTAAATCCTAAGTTGACGATTTGCATTTATGGCCATAGTCAAAATGTGAACAACACTTAGGGTTTTCATCTTTTATGGAATAACATTGGGTCCACACTAGATCTCTTTCAAAAATCATCATGTTTTTATAAATATTTTCTTCTTTTATCAGAGTTTAATTTAAAATTAACTCAAAACATATATCAATAGTCATAGTTAGGATATATTGAGAGTTCATTTTACTTTAAACTCTATAAAGGCACCAAAATGTATTTTATTCTTCAAATGAGCTTAAATACGATTATTATATAATACATTTTATGGCTATAGTCAGAAATGTATTATATCTTCAATCTTATTTTAATTCACTTAAAGAATGAAATATGCTTTTCAAAACCTAATTTCAAATTTATTTTAATGCATTAATCATTTAAGATAGAATTGCATCAATATTTTCCACCTCTTTGAAACCATTTTCAAATTTTCAAGTAAATTTCGAGTAAATTTTCAAAAAATATTTTTCATTCCTAAATTCCAAGTCATTGTTTTATTCCACTTCATAAATTCAATCTTATTTCTCAATTTCATTTTCAATTGCCTTTAACTTAAAATCCTATTTCAAATACCCATTTTCAATTCCCAATTTTCAATTTTATTTTAAAATTTCTATCTGTGGATTTTTATATTCCAACTCTGAATTTTATTTCTTATTTCTCTCAAAACCTCAATCTCGATTCTCAATTCAATTCAAACCTCAAATTCCAAAAAACTTGACTTTGAATTCGATTTCTAGATCTTCGATTTCAATGCTTTTTAAATTCATTTCAAATTCTCGAATTTCAAAATCGTCATCTGATTGGCGACATCCTTAAATAAATCGCTATTGCGATTTACCGTGTCTTTCCATAAATCATTGTGCGATTTACGATGACTTTTAGCAAATCATCTTGTGATTTACGGTATTGTGATTTATCGCGCCTTTCAGAAAATCACTATTGCGATTTACAGTACTCTTCAATAAACTTTAAATCAATTTCTGAACTTTCGGGTCGTTCCCTAAAAGATGTTTCCAAAATTCATTCCCAAAATCACTTGGAAAATCTTAAATTTTCTGAAGCATTTCTAAAAATATGCATTCTTCTCAAGTTCAAAATCATAGCACAAGCCTGATTCAGTGTGCATTTAGGACTTAGATTAAACACTTAGATAATATTTTAGCAAAGCAAAAAAGCATAAATTTGATCATTAGTTCGATTACCTCTGGTAAAGGCGCCAGGAACGGTTGAACCTCGTATCGACGAGCGAACCCCGTCTCTCCATTTTCCCGCAAATTTTTTAAAACAGAGGTGAGTAAATTTTCAAAATCTTTTTCCAAAGTTCAAGTGAGACCTTGCAAGAAATTTTCTCTTTTTCCCTTAAAAAGAAAGAAGAGAAAAAATTTTGCAATGATCACAATTGGTCAAATTGGTTATTGGTTGGACATCCCACTTGTTCCTATACAGCACAAGGAGGTCAAGTGTCCTCCAAATTTATGGGCTCCATACATAAATGACCCTAAAACATGAGTCAACCCGGTCCAGCTTAGGACCCCTCATCCAGTCCATATCCAAGTCAAATTTAGGATACAAAAGGTGCCCGAAACAGCATGTATGATCTAATCACCTGATATGACTAGGGCACGCTCTGTTCTCTGATTCAAAGCAATATCCAAAAAGTCGAACCCCAGTTTTGTTTGATTCATCATGATGATTCGTCGTTCTTGTTAGAAATGGGTCCGGATCTACTTGGGTCCAGTTCAGCGCCAAACTGTCAAGTGCCCTAGGTCTGATAAGGTAATATTTTATAAAACCGAACTAAATCTAGTAAAATCTAGTAAGGTCAGGGTTTGGTGACAAAGGAAGGGCTCAGATTAACTATCCGGGCTGGACTCATAAGGTCCAATTGAATCCTGGTATGGTTTAAGAAATTTCATAAAAGACCCAACTCTAACCCATTTCTGATTAAGATGCACAATTTTTCAATGTAGAAAACGAGGTCAAATTTGTTTTTATAAAACTCGGCTATGGTTTTTCCTATTGTTGATCCGTCAGTACGTCAAAGTCAAATCCAGGTTAGGATCCACCTTAGTCCGATGAAGGCCCGACCCGTTTTGACGGCCACACTAAGGAGCCGTGCATGTTCCGAATTCCTTCATCCTGCTGCCAGCTTCACGTGCAACCCTCTCTCTCTCTCTCTATGGTGGGGCACCGATTTCTTCGTCAAACATGGCTGCTGCAACTCAACTCTCTCTCTCTCTCTCTCTCTCTCTCTCTCTCTCTCTCCAATTGCCCGTTATAATAGGAGAGTGCCCACAGCTTCCAAACATACGATATCCACACAAAAACAATCCTCACAAGTCATAACCCTCTTCAACCATGGAAGTGAAACACCAAACTACCACCTTTGTGAAGCCAGAAACCAGCTTCAATAAGGAGATCCCACTCAACATCTTCGACAAGAAGGCCTCCGACCTCCACATCGCAGTGCTCTTCGTCTACAACACCCTGACCGCCAGCAACTCCAAGATCAAGCAGGGTCTCTCTAGGGCCCTCTCCTACTTCCCTCAGCTCGCTGGCCGTCTCTCCGACCGACCTCCCTGCATCTTCCTCGATGAAAACTCCGGCGTGCCCGTCTTCGAGACGACGATCTCCGGCAAGATCGATGACTACCTACCCATCGAGCCATCCCCTTCCCTCTACGACCTGCACCCCCAGCCCGAGGGCTCGAACCCACTCCTCATGATCCAGCTCAATAGGTTCGACTGTGGTGGCCTGATAATCGGACTCAGTGCCAACCACAAGGTCGCTGATGGCCAGTCCATGAGCAACTTCTTCGTCTCATGGACTCAGTTGGTCCGAGCCCAGAAGCTTGAACACCCACCTATTCATGACCTGTCTCTCTTGGTCCCAAGGGACCCTCCTGTGTGTCAATACCCACACGAACACGTAGAGTTCTTGGAGAATCCACCGGTTGGGGACCACGCGGATGTGAAGACCATGGAGAACCTCATTGTGAAGTACTCGTGGGACTTCATAAGGGAGCTCAAGGAGAGGGCAAGCTCAGAGGCCAGGCCTGGGCTCAAGCACAGCACCTTCGAGTGCCTCCTGTCACACGTGTGGAGGAAGGCCAGCATTGCTCGTGGGGTGCGTGATGATGAGGTCACACGTGTGAGGGTGCTGGTGAATGGCAGGCCCAGGTTGGGGATCCCACACGAGTATTTTGGGAACTTGGTGTTGGAGGCGTACCCCACCACCAGAGTGAAGGAGCTTGTAAAGGTAAGCATGCGGTAAAATGGCACGCATTGATTTCATATATTTTGTGTTTTTTTTTTTTACGACAAAGAACTCTTGCCGGTATTCGGGCCACTTAATGGGCTCTTTTCCTGCAAAATAAATCACAGACATCCAAGCCCTTACCAAAACAAGGGTCAGCACCTTGTCTACAGGGCCGCTGCCACAAGGGTGATCCAGGCCGGTGTATTTTTTATATATTTGGTGTTACATTTGAGATCATGTTTGAGGTTTTTGAGTTGAAACTTGGCTAAGTTCGTGAACTTTGTGGCTGTTATGTATGCACGAAAAGTGACGAAGTTCGTGAACTTTTGTGTTATTAAAGCCATGGGGTTGGTGAAGTTTTGTCTTGTATGGCATGATTTTTCTTGGAAGATTACAAAGAGCTTAGTGGTGGCCATCTGTAAGCATGAATTAGGTGACTCTGCAATGACACACGAAAAGTGTCGGCACACCCTTTTCTCAAGGGAAATGCTACTTTTGGTGGGATGCCACGCAAACGTAACTTGAGGAGGATATATAGTGGCCTTTTTGCTTTTGAGAGAGTCCAAAATAATGATACATAGAATAGAAAATAATTATGTTCTATTTGAAAAAGGAAAAAAGGAATGGGCTGAAAATAGCTAACCCCTTAGTGCATAAACCGCATAAAAAAGTATATGGTTGTGTTATAGGTGTAAACCAAAGTAGCCATTTTATATTTCAAACTTTCTTTCTTTCTTACCATGTTTATTGTCTGAACTGACAACTTTAATCAACCTTTTGGCTTTAGTAAGTAGTAGTTTTCACTTTTCATGTGCTATTTGGACTTGGGCCATCTTGTTTAGGAGTCATTATCTAAATTTGGTTCTTTTGATAATTGTATAATATATATTGATTAACACAAAAGAAGTTGGGCCAACCATGATCTATCTAACTGCTTAACCCTTATGAATTCCTAGTTTTTTCACTATCTAAACTGTTAAAACATGTTCAAATTCCCAAACAGGAGGGTGTTGGCTATGGTGCAAGGTTGATAAAGGAGGCTGTTGCACGAGTTGGGGGAGACTACTTCCAGTCCTTTATTGACTTTGGGGAGTTGAACAAAGATAAGGAGTTGGTCCCTTCACAAGATGTAGAAGACAACTTCTTGATCCCAGACTTAGAGGTTGATAGCTGGTTGGGGTTCCAATTCCATGAGTTGGACATGGGGGGTGGTGCCCCTTATGCCTTCATGCCCTCATGGATCCCCATGGAAGGCATTGTCATAATAGTTCCTGCACCTTTCCAGGAGAATGGAAGAGGTGGAATCAACGTAATCGTCACTCTGTTCAGGGAGCATGCAGAAATCTTCAAGCAGATCGCTCACACAATTGACTGAGAAATCAACATCAACACTGCTTACAATTTTACACTGTAATACAAGGAGAAGTTTAAACTATTTTGATACTATGTGGCTTAGTTCTTTTTTTGTGTGTATTTTTTGGCCTTTGTTTAACAAGAATCAAATCAATAATGAATAGCAGTTATATATAATTTTGCTTCTATAATTGTTGTTATGTGCCAAATGATGGTTGAGCTTCCATTAGCATGGAATTGCACCAAATGTGGGATTCAAGAAACCTTGATCATAACTGCTGTCACGGGCCTATTTTCTTCAATGGGTACTCGTCAGCTCGCTTGCCGATCGCAGAAACTTGTAATCAGAGTGCAAAAGAGCAAAAGAGAATAGAGGGAAAGAAATTGCAATCACAAGAAGCAATCACAACGAGGGTGAACAAAAGAAAGCTCAACGCATTTACTTCATTCACAATTTTGCCTGCAGGCTATTACAGTTCAAGTATACGGGTTGCCCATTCAGGTATTGATTCACCTGAACCAGGCAGCTTACATCAGACTCAACAAAAGCAAAACAGACTCTAAGCACAATTGTACATTGTAAGTCGCAAGGGAACATGCTCCCCCCTTCAAATCATGTGTCGTCCTCGGTGTCATCTGTTTTGTGGTAAACCCTGACTTCAGCCGGGTAGCGATTGTTCATTCGAAATGCAGGCTCCCACGTTGGTTTCGTTGTTTCCTTCCACTGCACCAAGTATTTTTTTGCTTGCCCTAAGTAGTTGACCTTGTGACGAAGGATCTGACTGAGGTGCTTTTCGGCCTGTTGTGTTGTCGGGGCTCTCTGCATGATGAGAACGAGTTGTGGCACACTGTGTTTCAGGTCTCTATCATCTGGATGGAACTGCTTGAGGTTGCACACGTGGAACACCGGGTGCACCTTGAAGCCTGTGGGCAACTCCAGCTTGTATGCCATCTTGCTCACCTTCTTTGTGATGGTAAAGGGTCCCTCATACTTTCTGAGTAGTCCGCGGTACCGCCCGCGGAAGATGCCTGTGCGACCAGGATATAACTTCACCAAGACTTGGTCCCCAACTTGGAACCCTGCAGGCCGACGGTGTTTGTCCGCCCACTTCTTCATTCTCTTTGCCGCTTTGTGTAAGAATGCCTTCACCAACTTATTTTGCTCGTGTCAGTCGCGAACAAACTGATAGGCGAATGATGACCTTCCCTTTTCTTGTGTGGCAAGAGTGTGCGGGGTCAGTGGCTGCTGCCCCGTAACTATCTCAAATGGACTGTGGCCTGAA
The DNA here is from genome assembly GCF_984573655.1 of Nuphar pumila. Classification (NCBI taxonomy): domain Eukaryota; kingdom Viridiplantae; phylum Streptophyta; class Magnoliopsida; order Nymphaeales; family Nymphaeaceae; genus Nuphar; species Nuphar pumila. Next base: position 34,293,967 of record NC_143254.1, read on the forward strand.
GACTCGTGCTTCTGCAGATTATAACAAAACTGTGCCACATCAAGGAGATTCACCCAATTTTTCTGATTGGCACTAACAAAGTGCCTAAGGTACTGCTCCATTATCCCGTTGATGCACTTTGTCTGCCCATCTGTCTGCAGATGAAAGCTTGTTAAAAACAGCAACTCAAAGCCAAGTAGCTGAAATACTTCACGCCAAAACTTGCACGTGAAGCGAGCATCGCGATCACTCACAATGCTCTTTGGTATGCATCAGTGCTTCACCACATGCTTTACGAACAACTCTGCAGTCTTCTCTGCAGGGCACTCCTTGGAAGCTGGGATGAAGGTGGCATACTTTGATAAACTATCCACCATAACCAAAATAAAACTGAGGCCCTCTACCTTCGAGAGACTAACAATAAAGTCCATGGAGATATTATCCCAAGGACGTTCTGAAATTGGTAGAGGCTCAAGGAGACCGGCAACCTTCTGGTTTGTCCTCTTATCTTGCTGGCAGATGAGGCATGTCCACACATACCCCTCAACGTCATCTCTTATATGCGGCCAATAGTAGCCGTGCTCAAGGAGTGCTAAGGTCCACTCCTGACCAGGATGGTCAGCCCATAGTGTATCATGGCACTTCTTGAGTAGCTTTTGGCGAAGGCTTCCCCACCGTGGCACAAAGATGCATCCCCCTTTTGTTACGAGGAGGCCATCCTGTAGCCAAAATTGCCGAGTTTTCCCTGCCTGCGCCAGAGAAACAAGGTGTTGTGTGGTCGGATTCTGCTGCGTACCTTCGCGAATGCGGCTCAGCAATGCACCTTCCAAATGCACTTTAGAAGGCTTCGCGCGCACAGCTGCCAGTTCAGCCCTACGGCTCAGAGCATCCGCCACAACATTGGTCTTTCCAACCTTGTACTCCAAGGCAAAGTCGAACTCAGCCCAAAACATCTGTCATCGAGCTTGTTTAGGCGTCAACTTCTTCTGTGTTTGAAAATAGCTCGTGGCCACATTGTTCGTCTTGACGACAAACTCGACACCCAAAAGGTAGTGCCGCCAGGTCTTGAGGCAATACACAATGGCGGTCATCTCACGTTCATGCATTGTGTAACGCCTCTCTGCATCTTTCAGCTTGCGACTCTCATATGCAATCGGATGACCATCTTGCATAATAACTCTGCCAATGGCAAAGTCTGAGGCATCCGTGTGGACTTCAAAGGGTCTCGAATGATCAGGCAATCGCAGCACTGGCTCCCTCACTAAAGCTTTCTTCAAGCCATCGAAGGCATCTTGGCACGCTCCTGTCCAGAGCCATACCCGATTCTTCTTTAACAAATTTGTGAGGGGCGCAGCAATGAGGGAATAGCCTTCGATAAAACGTCGATAATAGTTTGCCAAACCAAGGAATGACCTTAATTCTGGTACTTTGCTTGGCGGAACCCAATCTTGGATGGCTCTTATCTTCTGCCCATCCATACGCAGCACACCACGCCCCACAGCGTGGCCAAGGAAGCTGATCTCCTCCTGCCCGAAGAGACACTTCTCTCGTTTGACACAGAGGTCATTCTCCTTTAGCACCTGAAACATTGTTTGCAAGTTCCCGACATGTTCTTCCATGTTGTTGTTGTAGATCACAATATCATCTAGGTAGACTACCACAAACTTGTCTAAGTAAGGGTAGAAGATTTGGTTCATTAAAGTCGTGAACGTGGCTGGAGCATTTGTCAACCTGAATGGCATTACTAGAAATTTGTAAGCACCATAGCAGGTGACAAAGTTGTTTTCGGCTCATCACCTTCCACTACAAGAAAAATGCTAATTAGCGACGGATATTTGCGACGGATGTTTTCCGTCGCAAAGTTGCGATGGATTAACGGAAGAAAACTATTTGTCGCTAACATTCGAAATATTTGCAAAAGTAGCGACGGAAATATTTCCCTCGCTAAATCTGTCGCTACTTAGCGATGGATTAGCGACAAAATTTTTCTGTCGCCAAAACACTACAAAAAAATATTAATTAGTGACGGAATTAGCGAGGGAATTTTTCCGTCGCTAAATAGCGACAAATTAGCGACGGAAAAATTCCCTCGCTAATTCCGTCGCTAATTTTCGATTTAAATCATCCTGCCTGAAGCGCGGAATTTTCCCTCCCTTCGTTCCTCCTCCCCCCCCCCCATTTGATTTAAACCGCCCTTCCTCTGACGATGCACAGCGGCCCTCCGAGCGTCCTTCTCCTCCCGCTACCTCTCATCTGCGCCGTCCTCCTCCTCCCGGCGGTGTTCCTCGCCGGACTCCACCGCCCGTCCTACCTCTCCCTCGCCTGAGGCCCTCCGAGCGTGACTGGCGTCAGCCCCCGGACCGTCCTCCTCTTCCCGCTACCTCTCCCCCGCACGCCGTCCTCCTCCTTCCGATGGTGCCCCTCGCCGGTCTCCACTGCTCGTCCTGCCTCTCCCTCGCCTGAGGCCTTCCGAGCGTGATTGGTGTCGGCCCCCAGACTATCCTCCTCCTCCCGCTACCTCTCCCCCCGCGTCGTCCTCCTCCTCCCAGTGGTGCCCCTCGCCAGTCTCCTCCTCCTCAGGCTACCTCTCCCCTGCGCCATCCTACTCCTATCGGCGGTGCCCCTCGCCGGTCTCCACCGCTCGTCCTGCCTCTCCCTCGCCTGAGGCCGTCCATCGTGATTAGCTCGCTGCGGAAGAGCGTCCCGATGCCGGAACCCGCCTATGCAAAAAATTTTGCTCCCTACAAAAAAATGAGCTGGCAGAGAGCAATTTTTTTTTTAATTTTTTTTTTAAATTTTAATGATGGATTAGTGACGAATATTATTCATCTCTAATTTAAAATAGCGAATGACTCACAATGGATTATGTCTGTCGTTAATCTGTCGCAAATTAGCGACGACAGTAGCGACAGATAAGTTTTGTCACTACTTAGCGTCAAAAAAAGTGTGATGAAAGTTATTCATCGCTAATCTGATGCTAATCCATCACTAAACCGTTTAGCGACGGGTTAGCATCAGATTAGCGACGGATTTACGTCGTCGCTAATCCACAGGTTTCTTGTAGTGTTCGGCAATCCTCACCTGCCAGTAACCCGATCGCAGATCTAGCTTGGAAAAGATACGAGCACTGCCTAGCTGATCGAACAAGTCTGCTATCAATGGCAATGGGTACTTGTTCTTCACCGTGACCTTGTTCAGAGCACGGTAATTCACACATAATCGTTTAAAGCCATCATGTTTCATCTGGAAAAGGACTGGGGCACCAAATGGGGCTTTTGATCGACGAACAATGTCTGCGTCCAACATCTCGTCTAGCTGCCTACGCAGCTCCTTCAATTCAGCTGGCCCCATATGGTATGAAACCATTGCGGGAGGCTTCGCTCCCGGGGTTAACTCAATCTTGTGGTCGACCTCACGTCATGGCGGAAGACGCTTTGGAAATTCCGGAGGCATCACCCCCCGAAACTTCTCCAATAGTGGGGCTAGGGTTGGCGGAACTGCTGCTTCTACCTTCCCTTCATCTGCATGCACTGCAACTAAGAATGTTTGCTCCCCATGCTTGACACCCTTCTTCAGTTGCATTGCCGATAATACTGAAGACTTGCCTTTCTGTATAAGGCATTGTACTGTGTGGGACAGGTCTGACCCCATGATCATCAGCATGTTAAACTTTGGCAACATCATAACATTCTGGCTTTGCAGGAATTCCATACCCAAAATCACCTTGAAATCGTCTAGGGACACCACAGAGAAGTTGGCTTTGCCGACCCAACTCCCCACTTGAGTAGTCACATCTCTTGCTTCACCAAGGATGGGCTTGGCCTCAGAGTTTACTGTTTTGATAGTCCTCTGCTTTGGCCCAGTTTTCAAGCCCAACTGCTCTGCCTCTTCCCGCGAGACAAAGTTGTGTGTGGCCCCGGAGTCTATCATTGTTGAAGTAGACTTTTCATTCATAATGACTTCTACGTACATAAGTTCCTTACTGACCTGCATGTTCTTAGTTATGCAACTTCTAGCTGCGTTAATCGATCGCATGGCCCCCATCCTTGGTTGCATGGCCTTAGTGTCACTGCATTAAGTATCGTTGCATTATTCCCGTGCAGCATTGGCTTGCCCGTCGTCCTTTATAAGGTGCTTTGGGCACTGCCTGGCGATATGTCTATCGCCGCAGAACCAACATGTCACAACCGCACCCTTGTTGTTGTTGTTATGCTTTGTGAAGTTTTGTTTCTTTTCGGATTGATGGCGTGTCGACGCCTCACCTTTATCATTGTGTTGCTCATCCTTCTTGCCTCCATGGTCAGGCTTCTTCCCAACTTTGGTTGATGGGGTGAAAGGCTTGCGTTGAGTGTCAACTAAGCGCTCAGCCGCCACATATGCATCTTTCAAAATATAGGGGTTGATCATTTCCACTTCAGACTGTGCTCATGGTTGAAGTCTCACAATGAACCAATTGAGCATGTTGTCTTTTGGCATGTTAGGTATCTCTAGCATAAGCTTCTGGAATGTTCTGACATAGTCTTGCAACGAACCAGTGTGTTTAAGCTCATGAACCATCCGGTAAGCCTGCCCTTGCGCATTTCTTGGCATGAAGTAGTTGCGCAACTCTATTTTGAAGTCATCAAAGGTGTCTATCACACATTGACCCCTCTCCATGTTATTACGCTTCCGCCTCCACCAAGCGATAGCATCTCCATTAAGTAAGGCCGTTGCAACCTTAATCCTCAGATCTTCGAGGGTCACATTCTGGATATCCAAGTAGTCTTCTACTTGGAACAAAAAGTTCTCAATGGCCTTGCTATCGGGAGAACCATTGAATTTTGTGGGTCTTGATACATCAATCATTGATGGTCTCTCACCATTTCCGCTATTTAGGGTCATCGTCCGCTGCAACGTACGGTTCTTCAACTAAAGCTCCCCTACTTCAGTCTGCAAGTCGGCCACTGTAGTCGTCAACGAAGTGATTTGTCCCATTAATAAGGTTACCTGCTCTTGCAGGCTCGCCACCACATCATTCAGTCCATTGAATGATTCACATGCGCGTGAAATCGCTTCCTCATGCGAAGTCACCTCTTTTACCAGCTTGTTAACAGTTGCAGCCAACTCTTCTTGGCTCCGAGGTGAACCCATTTCCTCAATTTCAGCAACTGCCTTGCCTTTGGTGTTGTGCAAGTTTTGATAAGGCATCACAATGTCTTGCTCACAAATCGCAGCATATCGGTGTGTTTGTCGACACCGACTCCGGAGTTCCTTCTCCAGCACGAGAGCGGGCTCTAGTACCACTTGTCACGGGCCTATTTCTTTCAATAAGCCAGCGCGGCGCGACAGTCCTTCCTCACCGCCGCAAGCCTACTCGTCAGCTCGTTTGCCGATCGCGGAAGCTTGTAATCAGAGTGCAAAAGAGCAAAAGAGAATAAAGGGAGAGAAATTGCAATCACAAAAAGCAATCACAATGAGGGCGAACAAAAGAAAGCTCAACGCATTTACTTCATTAACAATTTTGCCCGCAGGCTATTACAATTCAAGTATATGTGTTGCCCCTTCGGAGTATTGATTCACCTGAACCGAGCAACTTACATCAGACTCAACAAAAGCAAAACAGACTCTAAGTGCAAGTGTACATTATAAGTCGCAAAAGAACAATTGCAGTGTCTTTATATAATGGTCAATAAGTTTTTTTTTATTTATTTTTTTATGGCGAGGAACCCTGGCCAAAGGAAAACCCAAGGTGGGGCCACACCACCACTCTATCGTACGTGGGCCACATCTGAAAGCTAAGGACACACCCGTGCATCACCGGGATTTGATCCGTTGCCTTCATCTCAGTACGTGGGCCACATCTATGGGCTGCTTGGTTCAAAGCATTATTATGTATTGAATTCTTTTTGGGGACGTCTGTTAACAAAGACAAAAGGTGATGTATAGTCACTGCCACTGGTTCAACATATCATTATAGTTGCGTTTACTGTAATCTTGCTTGCCCCATCCACATGGGTGGTTGGCTTTGCAAGTCCCATTTCCACTACTTATTTCAACTCGAGTATTAAAAACACAAAATTCCTACGTCATATGTCTCTTTCTTTACGGTGGGAATTGATGTAAGAGTCGATTTCCTCTGTTTTGTTATCGACTTTTCTTCTCATGAGTGGCAGTATATCTAAAAAAAGGTTCGTATCCCAAATAACGCAGTTGGTACCTATCCTCTTTCTCATGAGTGGCAGTATTTGATTAGGATTGAATAAAAAAAATGGGGAATCTTTAAAATAGTGAGGCGATCTTTAATGTAAATTTCCTCATAAGATGTGTAATTCTAAATGGAAGGAGCAAAAGATTTCCGGAACTATAATCAGACAAAATTGGAAAACTTCCTTTGACTGGAAAATGTGGGTACCGCTGAATACTGCAGAGTTCGAAATGAAGTTGGTGAAGTTGCAGGTGCTTTTTCATAGTCAAGCTGGGGCGATCCATGAAGCTGGATTGTACCCAATCAACCAATCCCCTCAAATAGATCCCGTGCTTCAGCTTCAAACAGATTATATTGAAAGAATTAGCATATAATTTTTGCAAATTTCAACAAGTCCAGAAGCAGATCCTCACAAGAATGCGTAGGCTTCAAACAGATGTATATTTAAAAAGTAGCCATTAGGATTCAAATATTGTAAATTTAGTCTCATTCAATCAAGTGGGTGAGCCCATTGAATACCTTCTGAGGCAATTATGTCAGTCCATGAAAATACTCAACATCTCTTCTCCTTCTTTTCTTTTTTCTTTTTTTCTGAATTGAGAACTTGCAGCCAATTTGGAAAAAAATCCCTATCTCATCCATTTTGAGAATCAGTCCACCATTCTCACTCTTATTACAAACTGGTCCTTCTATCAACAGCTGTTAATTTGACCATGGTCAAACACTGACCACGTTTAACTGATCACCAAAATGCCCTTGAGTTAGTCTATTAACTTTTACAACTTAATTAGTCCCTACCTTATTCACATTTTTGCAAATTGGCCTGCCCTACGGGTGGGCAACCTGCCCGGCAGCTCGATGAGCCAAGCTGACCTGGCTCACAATGGTCAGGTTTGGACCATGATTTTAAGGTTGGGCCAGTTAGGTACCGGGCCGAAACTCGACCAGTTATATACGTGGGCTAGGCTCAAGCCGGTCGACAGGCTACTGGATTGGCCGGATGGGCCTAAGTTATTTATTAATTTTGTAATAATATAAAGATTTTAAAAATTAACTATTATATAGTACCTTGAATAACTATTATTATTTAATTAGTTGTACGAGAAGTTGCTATTTACTAATTATTATTGTTTACCAAATTAGTTGTACTAATTAAAAATTAGTTGCATGAAAACTTGCTACTATCTCATTAACCCATAATTTCAGTCAAGCATTTTTGCATTTTAGGATTGGGTCAGGCTGAACTCAACCTGCTTCACATTGCCCCGTTGGGCCGGGCTATAGGCTTCTCTTCAAACTTGGGCCCATTAAGATCCGGGCTAAAACCCAGCCCGTTAATAAACAGCCCGGGCCGTTGACCGGGCGAGCCCGATAGGCCCTTTCCATTAGTGGGCCGGACCGGGCCAGCCCGATGCCCACCCCTAAAAAGAGCCCTTTAGCAATTACCATCAGAAAAGCTAACGGCACTTAACCTCCGGACCTGATTTGCAAGGGTTAATCAAAAGGTAGATTTGCAAAATAGCATCAGTCAGGGGTTATGTTGCAAATGGGCTATAAGGCAGGAACCAATTTTGTAAAAAAATGTTTCTTTTTATTGTTAGGCAAGCTGGATGATAAGACCCGTTCAATTCGAATCTAACACCCCTCCACTATAGCAGTGCGACATGGTGATCCCACTATCTAATTTATGATACAGAAAATGCATTTAGCCAGAGCCAAAGTGGCGATTAGATTAAGCAAAAAAACCCACTGATTACCAATTTGAACAACCATGTTGAATCAAAAAGTAGGAATAAGATGGAATCCAAGTAGTTATAGGAATCAACACATTGACACATTAGGTTGTTTGGGAATACATGGTGGGTGGTGGTTGGACAGTCAACTATGGATTACCATATCGAATTATTAAAATTTTATTCTTTCTTTTCATACAATTTAAATATAATTAATCAATAGATTGCATTTCTTGTGGTTTTAGTAGAATGCAATGCCTCAACCATGTTACATTTTTTATATGATGAAGAATCTTCCTAGATCTTTGATAGAAACCTGCACTTGACATTCGGGTTGTCCACTTTCAAGACTTTGGTAGTTGTTGAACTTTTGGACAAACTAGCTTAAGCAAAAAAAAAAAAAAAGACAGTTGATTATTACGGGGACACTTGATCAAGTAATTAAATCAGTCATAAACCTCATGATCAAGGGAAGTTTTAAATTAGCCTTATCTTGACTACTTTAAGACAAACTTAAAATAAGCATTTCCTTGATATGACTGCTCTTAGGACCATTTTGTTGTTATTTCAAAGAAACGATAATATATAGTATATGGAAGGCATTTGAGAACAATTTTACAATGATCCACATTTTTTGATGTTAAAGAAGTAGATAACTCAGAATAAACTTATATTCCCTAGCTAAAGGTGCTCTAATAGCAACCTTTTAATTTTTCCATGGATACATACCGCTCAGACTTAGCCTGTGGGGAAAAGACATGCTACGTTCTAAGTCATGGGATGGGGGCCCAGCAAAAATTGTGGTAGTTAAGTGTCTTTGATCTCACGTCTCTTCCAAAGATGACCAATGAGTTGTCTAAGACTTTGGTTGTTAAACTTTTAGACACACTAGCTTAAGATTTATAGATATATAAATTAATCTTATTTTTTTATATAACTATATAAACTGAGCCTAATCGAGCTTACCGAACTTATTTGAGCTGGACTGCCAGCTCGTTTATGTGTTTCGAGCCCGAAACTTTGTTCAAGTTCGGCTCATTTATATTTCAAACAAGTTTGAGCTGAGCTTAAACGAGTCGAGCCCGGGCTAACTTGGCTCGTTGTGCATCCCTATTTATTGCAAACCAACTTGGACTTGAGCGACGCAAGGATGGGTTAGGGCAGGTTAGGTTCGCAGTGTATCAAAACAGATACACAAGTCATCCCATAATTAAAGCTGGCAAACATCATGAACAATCTAGTTGGAGGAGGAAGCCAACAATCGAGCTAACTCCATCTGTGTGCAACCCTGTCAGAGCTATTCTTCAACAACCTCATTACATGATCTCTCACAGTATGAATCGACGCTTACTTAAATTGATTCCCCAGCCTCTCTTTGTCCCCCAAACAGTTCCTCATTTCGCATACACCATATTTGCCATATAATCAAATGAAAGGACACGTTCGGGACGCAATTAATAGAAACCATAACAAATAAAAAAAATTCTCATTTTGATTTAAAACCATTAATGTCATTTTTAGGTATTTTTTATGATTTTTTGAAAAATGGGAAGGCCCTATTCACACTTATACAACTGAAAAAGTATAGATGCGTAAAGTTAAATGCTTTTTTTTTTTTTTTATAAATCGAAGAAACCTCATCTGGCACGAAAACCTGATCGCACTAGCTCAGCCTGCCATACTTACAGTCGTCATGCTGCAGTGTAAAACTCCAAGGGTAGGACACCTGACCCCACGGCCTATGCTATGTGTTAGCTTGCATAGAGGGGTGACACTCATGGAAATCGAACAAAGAGTGTAACACAAAGACTTCCCAAGAGGTCACCCGTTTTGGTACTACTCTCGCCCAAGCACATTTTTTTCTACTAGGTGTGTTGACTCAAACCATGGTCAAAAGCTGAGACCAAAGCATTATTCCCTACTTTACTAAGAAGGTCCCATTATTGACATCAACATGCAAAACTCCAATGCCAACAACCACTTGTGTTAAGCTGGCTGCAAGGTGGAGCCAAACTCTCCAACTCACTCCATCCTTCTCAGCACCCACCAATTCTTGTAAGCCAACCAGTTTCTAGGAGTTTAGGAACTGGTACCTTAAGACAAATAATTTGCCGGACGGGAATGTCATAATTTCAATAACAAGGAAGATGTCTAATTTGCTGTGGCTTTAGGACCCTCAAACGTATGCCAGGAGCATCCTGATCATTCTCTGTATCTATCGTAGGTCTAGGCGTGTCTAGTGTTCCTTCTCCTTCTCCTTTTCTATTTTTTGTATTTATTACTTGAGAAACCCGACCCCTAGTGGCAGGTAGATCTTAGATCAACCCTTTCAAAGTAAAAGTTTTTATAGAAAATGATGCATTTTAAAAAATGCCCTGCAATTTATCAAATCCGCCAAACAGATAATTACTCATGTTCTCAATTTTTTCTGCATGCTTTTACCCATTGGCAGGTGCAAATTTTTTATTTTCACATGTCATGACATTAAAAGTTGATGAACCCATAAAACTCGTTAACACAATCGCATTTGAGGTTGCGATATTCCAAAAAGATTGCAAAATTTCAAAACAGTTGTAAAACACGTGACGAGTATTGCAAGGAATGTTGCAAAAATCCTTTAAGTATTGTGGAAGTCATTACCTTGTGAAATTTTGAAAAAGTATCGCATGAAATATTGTGCAATTCAATTTTCTTGCAAAATTCTATCCCATATAAATAACGTTTAGTTTCTCAACCCCTTTTTTGCGTGTGGATGCTCTTTTTTCTCAATCCTAGATTTATTGTGATTCTCAATCCTTTCAACGATCTTCCGATAACATTCAGACGATATTTAGTTGAATATTTTGGCAACTAGCGACTTTGCAAAAAACCCTCATATTTGGCAGTTCATCGACAATGGTTCACCTGTAGTGAAAAACCTCAAATTTTAACCCCCTCTCCTGCAAATATTTGAGTGAATCTCCTTCGAATATTCTAATAAAATCCATCAATAGCAAATTCATCAGCATCCCTCAACCAAGTCCAAGTCTTTTTCTGGTAATGTTAATGACAGCTAGGTTTTTCGGTGAATAGTTTTTCACTATTGTTTTTTTGGTAAACCGTTTCTTTTAATTGGTTGTGTGTCAGTTATGTTCATCGACCGACTTTTTTTGCATATATATTATCCAGTTTAAACTGTTTATTTCAAGTTTTTCAGTGTGAAGAACATTGTATGTGAGTTTTCTTAATTTTTTGGTTTTTGTGTGTATATTATCTAGTTTACTGTTATTATCATAAGAATTTTTATTATGAGATGGCACCAAGTAAAAAGGGAAAAAACACACATTTTATACCTGCTATCACAAATCAGAAAATAAAAATGCAAAATGAGTTGGTCAGGTTATAAGGATTTGATAGTTATATGGTTTTTTATAAGACTTGTCTTGACATGTATAATAAGCTTGCCACTCCAATAGAGAAGGATCTTGCTCCAACACAAAAAATCTAGGTGTCAAATCTTGCCCACCAAAAATCAGCCTCAATGATCTACAACAAAATTTGCACTCATTTAAGCAGTTTATGCACTTTCAACAAATCAACTATTAAGATTTTCACACTGGCCGACAAGTCCTCCTGATTCTATAAAAAGTTGATGATATTAAAGCCACATATTTGTCTCCCATCCTGAAAGCATTGAAAGAGAAAAATGGGAGATCGTTGGTGAAGAAGTGTAAGCCATTGATTCACGATCAAATTGTTGTCAACCTCAATACCTAGCTTGAACAAGATGGAGAGGCGGCCACTTATAGTGGTTGTAGCAAAGTGGAGATGGAGGCAATTTTTTAGGTTGTCTCAAAATTGAAGGGGAGTAGTCGCCCAGATGTGGATGAGAGTGAGGCTGGGTTTGGGGCAATTGTGGAGGGTCCTCAGGCAGAAGAGAAAAGCAATGTTAGACTATAGATTACATAGTTGATTCATCTTCCCCCTCCTTCGATGAGAGATTAAAAACACACATTTTACACCTGCTATCACAAATAAGAAAATAAAAATACATAATAAGTCGGTCAGACTATAAGGATTTGACGATTATGTGGTTTTTTATGAGACTTATCATGACATGTATAATAAGCTTGTCACTCCAATAGAGAAGGATCCTCTTCCAGTGCAAAAAAAATGAGTGTCAAATCTTGTCCATCAAAAATCAGCCTCAATGATCTGCAATGAAATCTTCACTCATCTAAGCAGGTTATGCACTTTCAATAGATTAACTATTAAAATTTTCACACTGGCCGACAAGTCCTACTGAATATATAAAAAAAAAATGATGATATTGCAGCCACATATTTGTCTCTCATCCCAAAAGCATCAAAAGAGAAAAATGGAAGATCATTAGTGAAGAAGTGTAAGCCATTGGCTCACGGTGAAATTGTTACCAACCTCAATACTAAGCTTGAACAAGATGGAGATGAGGTCACTTATAATGGTAGTGGCGAAGTAGAGATGGAAGCAATTTTTTTTAGGTTGTCTTTAAATTAAAGGAGAGTAGTCACCCAGACGTGGACAAGAGTGAGGCTAAGGTAAGGGCAATTATGGAGGGTCCTCATGTAGAAGAGGAAAGCAATGTTGGACTATATATTGTAGAGTTGATTCATCTTCCCCCTCCTTTGGCGAGAGTGCATGTTTCAAGTAAAAAGGGCACGACAACAAACAATGTCTGGTATTGAGAGACATGTATTTTTCTATATTTATTTTGTATATAAACTTTTGTTGAAGAGTTTGAACTATTTTAGAATTATCAGATATTGCATAGTATCTTAATTTTGCACCTACTTTTTGTTGAAGACTTGTTGGCAGTGTTGTGAGAGGCGTACGCCTCAGTACCTGAAGCGTACGCCTCAGAGGCGAGGCACACACTCAAGGTACTGAGGCGTTGCTCTGATGCGCTTAAAGTAAAGTTTCAGTGTTTCACTTCTAATATGCCATTTAAGTCAACTGTACTCCCCATGTTTCTGACATCTAGCAGTGCAAGTTAGTGAAATGTTTCACTAGTGCGAGGCGTTGAGTGTGATGCCACATATTTTTACGATATTTTAGATAATACTTAGCATTGAGGCATCACACTCATGTCCACGCGGCACCCCCCTACACCCGACTGAGCGCCACACGACGCTCCCGAACACGCACTGTAGCTACAGTGCGTGTTCGGGGGATAACACACAACACCCTCTCATTTTTTTTCGGGAGTGTTGTTATTTGCATAGCTTGCTGCACTATGCATTGGGTGACATAGCTTTGTCTTCCCTAGGGAGGTGCTGATTGCAGCACACCTGAATCCTAGAGGTAAATATTGGAAATTTGTTAGCAGAACCTGGATTCTCACTGCTTGGAAGCTTGTTTGGAGTGAACGCAATAATTGAATTTTCAGGGGTGTGCAAGCCGATTATACTGCATTACTTGAGACATTATGCTGGAATGTGACTGAAAGGGCTCGTAGGAAATACCATGAATGTCCTTTGGAATGGATTGGAAATCGTTAGGCTTTGATCTGATCATCAGCGCTACTTTTCACCTGGTACTGGTGCTGTATTCTGCGGAAAATACAGACCGTGTTGGCTGCTTTAGGACTGCTGAACTGCAACTTGTTCTCGGTTTTTTCTGGTTTCCATCAGGTTGTGACGCTGGCTGGGTAAAACTGGGTTTCACCCTGGTGTCTGGCAGGCAGTCGGGTAGGTTGCTGGTTGTCGCGTTGCGTTAAGGTGTTAAGGGTGGTTTTTCAAGGCTTCTCTGCTCATTGGTTGTTTGGCTATTTGTGTTTTTTTAGGTTGTTTTTCTGCTCTATGTTTTTTATTGCAACAAGTGATACCTCATCACTTACTGCAACACTCTATTGCTTATCCTTTTGAATGAATTATTTCTTTAAAAAAATAATAACACACAGAAAGAGTTGCATACGCCCACAGTCATAATTTGATGGCTGGATAATTAGGCTAACTCAATCAAGTACAATGATTCTTTCACGGTCTGTTCAAATGCTTATCTGAAAAACATCAGACGCCATCAACATTAAAATATCATTAATAAAGATTAATTCATCTTTATTGTTGGGTAAGTGTGGCCCAAGCATGTAGTGATTATGTCACTGTTGTTTCACATGAGGAACCTAACAATTTCATGAACTTCAATCTTTGTAGTATGCTATCACTTGAAACTACATGACAAAATTTTTCTACTTCAAAACTCTTAAATGCCAATTTACGACCACTAAATGAGAATTACTTCATAACATGGCCACTGCTATTCTAATCTCCTTACCTGCATCAGCTCCTTCACTTTAGCAGTTAATTTTCTAAATACTCATGGGGAGGGTGGCTTTTCAGAAGGTGGGTGGTAGTGGTGCTGGTGTTGAGATGGATTGTGGTGGTGGTGAGATGTGGAAAGATGGGTGGTAGACAGTGTAAATCATCATTTTCTCTTGGTAAAAAACATTCATCCACCCACCAACGGGTTCCGGTTGTTTGGTGAAAGCTGTTTGTGTACGTCACCATGTGTTGGGATGTTGTAAGTTCAAAACCTAATGGTATATTGTGTAACTAGTTGGGGTCTGCCTAAACCCAGCTTGCCTATTAAAAAAAATGAAACATTCATCCACCTCAAGGAATGTTTCCTATAAAAAAGTTACTTTTTATAAAAACTCTTTCAGAGAAAAAGTTTTTCTCGTTTGAAAGGGTTAGAAAAACAGTACAATTTTTCACCTTGTACCACTTTTCCTACATCTGTCTCACTTCCAAACGGGCCCTTAGGCAATGTGTTTTGACTTTCATTGGCAGTGACTTCTATTGTGAATTTCCCTTGCTGTTTATGCATGTTTCATATCGATGTTATGTTGTGTAGATATTCTCTTCTTTTTTTTCCCGGCTGTCATAGTGTGATTTCTGATCTTCGTATGCACACATGCCAACCCCACAAACACACCAAATCTTGTGATATTTGAATGTAATTGACACACATCCTTTCTTTCCCCCATCCCAGCAACAGTTTTATTTACCATCATCTTGCTAACCAATGGTTCTCAATTCCGCTTCCATCAACATCATTGTACCGCAGTAGTACTCCAAATGACATGCTTTTCAGCAAGCATGCTTCGTAAGGGATAGATCAGTATTTATCTTTTTGCGACCAATGATTTTTAAATACATATGTATTAGTATGTCTTTATCTATTTATTTGTCATAAAACTATTAATTTAAGCGTGGTCAGCCTCGGCCCAACCATATGGACGGGAGGGTGATGTATGTTCTCCCCCGATGATTCACTGAATTCCACGTCTGTGTTCGGGGGGATGAATGAGCGCCACGTATTTACGCACATGGGGCTCGTATTCCCGTGTATGTTGACATAACTTTGCATCGGACTCTGGTGTTGTTGCAAAGACTTAAGTACCCTTTTTTGCTATTCTTGCCATAAAACGACGGTTTGAGAAAATGACAAAAATGTTCATTCAAAAAAAGGAAAACAAACGGTTCAAAAAACAAACAAACATGTCCTCCATTCAGAAAGTCCTTGCACTGCAGGATTATCTGAGAAAGGAATCCCCCCTGAAGAAAGTCATGAACATCAACCCTCTCTCTCTCCCTTCTTTTTCTACTTCTGTGCACATCTAGCAGACGATCCTACACTGCTCCAGCAAGCATCGACTGACCTGCACACTGACTGTAGCATGGTTCAACTTGATGAGTTATGAAGCCAGATTCAGAGATTTTGCCCTTAAAGGAGGGGAGTTTGAGGGCTCCCACCGGCGTGGGTAGCATCGTTCAACTTAATAAGTTGTGGAGCCATATTAAGAGATTTTGCCCCTATAGGAGGGGGGTTTGGGGGCTTCTCCTGGTGCAATAAAGTGTTTTATTTAATTGTGGTGCTCATGTTTCCTTTGGTTGTTTCTTGCTAAAGGTTTTCGTAACACCCTTTCCCACAATTTTTCTGTTCTTTTTTTCTGGTTTGAAGATGGTGACTTCTGAAAGTTACTGTTCAATTTCAGAAAATAAACCTGTTATAGCAATCAAATTTCAAATCCGTAAAAAACGGTGTCTTTCTTATTAAGTCTAGTTTATTTCTGACAATTTTCAATAATTTTTATGGTCATTTCATTCCCCATTTTGATTAAAAACCAGACCCCTATTATTATGCATTATTTGAGTTGCACAAGTTTTTAGTTCATTTTGCAAGAGTCATATCTCTCCAACAGAACATCACTTTCCAAATTTGCAAAAAAGGTTTTCTTCTTTTATTTGTCTAATTTATATCTAAAATTTTTTATAACTTTTTAAACATATTTGATATTTTAAATTTTTTTAAATTCGGAACTGGTTACAGATTAATCTTATTTCACCATGATTAAACAAAACAGTTCCAGTTTTTTAAAAATTTGTAATATCAAATAAATATATAAAGTTATAAAAATTTTCAGATATAAACTAGACAAATAAAGAAAAAAATCATTTTTACAGATTTGGAAAATGATCTTCCGTTGGGGAGATATGACTCTTACAAAACGAACAAAAAACATGAGTATCTAAAACGATATAGAGTGTGATAGGGTCTTGGTTTTCGACCAAAAATATGTATGAAATTACCATAAAAATTGTTGAAAATTAGCAGAAATAAACTAGACTCAATAACGAAGATGCCGCTTTTTACAGATCGGAAATCCGATCTCCGGTTAGGGAGATACGCTCCCGACAAGTTGGTTTTTATTCAAATAGCGATTTACGCGTGACGGCTTACTGAATAACATTACAAATCGTTATTCAGTAAGTCGTCACGCGTAAATCGCTATTTGAATCAAGACCAACTTGTCGAGGGCGTATCTCTCTAACCGAAGATCGGATTTCCGATCCATAAAAAGCGGCATCTTTGTTATTGCGTCTAGTTTATTTTTGCTAATTTTCAGCAATTTTTATGGTCATTTGTTTTCCCATTTTGATTAAAAACCAAACCCCTATTATTCTGCATTATTTAAGTTGCATATATTTTTAGTTCATTTTGCGAGTCATATCTCTTCAATGAAATATCATTTTCCAAATCTGTAAAAAGGGTTTTCTTTCTTTATGTGTCTAGTTTATATCTGAAAATTTTTATAACTGTTTATACATATTTGATATTTTAAATTTGTTAAAATTCAGAACTGGTTACAGATTAATCTTATTTAACCATGATTTAACAAAATAGTTCCGGTTTTTTATATATTTGAAATATCAAATAAATATATAAAGTTATAAAAATTTCCAGATATAAACAAGACAAATAAAGCAAAAAAACCTTTTTTACAAATTTGAAAAATGATGTTCCGTTGGGGAGATATGACTCTTGCAAAATGAACTAAAAACATGAGTAACTCAAATGATATAGAGTTTGACATGGTCTTGGTTTTCGACCAAAAATATGTATGAAATTACTATAAAAATTGCTAAAAATTGACAGAAATAAACTAAACTCAATAACAAAGATGCCGCTTTTTACGGATCGGAAATCCAATCTCCGGTTAGAGAGATACGCCCCCTGACAAGTTGGTCTTGAGTCAAATAGCGATTTACGCGTGACAGCTTACTGAATAGCGATTTGTAGTGTTATTCAGTAAGCCGTCACGCGTAAATCGCTATTTGAATTAAAACCAACTTGTCGGGTGCGTATCTTCCTAACCGAAGATCGGATTTCTGATCCGTAAAAAGCGGCATCTTTGTTATTGAGTCTAGTTTAGTTCTGTCAATTTTCAGCAATTTTTATAGTAATTTCATATCTATTTTTGGTCGAAAACCAAGACCCTGTCACACTCTATATCGTTTGAGTTACTCATGTTTTTAGTTCATTTTGCAAGAGTCATATCTCCCCAACGGGAGATCATTTTTCAAATCCATAAAAAGGGTTTTTTTGTTTTATTTGTCTAGTTTATATCTGAAAATTTTTATAACTTTATATATTTATTTGATATTTCAAATATATAAAAAACCAAAACTATTTTGTTTAATCATGGTTAAATAAGATTAATCTGTAACCAGTCCTGAATTTTAACAAATTTAAAATATCAAATATATATAATCAGTTAAAAAAATTTCCATATATAAACTAGACACATAAAGAAAAAAACCCTTTTTACCGATTTGGAAAATGATATTTCATTGGGGGAGATATGACTCTCGCAAAATGAACTAAAAATATGTGCAACTTAAATAATGCAGAATAATAGGGGTCTGGTTTTTAATCAAAATGGGAAAACAAATGACCATAAAAATTGCTTAAAATTGACAAAAATAAACTAAACTCAATAAGAAAGACACCACTTTTTACGGATTTGAAATTCGAGCTCCGGTTAGGAAGATACGCCCCCGACAAGTTGGTCTTGATTTAAATAGCGATTTACGCGTGACGGCTTACTGAATAGCGATTTGTAGTGTTATTGAGTAAGCCGTCACGCGTAAATCGCTATTTGAATCAAGACCAACTTCTCGGGGGCATATCTCCCTAACCAGAGATTGGATTTCTGATCTGTAAAAAGAGGCATCTTCATTATTGAGTCTAGTTTATTTTTGTCAATTTTCAGCAATTTTTAAGGTAATTTCATACCTGTTTTTGGTCGAAAACCAAGACCCTATCACACTCTATATCGTTTTAGATACTCAGGTTTTTTGTTCATTTTGCAAGAATCATATCTCCCCAACGGGAGATCATTTTTCAAATCTGTAAAAAAGGTTTTCTTTTTTTACTTGACTAGTTTATATTTGGAAATTTTTATAACTTTATAAACTCATTTGATATTTCAAATTTGTTAAAAACCGAAACTGATTACAGAATTTCTGGTTTTGTAACAGGTTCATTTCCTGAAATTGAATGGTAACTTTCAAAAGTCACCATCTTTAAACCAGAAAAAAAAAACAGAAAAATCGTAAGAAAGGGTATTATAAAAACCTTTAGCAAGAAACAACCGAAGGAAACATGAGCACCATGATTAAACAAAACACTTTATTACGCCGGGGGAAGCCCCCAAACCCCCCTCCTGTAAGGGCAAAATCTCTGAATCATGCTCCACAACTCATCAAGTTGAACCATGCTACAGTCAATTTGTAGGTCGGTCGATGCTTGATGGAGCAGTGTAGGATTGTCTGCTAGATGTGCACAGAAGTAGAAAGAGAAGGGAGAGAGAGAGGGTTGATGTTCATGGCCTTCTCCAGGGGTGATTCCTTTCTCGGATAATCCAGCAGTGCATCAAGTTGAATGATGCTACCCATGCTGGGAAGAACCCTCAAACCCCCCTCCAGTAAGGGCAAAAACTATGCTACTCACGCTAGGAGGATCCCCCAAACCCCCCTCCTGTAAGAGAAAAACTCTGAATCAGGCTCCACATCTCATCAAGTTGAATGATGCTACCCACGCTGGAAAGAGCCCCCATACCCCCCTTCTGTAAGGGCAAAAACTATGCTACCCACGCTGGGAGGAGTCCCCAAACCCCCCTTCTGTAAGGGCAAAAACTCTGAATCAGGCTCCACAACTCATCAAGTTGAATGATGCTACCCACGTTGGGAGGAGCCCTCAGACCCCTCTTCTTTAAGGGTAAAAACTCTGAATCAGGCTCCACAACTCTTCAAGTTGAATGATGTTACCCACATTGGGAGGAACCCCCAGACCCCTCTCCTGTAAGGGTAAAAACTCTGAATCAGGATCCACAACTCATTTAGTTGAATGATGCTACCCATGCTGGGAGGAGCCCCCAAACCCTCCTTCTGTAAGGGTAAAAACTTTGAATTAGGCTCCACAACAGTCAATGTGCCGGTCAGTCGGTGCTTGATGGAGCAATGTAGGATCTTCTGCTGGATGTGCACAGAAGCAGAAAGAGAAAGGAGAGAGAGAGAGAGAGGATTGATGTTCATGGCCTCTTCCAGGAGAGATTTTTTTCTCGGATAATCCTGCAGTGCAAAGACTGGGTCTTAAATAATCATCTTCGGGGCACTTAAGTCTTTACAATCACTCATTTTCTATAATCATTATTTTTTTTGGCACCAATGGAGGAGAAGGTAATTAAGTCTTTGCAATCACATCAAACTCCAATGCTAATTAATGCTGACAAACATGGGGATACGAGATGCACAGGCTTAAATACGTGGTGCTTTTTGGGACCCCCGAGCATGAGATGCCCTGTTCGGGGGGGGGGACATATAACCTGCTTCGCATATGGACGGGCAGCTAAATATCTAGTGACGTGTAAGAGAAACCCAAGTTTTACCTACTCTTATTATCTCCATAGAATTGAATTAAAGCTGTATAGTTTTGAAAGTTGTTACTGTTTATTTATTTTTTTGCAAGCCATCTTGTATTAAATTAAAATAATACCACAAGATTTTTGTACTATTCTTGCACATATGGCAAAACGATAGGCATTACAACCAACAAGAAAAAAAGAGTTATTTTTTTTTGGTAGGAGAAAACAAAAAACTAAAGCTTTTAATCTATGGAGTAAGCGATCTTCTTGAAAATATCTGCATGATCAAGAAAAAGAGTCAGAACCACATCGATGCCGCTGCTCCATTTCTGATCTTTGTTTCCTTTCTCTTGCAAAGGCGCAGCGACGATTATTACCAGCCCTTCCATGGGTATCCAGGTGGGCATGAATGCATAGGGTGCACCATCCCCCATCTCCACTTCACTGAATTGGAAGCCCAGCCAGCTATCAACTTCCAAGTCTGGACACAAAGTATTGCCTTCTGCACTAACCGAAGGGCACAATTCTTTATCTTTATTGAGTGCGCCAAAGTCAATGAAGGACTGGAAATACTCATTTCCAACCTGGCCAACAGCTTCCTTGATCAACTTTGCACCATACCCTACACCCTCCTGTTTGCAATTTATCAATGTCAACTTCAGACAAGGAAATATGAAACTTAATACAATGGAAAATTAGGAAGAATCACTCTTGGTTTATATATATCTTGAATGGCTACACAGTATAATTGGGCAGATTAAGCAAATATAGGACAAGGTTCACTTTAATCACTTGGCGGGACGCATCCAAAATGGTGTGCTTGAAAATATTAAAAAAAAAGAAATATAAAGAATCCAGTGGTAATTAACTTCTTTGTCAAGATTTTGTCAACATGCGCATCCTTCAACCACAAAATTTAGAATTATCATGAAGAGGGAAAGGGCCCAACTCTTAGTGATAATGAGAGAAAAATAAAAATTTGACAAAGGAAAAGGAATGATCAGCTGCAAACAGAAAATCTATATTGACTACTTCCTGGTAGAAGAAACATGACCAATGTCATGAGTTCCAACACTGGTATTAATATGAATAACAGTACAATGTTAAACTTAATTGGACCATGCTCATGAACTCCAATGTGCGTTTGGACCTTGAACTTGGTCACAATCGATCTAATCTGATATCAGAGGCTTTTTTTTTTCATGGTTTCTTTTTGAAATCGAGAGTCCACAAGGGCTCAGCTCATCCGGTGGGGGAGACTTGTGAATTTCACATAAGCTGAAGGGATGTCACAAGTTCGAAACCCATGGGTGCACGCCCCCTGCTGAGATGCCAAAGCTGGGTGTGCTCCCTGGTGGGCAAGGGATACATTGGTTTTTGACACCAGTGAGTTCCCTGGCGAGTGAGGTGGTTTTCCCCAGCTATCCTAAAAAAACAGTAACAAAAAAAAGTCAAGAAACATGATATTCAGAAAGAGTTGCATATGCCGACAGCCATAAATTTGATGGCTGGATAATTAGGCTAACTCAATCAAGTACAATGATTCTTTCACGGTCTGTTCAAATGCTTATCTGAAAAACATCAGACGCCATCAACATTAAAAGAGCATTAATGAGGATTAATACATCTTTATTGTTGGGTAAGTGTAGACCAAGCATGTAGTGCTTATGTCACTGTTGCTTCACATGAGGAACCTAACAATTTCATGAACTTCAATCTTTGTAGCATGCTATCACTTCAAACTACATGACAAAGTTTTTCTACTTCAAAACTCTTAAATGCCAATTTACCACCACTGAATGAGAATTACTTCATAACATGGCCACTGCTATATATTCTAATCTCCTTACCTGCACCAGTTCCTTCACCTTAGCAGTTGGAAATGCGTTTAATACTAGATTTCCGAAATACTCGTGGGGGATCCCCAATCTTGGTCTTCCATTCACCAAAACTCTCACATGTGTAATGTCTTCGTCTTCGAGACCACGTGCGATAGATATTTTCTTCCACAGGTGAGACAGCAGGCACTCAAAAGTGCTATGCTTGAATCCTGACCTTTCCTTAAGCTTATGAATGAAATCATGTGTGTAGTGCACAGCTATATTCTCAATATGACCCTCAAAACACCTAGGTTCATCCTGGGGGGACAAGGCAAACTCCATGTTTTCGTGTGGGAATTGAGGCATGGGAGGGTTTCTGGGAATTAGTAGAGATTGGTCATGGATGGGAAGAGGGTTAACCTCATGTCCATGGACCAACTGGGACCAGGTGACGAAGAAGTTGCTCATTGCTTGGCCATCAGCAACCAAGTGGTTTGAGTTAAGTCCAATGACTAGGCCACCACAAGCAAACCTATTGAGCTGGATCATGAGGAGTGGATTAGACTCTTGAGTGCAAGGATGGAGAAGGGTGAGATCAGGGTTAGGCTTAAGAGGAAGGAAGTCAACAAGGTTGCCTTCCACTTCTGCCTCGATGACAGGTACACCAGACTCATCATTGAGAATCACGACAGGAGATTGATCTGATAATTTTCCAGCTAGAATTGGGTAGTACGTAAGAGCCTTTGCAAGAGCAACCTTGATCTTGGTGTTGTTGGCTGTGGGGGTGTTGTAGATCAGAAGCACTGCTATGTGAAGGTCTGATGCTACTCTATCAAAGATGGTCAGAGGTACTTCTCCTTGGAGCCTAGTTTCTGGCTTGACCCATGTGGAGTTCAGATGTTTCACTTCCATGGCTACCATTGCCACACAAACTAGTGCACTTGGTTTTGGTTTTGCAGTTTGCAAGTTCACCTGTATATAATGTTTGATGTGTATTGTGGACCCGGGGGCGAGAGAGAGAGAGAGAGAGAGAGACGAGCTTGAGCAAGCAACGCCATTGAACTGTGACAATGACTAGGGTTGGATATGGGACCAGCTGGTTCAGCCTGGCCTGACCCTCGGACTGGGCCTCGGACACCATTGACTCACTATGTTCTTTACCTTTAGCTGGAACACGAACCGTTTACTAATTGGGGCAGGTCAAGCTTGACACTTGTCAAGCCTTGGGTACGTGCTAGCTATATGTTGGCGTTCATGTGTGAGTCATGGCACTTGCACGACGTAGGTGGCCACGAAGCCTCATGTTTAGTCGTTGAGTAATTTTTTTTTTTCGACAGAACTTAAGAGTAAAAATTTTGGTAAAATCGTTTTCTCTCTCATAAACTGTTTTCCAAAATGGGTCTTCTTTGGATTGGTGCTCAATACTTGGGGTATCAACGGGTCGGTTTTGGTTAGGCAGCTAGAACCAAAATTGAATCAGAATTGATTTTGGGTATGGTATCAGGTCTGGATTTGAGTTTAATCGAGCTATATTCAGATCTGATAAGAATTACATGAATCATACCCGAACCATACTTGGTAAAATAATATTTTTTATTATTTTTACATTGAAAATTTATAGGTTTTAAACCCAACTCGAGTCGGGTTCGGGTTTGGGTTTGGTATAAAATTTCACAAACTAAGTTCATGTATTAATGGGACCTTCGGGTCTGAACCTGAGTCTTAATCAGGTCTTCTTATTTGTCACCATACTCGAACCCTATATGGTTTGGTTCTAGTTGAAGCCGAATAAACCAGACCGGTTGACACCCCTACTCAATACTAGAGAAATCATGGAGACGTTTCCGTTTCTGCAAGGGCCACTTCTAAAAATAGAGAGGAGGGAACAATTAGTATGCAATCTAGGGAAGAAATCCTAGCCGACTGTCTAAGTCCCTCTTTGTGACAAAAGTGGTTTGCCCCTGTCGATCACCAGTCTAACGACAACCATAGACGTCTCCTTCATTTCTCTTGTTCGGGTTTGCATCTGCTGTCCCAACAGTGGTATCAGAGCTGCCATTTGCAACGTCTGCATAGAAACATCGACAACTCCTCTTCTTGTGTTGCAGCAAGGTGTCTATCAGGCTCCTTTATCTCTGCAGTAACATCACTTTTTTTTAGCACTTGGATACAGCGTCTTCAGCTACACATTTGTTTTTTTGGGGGGGCTTGCTTTGTGAACACTAACGTCTAGACTCATCTCTGTGCAGTGTTCTTCCTTTGGTCCCTCAACTAGTTGCTTGAGCATAAACTCAAACACTTGGTGAGCAAGCCCCTTCTCTGACATTTTTTGTTTATATATAGGCTGGTTTGGGACATACCATCAAACACTTGGTCTGTGGTTGGATCACCACCAGTGTTTTACTTTTCCTCATAAATATTAAGTACGTCAGCATCCCTATTTGTGCCTTGTAGCAGTGTTGTGAGAGGTGAACGCCTTAGTATCTGAAGCATATGCTTCAGAGGCGAAGCGCACGCTGAAGGTACTAAGGCGTTGTAGTGAAGCGTTTGAGTCTTGAAGCGCACACTTCACATGGGTGAAGCGTGCGCCTCGCATCGAGACGTGCTTCGCTTCTAAGGCGTAAGCATCAGCGTCACCAGGCCCGGCCTCCACGCAGAGCTCAGCAACAAAAAAAAATAGCGCAAATTCTCTGCTAAACTCAAAAAGAACGCCAAAAAAGGAAATCTGCCTCACGAGACAGTATAAAATCCCCAAAAATCATATCGATTTTTGCTGAGCTTTGCAACTTCCAACTCTGAGGACGACGAAGAGCGAGTTCTGATACAGAAGGCACTCTGCCTACATAACAAAAAAGAAAAGTAATGCAAATTCTTTGTTAAACTCAAAAATAACGCCAGAAATGGAATTCTGCCTCACAAAACACTAAAAATCCTCAAAAAACTTACAATTTTTGCTGAGCTCTGCAATCTCCAACTCTGAGGAAGACGACGAGTGAGTTCTGAATCTTCTTATACAGAAGGTGCTATGCCTACGTAACGAAAAAAAATAATGCAAATTTAAACTAAAAAAGAATGCCAAAAAAGGAAATCTGCCTCACGAAATCCCCAAAAATCTTACGATTTTTGCTGACCTCTACAATCTCCAACTTCGAGGAAGACGACGAGTAAGTTCTAAAACAGAAGGCGCTCTGCAGAAGCACCCCTTCTTCTTCTTCTTCTTCTTCTTCTTCTTCTTCTTCTTCTTCTTCTTCTTCTCGTGTTGCAAGAGAGGCTGAAAGAAGGCGGTGAAGTCCCGACGAAGGTTTTTGATTTCGAGATTTTCCAAGCAGGAGAGCAAGGAAGCGGCGTCCATCATTGATTGGAGATGCGAATTAGGGCAAGAATGATAGATTGAATCGATGATCAAAATGAGAACCAGAGAGAGAGAAAGAAGCTTGCGGGGGAAGAAAGGGAGGTTTGGGGGGGGGGGGGGGGGGGATTTGTTTCAGGCCAAATTTGATGATGTGTGTTTTAAAAATACACAAACAAAGTGATATTTAAAAATACTGATATAATGCCAAAAGCAAGATATTTAAAAATGCCAATATAATGCCAAAGCAACATATTGCATTTTTATCATGGTGCTAAAGTGAAAAATGAATGTTCTTTATCATCTATGTTTTACGGTACAACAACAACAACAACAACTATGCCTTCATCCCAAAACAATTGGGGTCGGCGATATGAACCAAAAAAGAAAATCATTCTGGGTCTTCCACATGAAACCTTCTCCTCCAATCATTTCTATCCAATGCCATGTCCTCGGTGAGGTTCAAAGCATTCATATCCTTTCCTATCACCTCCATATATGTTTTACGGTAAAATTATTAATAAAAATTTATTATTTTATTAATATTATATATTTTATTATTTTGATCATGAAGCTTACGCTTCAACGCCTCGAGGCTTATGCCTCGCTTCGCCTCATCGCATTTAACAACCTTGCCTTGTAGTTTTATATTTTGGTTTGGCATGATACTTCATGTGCTGAGCCACATGCACGTAAAACATGAGCACTGGTGCCCAACCCAACAGATCCCTCATTATGCCCTAATCTCTCTCTGCCCTCACAGGACCCGCCTCCTCTCTCTCTCTCTTTCCGCCCTTCCTGCAAGGCAGTGCGACCCCACCTCCTCTCTCTTTCTCTCTAAAAGATTTTTTTTCTTATCAAAATATAGACATAAATGAAGCAGTTTGGAGACAGTCAAGCACAAACACAAAAGATTCAGTTCAAGAACATGAAGGGAAAGTGCGTCTCTTTCCAATCCATTGTAAGCATGTACCAAGCGATGCAGCTGATCATGGGTTGTTCAAGGTTGATGTGATTGAAAATGATGCTTGATATGTTTTGGGTTTTTTCCATTTCTTGATAGTTATAAAGTGAAATAATTGTGCATCATGCCTTTGCCTTTAGATAAAAGTGTGATGACATCATTTTTCTTATAAAGTATGATTTTAATCTTAGTTGTCATAGGCGTTGGGCCGAGCCTAAGCAGCTCTTAAAAAGGCCTCGATGGTACCCAAAATTTAAAAAAAAAACATAATAAGAAACATGTATACAACATAAAATTAATCGATAACAAGCAATAGATAAATAATATGTCATTGAATTACATTGTAAAACAATTATATTACATAACCATTAACTTGTTCAAATAAATTAAGAATAAATTAACAATTAAATAAACAAACCTGACGACTAACAATGTGAATGAACAATACATAAAAAATAAAATCATGTATACAAAAAAATTAACAACAACAATAGACATAATACAAACAGTAGACAAATAATGTCTTCTTTTTCTCAACAATAGACATAATACAGTCTCTTCTTCTTCTCCACCTCCTCCTTAAAGAAGAAAACAAATGATATGTCTTCAAAAAAAAAAACTTAAGCTTTAAAAAAGCCTAGGCGGTGATAGCATATACGGCAATATAGGGTCACACCGCCCAGAAATGGTCGCCCAGGCGGTGGGACTGCGCCTATCCTAGGCGGCGCCTTTGACAACTAAGATTTTAATTTTTACATATTTATGAAACCCAAATTAATGTCGATGCACTTATGTTTTAAGGCTACTTTTGAAATTAGTGAGCTCCTAACAAGAATATGTTATGTAGTTAAAATATATTTTTTAGCTCCTCCATTTTATTTATACTTGGTCCTCTTGAATCTATGCAGTATTGGCATAGTGAATATATCATGGATCCTTGGAAAAGTGAAAGTCAGTCCAAATATGTTGGGTTGGGTACCGGGTCTGCCCATGATGGGCGAGATCCGGACCCGGCCCACCATTTGAAGAGGGGACGGTTTTGGAAACCGCCCACTCCCCAATTTTCTGAGGCTCTCTCTCTCATTTGGGTGTAACACAGAAAAAGAAAAGTGTAGCAAAAAAAAAATACAAAAGCAACAGAGTGAGAGAGAGGGGTTGTGTACGTTGGCTGTGATTGTGCACAGTGAAAAGAAACAAGTAGAATACGGTGACATTTGAGAATCGGACGACATTTGGACAGTGGATTTGTTATTCTCTCTAAGTGAGGGCACGCATCCGTTGAGCAAAACGAGCATCAACGATCGGGGTTTTTCCGTTTCTGTTTCATCAAAAAGGTATGTAGCAGAACCTTCATTGGTATCAGAGCATCGAGTTTTGTTTGATGTCATTTTGCTTACGGTTTGCTGTTTCATGGCCAGAATGGAAGACGTTCATGGTGGACGTTTGAATATTTTTTTTATTGACTGCGTTGGCATGGGACCGTCTGGTGTTAATGCCTGGACCAGAACAAGCTTTTTTTTAGTTTGACGGCCCTGCTGTAGAGAGACAGCGATGCTTGGTCGGCGCTGGCCCCACGGCTCGGACGACGGTCTGGCCTCTGGCCAGGCGGTTTGCTACAGCCGCATATTTTGCAACTAGGTTGCAGACCTGGGCTGCAGCCGACCCTATTGCGGAGCAAGCCTGACCAGAGGCCAGACCATGCGGCATAGGCCACAGGTCTGACCAGGTCATGCAGCGGTGCTGCCCGCATTTTATGCTCCCTTCCTGCGGCATAGGCCGCAGGCTCTGTTTGGCCTGACACAGCTCTGCGGCATTGGCCGTAGGCTCTTTTGTTTCCATCTTGCGGCATAGGCCGCAGACTTTGTTATCCGGCCTGACCCAATTCTGCGGCTCGAGCCACAGACTTGATTGCTCCCAGCCATGCGGCATAGGTTGCAGGCTCAAGCTGGCCTGTCCCTGCCTTGCAGCACAGATCGCAGGTTGAGTTCCTGGCATTGCGGCACAGGCTGTAGAAATTTTTTTTTGGCTGAACCCTGGCAGGGCCAGGGTCCATGTGGGTCGAGGCATTTTGGTTAATGGTTGGAGCCATAATTTTTATTTAGCCATGGATGAGTCGGGCATTCATGAATTCATTTTATTATATAGTTTATTCATGAATGTGTATGAATATGGTATAATCATATTGATTATAAGATGGATTTTTTTAAGTACTTTAGAAGTATTTATTCCATGAGTTAATATTTGATTCAAACAGTCATAATACAGTTTAGGTAAATATAATCATCTTAGGGAAAGTGGGAGATGATTGTGAACGTAGTGATCTTTCGATTCCACGCCCTATGAAAAATTATATGTTACCTAATTGTGTGATTGATTATAGATGTGCTAATGATTAGATCATAACATGCTTGAATAACATTATTTTTTTTGCGCATTGCTTTACTCTTATCTAAAGGGACATGGTTGTACCAAGTAAATCAATAATGGACTTGGCACGAATTGAAAAATTGAATGGTGATAACTATGATATATGGCATAGAAAGATTCAGTTTACACTGGAGGAGGTTGAGGCCTTGGAGGCTCTCAACCATACTGTGGACCGACCTGAAATTGGTACTGGGGCATAATCTCGTAAGGACATGGAAACCTATGAGAATTGGAAGCGCATGAATATTGTTGCGCGTGTCACCATGCTATGTTCTATGCAGGATGACATCATGTGCCAATTTGAGCATTATAAGACTGCTCAACAGATGTAGATGGCCCTTAAAGATAAGTTTGGGGGAACATCAGCCACAAAACTAAGGAGGTTGACCATCAGGTTTGATTCATACAGAAAGTCCCCTTAGCACACCATGAGCCAGCATCTCAGTGAGATGGCTGGTTGATTTTTTGTGAATGCTCTTTTTAAAAGATAATTTTTCAATAAAATACTTGGAAAATCGTCAACCAAAAGTAAATAACCGACTTTCCACAAAAGTGGCAAGCACAGGTCGAATCCACAGGGAACGAGAATTACTCAATTATTTCTAAGAAATTCAATTTATTAATTCATAGATCTAAGTCAAGAAGTACAATTCTAATAACAATTACAAATT
Organism: Nuphar pumila; assembly: GCF_984573655.1. Classification (NCBI taxonomy): domain Eukaryota; kingdom Viridiplantae; phylum Streptophyta; class Magnoliopsida; order Nymphaeales; family Nymphaeaceae; genus Nuphar; species Nuphar pumila. Next base: position 34,323,320 of record NC_143254.1, read on the forward strand.
AAGATTAAAACTAAAGAGAAAAGCAATTCAAGTCTTCTACTGCTCGCCAAGGGCAATTCTGTCCTTTCACCACTTATCGATTTTTTCACACTTGGACAAGAATCTCCTGGAATTTTTAATATGCTTTTCAACCTAATAACACAAAAAAATACAAAGTTAGTAAATAATTCAAGGAAATCAAACTAAGAGTTAAACTAAACCTAATTTTAAAGAAATTAACAAAGGCAAATCCTAATTAACACTAAAGGATCAAATAAAATACCAAAATAATTCTAAAACTAATCAATCTAGGTCTAACTACGTTAATGGATGCAAATGCACTGATTATAATGCAGAAAACACTGAAAATTAACCGAAAATGGATAAAACAATGAAATGACTATCTTACCCCTAAATAGTGTAAAAATGACTTCTGACAACTTTTCACAAACGGATTGTTTGACAAAGCAAACGAAGTCCAAATATCTTGAAATCTCTTCTGCTCTATAACTAACAGATTAAAAAATCTGACAGTTTTTACAGAATTAAAAAATGATATCTGGAACTTCAGATATAAGCGTTTCAAAATCAGGGAAAATCTGGAAATCGCAGGACCCAAAATCGAGAAACCAAAAAAAGCTGTTTTCACAAAATGCTTAAAAACTAGACCAAATCAACTCAGAATGAGCTGAAATTTGGTCTACAAACAGTGAATACACAAATAAAGAGAATAGAAAAAGAAATTTTTGAAAACTCAAAAAAATTGCACATAAAATGATGCGTGCACGACAGGGAAAAAATCGGTTTTGGAATTTAGTACACTATTCACTTTGGAAATACATTTTTAACACTATGAATGCAACTCAAACACCACACAGTTCTAAATGTTGTTAAATGACTGTCAAAACACAGAGGATGAATGCAATTAAATTAACTACACGAAAAATTAACGCAAACATGCAATTTACGACTAGATCTAATCTAAATAACACCTCAAATGTAAACTAACTTAAGTAAAGATGCAATCCTAACTATGTTATCTAAAGGATTAAGCTACTTAATTCTAACACAATAACCTAATTTAAGTGCTGTAATAAAACATGAAAGAAACTAGTAAAAGCTAAATAAACATGCACTTATCTAATGTTAATAAAAAAATAAAGTCAAATAGGCAACTAAGAACTAATGGGGTGCGGTTCAAGGTTTGACTTGGACTAGGTTCACGCCCCACCCTAGAGACACACTAAGTTGACTCATTCACACACTCTAACTAAAATGGAAACTTAAAAATGCAATTCTAATTAACTAAAACCGAAAAGCAATAAAACTAATTGATTCAAATTCTATGCACGTCTAAATGATAAACCCTAGTTAATACATACCTAACTAATAACCTAATTACTAACCTAAGGTTAATACACAATTAACTAAAATAATTAATCCTAAATCTAGATTATACTATTATGTAAAGATAGATAAGGGTGAGTAAATGCTCAAAAATATATTTGGAAACTTGGTTTATCCAAAAATCATCCAGCCTAAGATAGTTTTCTTGACTTGCCTTAATTCTCAAATTGAGAAGGGAAGAAGTTGAAACCGTCTAGCTAGAGGGGAGTTACACTTCTTAATGACCTTCAAAACCAATTTTGGAAATTGGACAAATTGAAACCATCCAGCCCAAGAGAGTCTACACGTTTTTGACTTTCTAAAAACAAATTTTTATAACAATCAAACTCCTTTCTCAAAACTATGGCTAACTCTTTTGGAAAGTAAGTTAAAATTTCAAATTTGTTTCCCAAGATATAAAAGCTCACTCCTTATGCTGGACACCCAAATTCAAAGCTTGCTTAAAATATACTCCACGAATTTGAAGATATCCAAGTTTGCCAAATTCGAATTCCACACCTTAATTACCCTATTGACCCTTATCTAAAATGCAATCTTATCTACTTAATGAAATTACACTATTATTAAACTAATGAACTAATAATCAAATCATGCAATGCAGGGTTAGAATGAGAATGGAATGCATGATTTTTAGAATGGAATTAATGTAGACCACATACTAAATTTCAAACATTACCTAAACAAGACCTCTAGACGTTTTTTAATATACCCATCACAAATGCATCTAGACTCTCAAATGAACCTACCTAATCCTAAAATCTTACCAAATAAACCTAAAACTCAAGCTGTGCTCTAATGGCAGTTGTTCCTAATTGAAGAAGAAGACTCTCCACACGTCCAAAATCAAATTTTACCTAAACTAAAAACAAACGACAATTTTTATTTCTTTTTCTTTGGAATCAACACCATACGAACTTGAAATCACTATACTACTTAATTCAATCAAATATAAAACTTAAGGAGACACGATCTACTGAGATTACAAAAAAATTAAAACAGGGAAATAAGCCAAAACAACGAAAAATGCATCAAACAAGACACGATCTACCTAACCGACCAACCGAACTTGACAAATCTAAGGTATAACAAACGACCCAATACGAACAACACTAAGTTGCTGGAACTACTTGAAACAAAATAAATCTTTGACACACCCTAGTGTTGTCTGAACTACAAAAATTCAAAAAGGAAGAGACCATACAATCGGCTAGACTAGATCTAGCCGATTGAGTTTTCACACAACGATTTTTCAAAAACAATTTATACGACACACTTGGGAACAAACCAACTCGTACATGAGGATCAATCACACTGGACACAACTTGCACGAGGTTTGATTGCCATGTTCTACCTGCAGAATAGTCCAGAACACACACACACACAAAAACGCCATGATCGGCTAGAAGGAATCTAGCCGATTTTTGGTTTTTACCTAAAACCACACGCTAACCTAAACCCAACGACAAACCTGGATCAAAATAACATTTGAAATATGTTTTTCTGCAAAAATAACACAGGAAATCAAACTGGACAGAAAGAGAAAATTGGCTAGAATAAAATCTGGCCGATTTTTAAGTTTTGGGCTCAAACGACTGGAAATTAAGAATCTAACAACTCAAAACGAAAAACAAACTAGATCTAACGTGATGGTCTCTGCACGACTTCTACACTAAGGTTTAAAATATCACACATACAAAAAATACAGAAAAATGACACCACATGTACTTGGGTTTTATCTAGAAGAAGGGAAAGATGAAGACCAACCTCCAGGGCGATCCGACGATTATGGGGAAGGAAAGAGCGGAAGATGACTTTGGATTTGCGTCCCGTCTTCTTCAAGGATGCTGGAACGTCACCATGGAAATATGTTCTGCAGCTGCACCACGCTTGAAGTCCACCGAAGATGGGAAATGAGCCGATTCGCGATCGGAGGGCTTAGAAGATCGGGTGGAGGTAGAGTCGATTCGTCTTGTTGGAGTGCCTCGCACTACCACGCAAGAAAAGGTGCCTTCAATCTCTGCTACACCTGCAAAAACACAGCAATCCAATGTTAATACCAGCAAGGATGAAAAAGAATTGAAAGAGATGAAAAGAAGAGATGAAGAAATGCTTGGATTCCAAGGAAAATATTGATCTTTGATTGAGAATGGCATGAGATGTGAGATTGGAAGGGGGCTGGAGCAAGAATCATAAGAGGGGCCCAATTTACAAAGCCAAAAACGTCTAGGGCTGGAGCAAAAATCATATTTATACTTTTGGTCTTTTTCAGAAACAGTGTTATAATAAAATATTTTGCTCTGCGCCACTTTCTGAGGGGGTTTTCTGAAAATCTTTTCTAAATGGGTATGGATATACGTGTGGGTTGGATTTGGGCTTTTTAAATATTGATCCAAGATCCAAAACATCCTAATTGGGTCGGATATGGATCTGACCCACCTTGAAATTTGTGCCCAAACACTAAAATAGCCATAACTTTTTCGTTTTAACTCTGATTTTTCTGAAATTCGAACCACAACCCCTTGACATCAAAATACATCAAATCATGGGTTTGAAAGCTTAAAATCACCATAAAATGCATGAATAAATAACTAACATGATGTGAATTTCATGTATCATCAATGACAAACATGATTAGAGAGCTCAATAGTGCAGGGCATACCCTTACAAATGAACAACAAGTCCAGGTTGTGATTCATTCTTTGCCACATAGTTGAGAACATATGAAAATTAATATGACTCATAACGAAAGTATTAAGACTTTCGATGATATCGTGTGTCATGTAGAGCTAGAAAATGATCGCCTTGAGGCGACTCAATCATCTAGCATGAGGGCATATATAGCAGAAAGCTCTAAAAGGCCAAATTCTTTTAAGAAAAAATACTATGGACCAAGGAGGTTCAAGAAGGGTGACAAGAAGGGACAAGACAAAGAGAAAGAAAAGAAGCCTTATCAGCGCTCTGGGAAGCGTGGAAGCAAGAAAAATAAGGCAAATGCAAAATGCTTTAAGTGTGGCAATTTGGGTCACTATGCTTGTTAATGTCATGAGCAGGAGAAGGTACATTCTCTTATGACTCTTGTTTTTTGTGCAAATGTTTGTAGTTGTGCACTAATTATTGAATCTAATCCTATATGGATTATAGACTCAGGAGCCACTGACCATGTGACCAAAGACCGCACAAACTTCATCGAATATAGGAAGATGTCATCTGGTTCGAAGTGGTTGTTCCTGGGAAATAACACTAGAGCAGAAGTCAAAGGGATCGGGACTTGCAAATTAGATTTGCGAGGAGGACAATCTTTATTATTATATGATGTTCTGCATGTTTCAGAGATTCGACAAGAATTGATTTCAGTTTCTGCTTTGTCTATGTTAAACTATAAACTTGTGTTTGGGGATGTCAATGTTGACATCATTTGTGGACAAACTTTAGTTGTTGTTGGTTTCTTGATGAATGGTTTCTATGTGTTGGACACAGAACTTATTAATTTGAATGTTAATGAAGAATGTTTTTCACTTGTTTCAACTGCTAATAATATGGATGTGGATGTATCTGTATGACATGCTCGGCTTGGACATATAGGGCAAAAGAGAATGGATAGGCTCGCATGAGAGGGTCTTTTGGGATCCCATGCAAAGATTGAAATGCCTATATGTGAGCATTGCCTTGCTGAAAAGGCAACTCGATTACCTTTTGGAAAGGCAATTAGAGCAACCTATCTTCTTCAATTAATTCATTCAGATATATGTGGGCCAATGAATGTGGCAACGAGGCATGGAGCTTCATATTTCATCACTTTTATTGATGATTATACACGATTTAGCCATGTGTATTTAATTACGCATAAATCTGAAGCATTGGATTGCTTTAGATCTTTTATGAACATGGTGGAGAATCAACTTGATCGTAGGATCAAGGCTTTGAGAACAGATCATGGACATGAATATCTATCTGAATAATTCAAGGAATTGTGTGATGATAAAGGGATAGATAGACAATTAACTACTCCTCAAACTCCGCAATAAAATGGTGTTGCAGAAAAGAAGAATATGACCCTCTTAGAGATGGTCAGGTTCATGATGGCGCAGACAAATTTACCTATTTCCTTTTGGGGTGATTGCTTATTGACTGCCGCTCATGTATTAAATCGTGTACCATCTAAATCTATTTCTTCAACTCCTTATAAATTGTGGAAAGGTAGAAAGCCATATTTGGCTTATCTCAGACCCTAGGGGTCTGCTGGATATGTCCATAATCTTTTCCATCAATATGGAAAATTGGGTCCTAGGGGAAAGAAGTGTATCTTTATAAGATACTGTGAACATTCAAAAGGATATGTATTCTTAGGAGAGAATACTGATGGGAGAGTTTCTGAAATAGATTCTAAAGATGCCACATTTATTGAAAGTGACTTTCCTTAAAGGGGAGAGATAGAGCGTCACTTCTAGTTCTACGAATTGGATAATGAAGATCAATCTAAAGAGATTGATCATCATGTTTTAGAGACACAAGAGGATGTGTCTATACCACTATTGGATAGTGGGAGTAACACTCAAGTGGATATTAATTTTGATGAAGATCTGGCAACTCGAAAGAGTCTGAGGAAGAGAATTCCTCGTTGGAGATTCCAAATCGAAGGGGAAGCCTTTGTGGTTTTGCCTCAAGATGATAAGATACCTAAGAGTGTTAGAGATGTTCTATCTTGTCCTAAAAGGAATGAATGGCACAAGGCGATGGAAGAGGAAATGAAATCCATGGCATCCAACGAGGTCTGGGATCTTGTCAATCTTCCAAAATGAAGAAAACCTATTAGGAGCAAATGGGTTCTCAATATTAAAAGGAATGTTGATGGATCTATCAAGCGATATAAAGCTCGTTTGGTTGCTAAAGGATACATACAGATGGCAGAGATAAACTATGGTGAAACATTCTCACCTGTGGTCAAATTGACCTCTATTCGCCTTTTGTTAGCCATAGTGTCACATATGGATTTAGAATTACATCAGATGGATGTTAAAACTGCATTCCTTAATGGAAAACTGGATGAAGAAATATATATGGAACAACCTGAGGGGTTTGTTACTGCTGGTTTTGAGCGCAAAGTATGCAAGCTCAAACGATCCATTTATGGATTAAAGCAGTCATCCAGACAGTGGTATTTAAGATTTCATGAGACCATCATGAGCAATAATTTTGCTATGATTGATAAGGACCATTGTGTTTATCTTAAGCGTCAAGGTCCAAAATTTGTAATTCTAACTCTATATGTGGATGATATTTTATTGGCTAGTAATCATTTGGAGTTTCTAAAAACTATTAAAGAATGGTTGTCTATTCATTTTGAAATGAAAGACATGGGTGAAGCATGCTTTATGCTGGGCATAGAGATAAAAAGAGATCGTTCAAAAAGACTTCTTTCTCTTTCACAAGAGTCATATATAAAGAAGGTCTTAGAAAAATTTCGTATGCAAGATAGTAAACCCATAGATACTCCTGTTGCAAAAGGGAATGATTTAAGTCTTGAGATGTGTCCAAAGAAATCTAAAGAAATAGAAGCTATGTTCAAAGTCCCTTACTCCAGTGTAGTAGGCAGCCTTATGTACCTTATGATGTGCACCCGACCTGACATATGTTATGCAGTAGGGTTGGTGAGTAGATATCAAGCTAATCTAGGACAAGCCCATTGGAAGGCTGTCAAGAGGATTATGAGATATCTTAAAGGCACATCGGATTCAGTTCTTTGTTACCATGGTGGTAACATGCGTGTGGTAGGCTATACTGACGCAGATTTGGGGCGGGGACCCTGATGAGCGTAAGTCTACGTCTGGCTATGTGTTCTTGATGAACAATGGTGCTATATCTTGGTGTAGCAAGAAGCAGACGTGTGTAGCCTTGTCCACAATGGAAGCTGAATTTGTTGCAGGCTCATTCGCAGTGCAGGAATGTGTTTGGTTAAGGAGATTCATCAAACATTTGAGACTCTCTTCTGAAGCAAAACTGCCAGTGACTTTATTCTGTGATAATCAAGCAGTAATTGCGTTTGCTAAGGATCCCAAGTTTCACAATAGAACTAAACATATTGATACGAGATGCAAGTATATGCACGATATTGTATCTAAAGGCAAGGTTGCCTTGGCATATGTTAATACCCAAGATATGGTGGCAGATCCCTTTACTAAGCCAATCAATAGGGATTCTTATGTTAAACATGTAAAATCTATGGGTATTTATAAGATTTGATATGCTAATGTTATTCATATTTTCTTTCTATGATCATTGTATAGCATGTTGCACATCTATATGAGTATGCTATCAGGTTTGAGATAAATTTTCTCACACGGATTTATCGCCTCAGACGCTGCTTGTGGACGGGCTGAGATGAGATGTAACAAAATCCAGGATTGCTGAATTAAGAAGCATGTCGGATTTTGGGGATATCATGTGATAATAACTCAAAAGAGTGGGAGTACAATGAGTTATGATATCCGCCATATATACGTATATGGGATACATCGCCCTAACCGGGTTAGGATGAGGTCTTGTGTATATTTAACTATATGGAGAGACCGACCTTGATATCTAAATGTCAAGGGTAACCTGGTTGACTAGATCTGAGGACTTGGATAGACATTGCATGGGAATGTGCATCCTAAAGGACTCAAGTTAGTTTCTCGGGGAGGAACTGAACTAGTAAAGATCTGTACGGCAAAGAATTTATGGTGTATGCATACACTCACTGGAGTGAGAAAGTCTTGCCGTAATACGTGAGTCATACCACGTATGTCGCACCATGACTATAAGTCGACCACAAAAGGAAATAAAGAATGATCCCTGCTTCTTCATTGTGTGAGTCCTTAATATATATATATATATATATATATATAGATATATAGATATATTTTGATGTCCTTATTGACTTTTAACCTTATTTTAAGGAGAAAGATGAGTGTTGCTACTTTAGCATGTTGCGTAAGACCATGTATGATTCAGTCTAAAAGAACATGTCTGGGAAAGCAACTTATTTTGATTCAAAGAATAAGAATTGGAAAGGAAGATCATTTGACATTTTCAGATTATGCACATGTTAAAAGCTAGCTTATTTTACCGCATCCTGGGGATGTTTGGGTTTATGATGAAACATGTGGCATAATGAAAGGCCTTGTCTAGCATAGCTTAGCACTATAATATGTGCAGAGGGATTCAGTATGCTAGAATATGAAAAATGTATTTGATCTAGGACACAGTGAGCTTCTTACTTGGCTTGTGTAGGTATACCTTGTGTTATCTTATTGTTTGCAGGTTTAGGCTATTATGTTACACTAACCGGTACATAATATGTCTCCACTTCCTAAGCTCACGGGTCGCACGGTCCATTTGCTAGTATGAATACCCGATGTTATTCACCATATGAACACGTTTGGTGTTCCTTCTTCTAAGATCTCTTCCCATCATGTGTGAGTGGGAGAATGTTGGGTTGGGTACCGGGTCCGCCCATGATGGGCAAGATCCAAACCCGGCCCACCATTTGAGGAGGAGACGGTTTTGGACACCGCCCACTCCTAAATTTTCTTAGGCTCTCTCTCTCATTTGGGTGTAACACAGAAAAAGAAAAGTGTAGCAAAAAAAATACAAAAGTAACAAAGTGAGAGAGAGGGGTTGTGTACGTTGGTTGTGATTGTGCACAGTGAGTGAATGTGCACAGTGGAAAGAAACAAGTAGAAGATGGTGACATTTGAGAATCGGAGGGCATTTGGACTGTGGATTTGTCGTTCTTGAAATTCCACTAGAGGGGGGTGAATAGTGAAATACGATAAAGATCGATAAAATAAAATGAACAGGCAATAAGGCAAAACACATAAAACACAGAATTTATACTGGTTCGGTCAATACCCAGACCTACATCCAGTCCCCAAGCAAACGACTTGAGCTTTCCACTATAACATCCGAGTCACCGGATAAATAGTACATCACCCTCTTCCTCAGAGGTCTTCTTCTCTCAACAGAGAAGGGGCACACCCTCTTCCACAAAGGTCTTCTTCTCTCAACAAAGAAGGACAACAGCCTCTTTCACAGAGGTCTTCTTCTCTCAACAGAGAAGGGCACACCCTCTTACACAGAGGTCTACTTTTTTCAACAAAGAAGGAATACAGTGAATGACAGAAAGTTACAATACTTCCTATAGAACCTTCAGAATGATATGAATGCACGAATGAAGGGTTCTCAGAATGTTCTGTTTGTCACTCAAAAGATACTCTTTGTCAAAGAGCTATACTTGACTTTTTCTCTTTTCTTTCTTTTCTTTTTCTCTTTCCTTTTTTTTTTCAAGACTCTCTTTTCAAATGATGAATAGGAATTTTTCTCATTGTAAGCTCACACGTCCATTCCATTCTGAATAGTTTATTTGAGTGTGTTTATATAGCTTTTTAAAAAAGTAGTCGTTACATTTTGAAATCGTAGCCTTTTTGAAATGTGAAATGTTATGTCATTTCAAAAACATCTTTAGAGAAATTTGAGAAAGCCTCTTTCCATAAAAGTAAAATATAGGGTACACTAGTCGTTGTAATTGTTTTAGGTAATACATATTTTATGTAAAAAGTCTATGTCTTACAATAGTACATTGAACGTTGGATTGTAGTTTTGTCTTTATTCTAATTAATGATTTGAGGTACATAAATACTTCTTTACTTTAAATGAGTGTAAGTACACTGAGTGTTTTGAGATATTTATTTGTACATAGTCATGTCAAGTGTTTTCTTTATGTTGTGGTTTTCAAAGTCTTTAGAGAGAATGAGGACTACAAGAAAGTCGACATTCTTGAGGAGGATATTAACAAGGATTTCTTACAGGAGGTATTTAATGCTATACAAAGAGAATGATGACTTCAAGTAAGTCGACATTCTATGGGTTTGTAAAAAGGTAACTAGAGTCTTTTCAAAAACTTTATTATATTTGTTTTCTTTGTGTAGCCGATTTTCATGTTTTGTCTTTTACCCATATTTGAAATCATTTCTTTAAAGAAGGTAACTAGAGTCTTTTCAACAACATATTATATTTGTTTTCTTTGTGTAGCCGATTTTCATGTTTTGTCTTTTACCCATATTTGAAATCATTTCTTTAAAGAATGTAACTAGAGTCTTTTCAACAACATATTATATTTGTTTTTCTTTATGTAGCCGATTTCATTGTTTGTCTTTTTCCTACATTTCTTTTCATGTTGTCTTGTATATGATGTAAGGTACAATTATTACATTTTGAAATCATGTCAAAATACATTTTTCATAAAGGGTTGTAAGAAGGTACAATTATTAGTTTTTCAAAAAGGAGCTTTTTGAAACTATCGTATACTTTTATGATATAGTTTTATGAATGAGTATGTAATATGCAATATGCATGTTCCTGAAGGTTCTGTTACATATGACTCTAAAGAAGAAAAAAGTCTTCATCTTGAGGTAGCCGATCTCTTCAGTTGATCTTTAGGAATGCATGGCTCATCAAGCTTTTTCTTCAAGGAGTATGATTGCACTAGTTGTACTTGAACAAGAAGTCTTCATCCTTTTTGGGTGAGATATCCTTGCATCAAATACTCGTTAAATTTATGGCAAAACATATTCAGTCATAATATAACATTTTTCAAGAGGACATATTATCATATCATATAAAATCAACTACGACAGTGTATCATATTATGTGACATTAAAACAGAGTTTCTCAACAGTTCTTTCCAAGTGAGGGCACGCATCCGTTGAGCAAAACGAGCATCAACGATCGGGGTTTTCCCGTTTCTGTTTCATCAAAAAGGTATGTAGCAGAACCTTCAAAATATATTAAGGTTAGCCAAGTGTTTCTCTCAATGGAAAAAACATTTATTTTTTAATGGTATTAGGTTTATTTCATAAGGATACTATAAATGTGTTGTCAAATTAATTTACTGTTCAAGGATTAGACAGATATGCAAGTAGTGAAAGAGATCCTTGTTAGACTGAATTAGTCGACTGTAATATTTGAATTTTTATTGAGTTTATACGTGGATTTTTAATTTGAATAGTGGAAAGCAACCGGAGACTAATTTCAACTTAGTTGAATTAATGTCCCACCAGACAAGAGGGTTCCAATAGGAGTCGACTAGACCTTTATTATTCACAATCCAGTATGAGGCTGGATACAAATCCCGTAAGCTGCCATCTTTCTTTCCAAAACATAATACGCGAGGCGTCACCTAAGGAGACAAAAAATGCATTTAGCCCACCCTTTCCAAATCTCGGATCCATTAGACCATTTTATACCCCCAAACCCATTCCGATGGCCAACCATGAAGATTGTATTTTGATCTAACCATCACAGTTTAAGGCTTGTCAAGTGTAACGATCAACCATATTCAGTTGATTAGGAGGGCTTTGTTCCAACGACCCACTTCACCGATTTCAAGCCCGCCTTCCTTTTGGGTTCTAGTAATGATATCCCATGACACCAAGTGCATGTTTTTTTTTTTTTTTTTGAGATTTTCCGGATCAAGCGAGAATTTGAAAGGCTCGATTAATTCGCTTGCGGGTTTTGGAAGGAATTTAGAACAATTGCACAAAATAAAATTGACAACATTATATTTTTACACCATATGGTACGGAATGTTGGGCTGCCAAGAGACATCATATTCAAAAAATGAGTGTAGCTGAGATGCGGATGCTTAGATGGATGTGTGGAAATACAATAAAAGATAAGATTCGGAACGAAGAGATACGTAAGAAGGTAGGTGTTGCACCCATTGAAAATAAGATGCGAGAGAATCGTTTACGGTGGTTTGGACATATTCGGCGAAGGCCTAATGATGCTCCAGTTAGAAGGTTGGAGAAATGGGAAAATATATTAGTTAAAAGAGGTCGGGGTAGGCCTAGGAAGACTTGGATGGAGATGATAGGAAAGGATATGAATGCTTTGAACCTCACCGAGGACATGGCGTTGGATAGAAATGATTGGAGGAAAAGGATTCATGTGGAAGACCCAAAATGAATTTCTTTTTGGTTCATATCGCTGACCCCAATTGTTTTGGGATGAAGGCGTAGTTGTTGTTGTTGTTGTTGTTGTTGTATATTTTTACACCAAGACAACCCAATCCAAAGTGCATTTCCTAGTAAATGAACCGTGTTGAATGCATTGATAGGTTGAAATTGTCCAAATAAAGCTTGCACCTATAAGATTCTACTAGGTACTCTCTCTCTCTCTCTCTCTCTCTCTCTCTCTCTCTCTCTCTCTCTATATATATATATATATATATATATATATATAGAGAGAGAGAGAGAGAGAGAGAGAGAGAGAGAGAGAGAGAGAGGCAACTTACTGTTAATTGCGCACCATGCGGTCTTCCAATGCACAAACTGAATAACTCTATCCGCAATAACTAACATATGCACGCATTATCCATTGCCTCTATTTCGGGGTCATGACATGCATCATGGTAGCTTTTCCCAGATGTCTTCCTATGCAAGATAGTTTTCTGTTCTCCTAAATGTTGGCCTTCATCTTTGAGTTTTGCCCACCTGATTCATCTCATTTAAGGATAAGCTATAGGGTACGTCTGAGAAAGCTCTCTACTGTTACATCAAACTGAAAGCCAGATAACAAGTCAAGCATGGAAGTGAAGAGACTCGATTCTACTCTTGTCAAGCCATCTTCAACAAGGTACATACAAGAGTTGGGAGAGATAATTCCATTGACCATCTTTGATCAAGCAGCCTCTTATCTCATGGTAAATGTCTTTTTGGCTTTTTCCCCTCCCACACCTAGCAATGATGCCATGAAACTAGCCCTAGCCCAGCTCTTGGCTAGCTTCCCCCTTCTCACAGGGAGACTGTTAATTGATGAACACAGACACCCTTGTATCATTCTTGATTCAGATGCATGTGTGCTTGTTTCCGAGGCTAACGTCATCGGGAACCTCACGGATCTTTTACCTATTGAGCCTACCCCCGAGCTCACTAAGCTGCAGCCAACAATTCCTGGCTTGGACAGGATCATGTCAATCCAACTTAATCGATTTGATTGCGGGGGACTTGTCATTGGGGTTGCTGCAAACCATAGAGTAGCTGATGGACAGTCTATGAGTAACTTCTTTGTTGCATGGGGCCAAGTCCTTAGAGGCTTGGCTATTGAGCCGGTGCCGATCCACAACCGATCGCTTTTCGCACCTAGAGACCCTCCTGTTTGTGAATTCCCTCACCAGTTTATAGAATTTGCCATGGACCGGAATCAAGCAGTGCCTAAGGTTGTTGCTGAGGAGTCAATCGTGAACTTAGTTGTGAATTACACTGATGAGTTCTTGAGCCAGCTGAGAGAGAAGGTGAGCCAGGCAGCTAGTCCAGCGTGCAGGCACAGCCTGTTCCAGTGCTTGACAGCACACGTGTGGAGGAAGGTGTCCCTTGCACGTGGGTTGGGAGAGATGGAGAGGATGAATGTGAGGATAGCAGTGAATGGGAGGCCAAGGCTGATGCTTCCAAATGAATTCTTTGGGAATCTAGTGCTGTGGTCGTATCCAACTGCTACTGTCAAGGACATCCTGCAGGTAGGCATTCTTGTCATCACTCTTCCCTTATTCCTTTCTTTTTTTTAAGAAACAGAATAATTGATGAAAAAACTACCAAATTTATCTTATGTGATTACATTCAACAGCATGCTTTATCCTAATGCATTACAAAGACGTACCTCAGGCGTATACATATGAGAACTGAACATATCAGGCCCCTTTTCTCGTTCTGCCCCGTTAGGCCCCATAGTTTGAAGTGGTTTATGATAGATCTGAACCGTTTGATATATTTAGCATGCTCGATTTAGTGGGAATCAACTCTTGGATCAAGTTTTTTAGACAAAAAAATTTGTAGTTTTATGAGCCGAGAAAAATTTATGCCTACATATCCATTGATTTTGAATCACCAGAAAAACCTGGATAAAGGTCAGATTTCGGTGATCCAAAAGGCGGTTCTCACTAAACTAAAACTATAGATCACATCTATGATGTTAGATGTGAGAAAAAATGTAAAAAACTATTATTTTTGAAGGATCCTAAAGGGGCAGAGAGAGAAAAGGGGAAGCATTATTACTATATATATAACTCATCTTATGCCCTTTAGTTAAAGAAATAAACAATTAGGATGTTTTAGCCTCTTTGTCTAAACAAATGTCAACTGAATGGTGTTAGGAATAAGTATGTTTTTAAAAGATAAATTACAGATTCAGGTTGCTAAATGTAATAAGAAAAAAGTTATATTGCTTTAGTAAATAGTTGATGAGCTAAGCAGACTTTTGTAACTCAGAAATTTATAGTGTAAAGTTTCTCTCTTTTGCTATGTTAGCATATTCGGACCCCAAATTTCCATGATAGAGTTGATCTGAAAAGTTATATATGCAGTAGATTGGTTTAAGTTTTCTCACTCGCATACTTTTCGATATTTAACAGGGGAAAACCCCGGTTCACTTGTGAGGCCCCAGAGAGAATGATGCCCTTCCATATGGTTATGCAAAAATTGGTGGGTCTGGATTTGGATCTATGTAAGAGGTGTTGGTACTGGATCCAGACTGTCGGACCTGGCCAACCATTGGTGAAAGCATACCCAGGTTCAATTTAGTAATTTTTTACACATATCTTATAGTTAACCTCAGTTACACCTACCTAGGTCTCTATTTGACAGTTTCAGTGAAAAGTTAGGTCTTGAAATATTTTTTCAAAAATACGGAACCCTTTTTGGAATATCCAGCAAAAGATATGTCTCGAAATGGAATTTTTTGAAAAATAAAATTTTGATCGGCTGAAATCCATTACATTAGTCAGATTTCATCCGATCGGAGTAGAAACTATATTCATTTTTGCCCATTTTTTATTCAAAGTATTAACATTTGTTCCTATAAGTGTCAATGTGGACTCCTTGCAATTAAATTACAGAGTATTGGTTTCCCTGCCCATAATTATTTTTAATTACTCGAATGAGAATATATATATTCAAGGTAACCGTATGCTTAATCTTGGGGAAATTTATGGACTTTTTCTTAGAAATATGAGAATTATGACTCCCAAACACAGATTTTCACTCTTCTTATGATACGTGGAATTCTAGAAGTGAATTACTTTGCCCCTAAGGCTCTCTTTTGGAGCCATTGTTGGGTTGGGAGCAGTGATGAAAACGATGGATTTGGCAACAACATCCTTGTGAGGACGATATTGCTGAAATCTGCCCATTTATAACGCCATCTTTCATCGATATCCATCTTCTCTCTTTTTCTTTTTCTTTTTCTTTTTATATCCCGAAGAAACCACCCCGGGCACGAAGACCTGGTCACACTGGCTCAGCCTGTCATACCTATGGTCTTCGTGACAGCAACCTAAATCTTTGAGGCTTGGACCCCTGACCCAGTGCCTATGCTACGTGTTGGCTTGCGCAGAGGGGCGACACCCATGAGAATCAGACCTTGATTGCCCGTCTAGCAGCTAAGGCCCCCACCCCACTGCGCCAACGACTCCCTTGGGGCATCAATCTTTTCTCTTAAAAACGAGATACCAATTGATCGGGATGACCGGGATTTCATGAATCGCCCATGGCTTCTCTCAACTGAGGCTCCCAATCAGAGCCTCGTAGGAGTAGGAAACGAGACAAGCAGCTCGTAGCTCGGATGATCAACTCATTAAAAGCTAGTTTACACTCAAAAATTTGGGAAGCAGATCAGGTCATGCTGAACATGAGCGTTTTTGCTCATGCCGACATCGTGGCCGTCTGTTTGCATTTTGGATGAATGCCACATGGTTTTGTTGACTTTTGACCTTTTTAAAATGCAAATCGGATGGCCACGATGTGGGCATGAGCAAAAAGGCTCATGTTCAGCATGACCTGATCTGCTTCCCAAAATTTGAGCTTGGCACCTCCAGCCGCAAGCTGCTTTTCAAGGTTAGACAAGCTGAGCATGAACAGAGGGTGAGACAAACATAATATACCACTTATGTCATTCACCATATCGCAACAGTAGTGTGGCTAGGAAACCAATCCATTTTATATGATCCAGTTCAGGCTAGCTTGGCGCCTTACCATGCTTGGCTCTTTACAAGCTTGGGTTTAGCTCAGCTCATCACGAGCTTGGTTTCAGCAGCTTAAAGAGCCAAGCTCCTTACCGAGTTCGTTTACTAGCCGCCGCACCCAATGCATTTCAAAACTATACATACAAAGCCCCTCAACTCCAAGAATACCACACTGAACTAAGTCTCCAAATGCGAATGAGACGATGTGCCAAGTCTTTCAGAGAGGGAATTAAAGTCGAACCAAGTAAATCTCCTGTATATTGGAGACTACATTGACTGTGATCCACTGATCTCTTAACTCATCTCTTATGTGTGCACAGCCAATCACATGACATTATTCCACAGACCCACAGAAACAGAATGTAGATCCCACTTGAAATGCTGCATGCTGCCATATGATTGGTTGTGTGCACACATAGGAGATGAAGTAAGAGATCAGCCACCCGGTTGGAGGGGCAGATCACGTGAAATCACATTCCGCACTTTGAGTGTGCCACTGTATCTATCCCAAAGATGGAGAGCGGCCAGCTGCAGCAGCACACTCAAAGTGTGCAATGTGATTGCACCTGATCCACCTTCACATGGTTGGAGCTTAAACGTGCTACCAACAACCTAATAGACTAAATTGATCATCTTTGTTGTTATGCAGCAAGACGGCCTGATACATGCAGCAAGAGTTGTCAAAGAAGCTGTGGGGCAGCTTGATCACAAGTACTTCCAGTCCTTCATTGACTTTGGTGTTTTGAGTAAAGGAGAAGAGCTATTCCCTGCACAAGACATGGATGGAAATCTCATTTCTCCGAACTTAGAGGTTGATAGCTGGCTGAGCTTTGAGTTTCACAGAGTCGATATCGGTGGAGGCGGTGCACTCTGTGCTTTCACTCCCTCTTGGATACCAGTGGAGGGGGTGGTGATATTCATTCCCTCTCCATGCAAGGACAAGGGTGGTGTCGATGTACATGTTACTTTACTTGCTAACCATGCAGAGAACTTCAGAAGGATTGCTCATTCCATTGATTGATAATCATCGTCGTCATCATCAATATATATTATCAAGTTGCATTGAGAAGGCTGATGACCGACAGCTTTCCTAACAGTTCATTTTTCTTGTTTCAAATGGGTGAAGGCAATGAAGAACAAACATTAGGTTGGAAAAAGATATCCCACTACATTGTTTTTTTTTTTTTAAACAAACCCCACTATGGATTGATATCATCATCATCATTCCAACCTCTACCTGAAGCTAATAATATGTATATACCCCAATTGAGACGCCCTGCAGTAGGCTAAACTTCTTTAATATCTCTTTGGGTAAAAGGCAATTAAAATAGCTCTTAATAGTACCCTATTACGCTTTCAAATAAATAATATTTATTATAGAGAAATGCTACGAGGACCCCCTGGAAGGTCGAATAGAGACGTGGTTAGGTGATGGGGCTGAGAGACGAGTACTTTACAAAAGTATTTAGGCCACACAAATCACAGAAATTCTCTAATGCATGTAGTGATTTTCTATGTAAAATACAAGCATAGGAAATCGCTATGCAAGCAACGATCTTCTGTGTAAAACACAATACACAAATTAAATACAGAAAATTGCTAAACACACAGTGATTTTCTGTGTTTTGTGTGGCCCAAGTACTTAATTTCTGAAGTATTCGAGCCTGATCACTAGATCTGCTCCGGGTTGAATAAGGTTTGTAATTTGCCTTTTTGACATCTTATCTTGACTGGATGACACGTTTGACCACATATTCGAAGGACCTTAACTCTTCACTTCATCTCCTACCCTAACAACCATGTGGCTCTTAGTCACACACCTATTATAAAAACTAATACTATTACGAGCCTCCCACAATGATCGAACAGCCATTTGAAAAGCCACAACCCAAGCCTTGAATATGGATCTATCATTAAAGGAATGCTTACCCCAGCGCCTTCGAGCATCTACAATAGAACTACTTGGTGTTCTCCACTGCCCAAAATAATTGACTTCTCCAAATTTTCTGCACCACTTGGCATTCAATGACCACGTGTTGGATGGTATCTGCGTTTGTTTTACAAAGATACAGCTTCTGTTTGCCGTTGCAACTCCGATTTTTTGAATCCTCTTTAAGGTTTAGAGGAGGTTTGCAATATCAAACCTAAGGGTAATAGCCGCTCTAGAATAGTTATACTTTATGTTGTTATGCAAAACCACAATGAAAATGAAGCAAACCACAAGATAAAGACGAAAAAACAAGAGAAGAAACAAGATTTACCTGGTTGGACACTCAGGCCTACGCCAAAAGAGGTGCAAGAAATCCATTAGAAAATGCAAGTAATTACAGAGACGAGATGCAGTGCTCTCAAAACCCTAATCCCAAATACACCTAAAACTCTCTTACCCCAACTCTCAAAAGGAAGCGGCTGTATAAATGACAAAGAGGTCAAAATAATAATATGTAAAAAAGAAAAAATTATCAAACTGGACAAGTCTATAACATATTTTCGGGGCAGAGCCAAAAATATTTTCAGGCCTAGTCCAGTCTCAAGCCTAATGACTTGATCCCTACGCTACCACCATAAACCCCATTGAAAATTTGCATTGTACGATCACCAAAATATTTTCGGATTCAATCATGGATCGAAGCAGGTACAAAATTCAAGATACCCACGAAGGATGTGTTCCCTTCCACATCCCTATGTCTTTTATGACATTGAATCTACTTAATTAATTGAGTAGGCACGTAAACCATCTTCGACAAGATTAGCCTGCATGAATCTTATATATTTGGATAAATCATATTAGCTACCTTGGTCCCTTTCAACCTGTGAATACAACGATTAGTAATAGGATTTTCAATCTTTCAAATAAAAGGCAGGTTTTTAATATAATGCATATGGAGGATGCATTTTGAAATTCATTGGACTCAAACGTGCGAACTCAATCCATCTCAGACATCTGATGGACAATTTTGGTATTTTTAAAAATTTTGATATTTGATTTTTATCTAGAAATGTTATTTATTAGAATTTTGAAATTATTTTTATTTTTTAAGATTTTTCAAATCTGATTAAATAGTCAAATTTGAATCTAGGTCTGAAAGCCTGTTAGGATCTCCTTTGGGCTACTGACGAATGTAAGCGGGATGTTATGGTAGTTGTCCTTCATTTTTATTTTTCTCTTGTAATCAGCTAACTGGATCTCCTTGGGCAGGTTGGATCCAGTTGGGTGTGTATTTTGAGGCCCCTAATCGTTAAACCCAAGACCCACCCATTTGGGGTCTTGGGCGGTGGATTAATAGCCCAAGGAGAAAAATGCTTCTCCTCCCTCCTTTCTCCTTTTTGGCTGCTTAAAAGAAAACCTTAGAAGGAGAAGGATGCTTTGTTTTTTTAGAAGAAAGAAGAAGAACAAGAAGGAAGCTTTGTTAGTTTGATTGATGTGGTTCCAATTCTGGAAGACCTTGAAGACCCAAATCCATATTCAAATTCCCAAGTGCTAAAACTTGTGAAGTCCACCCATACGGTGGCACCTCCTAACTTGTAGACCAAGTGGGGCCCACTTGTGGATCCCCCCTTCCTATTTCTGAGCTTGAAGATTCAGTGAGAGCCACTCAAGTGAGGCCCCACCTATTTTTAGAACTCCATGAAACGTCAGTAGAGGGCTTCCAATGCCTCGCTAAAAAAGGAGAAAGGAAGTCAAAAAAAGATTATATTTCTGGGGTCTCTAAAACTGAGAGAATCAGAATTAGAGAGGAGCCAAGTGGGACCCACCTTTCGGGGCATCCTTCCTTATTTCCAGAGTCTCCTAAAATTTATGCAAAGGGCTTTGAAGGCTCTTCAAGAAAGAAAAAATAAAAGCCAAGGGTGTTGGCTAAAAATGGAGATGAAGACAGCTATTTCTGACTTGGTCTAAGGTTAACTAGATTTAGCCTTACCTCAATTTTAGACTTAGAAAGTTTTAAGTTTTCAATTATATTTGCTTTTGTAACTTGTGTAAGCATTAAGTGCCCCTATGTGGCTTATATATATTATATATATATAAGGGTTTTGTTTCATGCTTGAAAATTAGACTCTTGCATCTCTCACTCTCTCAAATTTGTCCTTCCTCTACCACTAAAGGTGACCATCATTCTTGTAAGGTCTAGTTAAGATACATATAAATTATATTCTTTATACAACTAAAAGGCATATAATAGATTATAGACTAAATTATCTTGTAATTGTCAAGCTAATATATATGCATTCTTACCACTCTCCGTAAGTAATGTAAGCATTAATGAGTTTCTCTTGTGCATGCCACTTATTGCATTCATGTTCTCTTTCATGGTATCAGATTTTGATACATTAGCAATTGGCTCAACTCGTTCAAAAAATTAGTTGTTCAAGCACAGCTTGAGTCAAACTCGAGCTTGGCTCGGCTCGACTCCAGCTGAGCATTTTTTTAGTTTTTAAAAAAATTAATGTGTAGTGAAGACCGTGGGTTTCAAACTACCCAACTTCCTGGAAAAGTATTAACACTTTGCCCGTTTATGCAAAGTCTTCTAATATGTTTACCTTCCAAGCATAAATTATCCATATACCATATTGGGTGAATTATATAACTACACAAACATAGCTTATTCAGGCTAATCAAGCTCAACTGAGATTGCTTTCCTCATCAAAGCTAGCTCGTTTATGTGTACCGAGCTTGAGCTTTTGCACAATCTCAGTTCATTTTTCTACGCGAATGAGTTCGAGCCAAGCTTAAACAAGTCAAACTCGAGCCGAGCTCAAGCTAGCTCGGCTCGTTGTGCACCCCTATCTGCCGCCTCTTCTCCCTCCCCCTCCTATATATCTTTTGCTTCTTGGCATTCTCTTCATCTTCTTCTCCTCATCCACCTCCTCTTCATCATCGTCTCCTCCTCATCTTCTCTGCTGCTCCTCTGCCTCCTCTTCATTGCACCTCCTCTCCATTCACCTCTTCTTCATCCTCTTCTCTTGTACTCCTTCACCTCTCAAGTGTAAATGGGTAGATATGGATTGGATCATGTAAGATCCGAACCCAAATCTATATGCACCCTAAATTCTCTTTCTTGTTATCCAAACAATAGACATTTGGCCATTGAGGATTCTCTACATACTTCCAATGAAACCAAAACAAAACAAAAAGAATTATCTATATTAAAAATTCTCTGAATCAAGAATTATCAATCCTATGAGAAATCTCAAGAATTTCTTCTAACGCGCCCTAATCCAGCTAGATTTTATGATTTTACAATTTTACAATTTTACAATACAATTTCTTATATAAGGTTTTACACTAATAATCTTTGGAGCTTCAGCAAGGCTTCCTTGGATCTTTATAATATGGTAAGCCAACCACCCAACCCAAACTGATTTGTTAGTCCATTAACTTGCAAGTGAAAAATGGGTTAATCGCACATTTAAACAGGTTCAATAAGGCATAAGCTCATCTCAATTTGTTTAATAAGAATAACTCAATGATTTAAATTAATCCTTTCAAGAGGCCTTAATGATCATTAATACATAACCTATCCATTCATGTTTCTTTTTATGTCAATATCAGTAATGTAGTTCAGCAATAAAATAAATAAATCTAATTCCAAGTATAGGGTTGTGACACACTCAAATTCGAACGAACAAATTAAAATGTACAAAAAACCGTGCTTTTTATCTATTTAAAATATGCACATCGGTTTGATTGTGTTGTATCAAGGTAACCAATCGTCTTGCATCATATATTTGGATGGATCACTCCCTTAAAGGCTCATATGGATCTGAACCGAGTTCATTGAGGTTTGCCTTTGGTCTGACCCATGTGCATCTGAACCTAGTCCAATGAGGTATGCTTTGGGTCTGAATAGCTAAGCCAACTGTCAAGGGCTACATTCCAATATGCCTCAATAAGATTGAATTTGTTGCCCTTTGGCATGTCTTTAAACCAGGAAAGGTGGGCCTAGTAAGCAGAAAATGTCAGTGTAGGTGGTCCGTATATCGAGTCAGGTCTAGATCCAGAGTCGGCCCTAATTTGGATATCTGGACCCAAAATCCAAATTTCAAATTAAAATACTTTGAACATTAATTATCCCCAACAATAGTCTCAAATATCGTTGTATTTTTTAAAAACCACATGATTTTATCGTGATATTCTGAAAAGCAAATACCACCTTAAAAGACGCTATATTTTCAAACACCGTGTTTCATCCTACTATTATCACGTTATTAATGTGATACTTATATTTTTATATATTCTGTAAGCTAAACCCGAGAGGCGAGAGTACAAGTGATAGCCGCCGGAGAACGACGGAGCGGGTTCCGACTGTGAACCTGTGATCGTGTTCCGGCTAGCAGCAGTTTCCGGCGCCCTACTTCAGATTCCGGTGGCTCTTATTCTCATTGAGGTAGGTGGTAGCCCTTCTTCTTCCTTATCAACGTTGCTACAAAAATCGGATCATTGTTACCTTTCTGATCGACCACATACCAAAATCTTGAGTGATCCTATTTATCTGAGATTTTTATGGTGGTGGTGAGCCTTGATTCGACTTGGAGCAAGAGATGCCCCCACAGAACAGATTTTAGTGGATGAGTTCGTGTGCAAATTTGCTCTAAATCTTTGTGTTTTTGTTGGTGTTTCTTAGTGCTATTATCTATTTTTAGGAAATATAGTGTTTGAGTTCGTGGTTGGATCTGTATAATTTCACTTGTATGGACATTGCATTCAATGCAGCCTGTAAATTTTCGCTTGGTGCTTTCTTTCTTTTTTCTTTCCTAATGGTTTATTTTGTGTGTCGATTGTTTCGAGCCTGACAAGTTAGAACTAAGTTCTTTGTTTCGATGAGCTCCAAATTGGGTTGAGTTATGGCTTCGCTTATTGCAACGAACGGGTTGTGAATGTGTCGAGACAGAATACCTAAAGCTCACAACACCCATTGTTTGGTTTGATTCATTCAATAAAATTTTAGTGGAATTGGAACCCAGTTCTGCCAAAATTCTTCCCTTGTTTATTGATGAAAAATGTTTTATTGATTTGGACTCCAGATCCACTTGAATTCATAAATTGAAATTCACCCTGCTGGGAAGGGACGAATTAGCAGAGGTTTTGATTTTCATGTTTAGCTGGCCAAGCTTTTGATGTTCAAGTTAAGCTCGTCAAACAACATGGGCAGCTTGGGCTTGGCAGGTCATTACATTTAGCTCATCTTGCGTTTAGATTGATGACATCTGGTGGAATAAGCATTCCAACAAATTTCTATAAAATAGCAGGGCCTATCAACTCTTTGAATCCAAATACCCAGGGATTCTCATGGTTCCAAATTATGAGCTTTGGACCATCTCAAAACTGATCCGACAACAACCCTACATGAAAAATGGAAAACATTGATCTTGTGTCTCAGGTTGCCAAGAAGAGGAATCTTTGGAGAGCTCACCTTCTACCATGATTTCTTCTTCTCAGTCATCTGTCTGCATGTTGTTGATCAATAAGATAGCCAATCCACTCAAAGTCTTCTGTACATCGCGTGCTTTCTCCACCGTGTCTGCTCAAAAGCTAGAATTTGTAGTAGAGGAGGAAGAGGAGAAGCAAAATAAGAGAACGGAGGAGAAGGATGAGAAAGATGATGACAAAATCTATGTCCCCGCACCAGTTTTTGGGGGGTCTTCTGTGGCCATGACTATGTCCTCCATGACAGGTTCCATAATTGGGAAGAGGTTCTACAAGGAGGTCACCACCAGGTTGGCTGATGATGGGAATGGTTGGACTGTTATGCTTGATTACAAGACCCTCAAAACCCCCTCCAAGAGGCCTCTTAAGCTCCCAACCTTGGCATTAGCCAAGGCAGTTGCTGCTGAATGGGAGTACCAGGTTGGTTCTTTTTCTTCTTCTTTTCTTTCATTTGTTTTTTTAATCTGGTTTTGGTTTTTTGCGTTTTTAAGAAGCTTTTTGTGTTATTGCGGTTAAATCTTCATTGACTTGGCTTGCTTTAGTTTGTGGAAGGGGTACATGTTTATGATGAATATTTTTCTCTTGTTTGTTTGCTTATAGTAGCCGAATTGGTGGGAAGAAATTTTTTCTTTTTCATGTTTTCTTCTATCTCGTCATATTCAACTTTTTGTGAAAATTGAGTCCAAGAAAAATGGTTCTTTTTCTTTCTTTAGGTTTGCTGGATTCCATTGGTTCTCTTTCTTCGGGAGAAAATTTAGCTTAATTCAGAAAAAAATAAGTTGGATGTTCTTTCTTTCTAATTCTTACCCTTTGTGGTTAATTGTTTCCTTTTCTTATTTAAAATCATCTGATCAATGGTTCCCTTACTGTTTTAAGAAGTGGGGAATGACATAGTTTGTTATTTGATTTTTTCACCTGTAGTGTTATTTTCCTTTTTGGTTATTAATTGAGTTTTTGGGTGTAGGAAGCAGATGGTATCAGACCTTTTACCATGCCTTTCATGAAACTTGCATGTACTGCAATGGAGAGAGTTCCATTAACTCGACCTAAAGTGATTGACCATTTGATGAAAAAATTTCATCAAGATTTAGTATTTTGCCGTGCTCCAGGTGACAATGACCTAACAAGTGGACTTTTCGGTATGTGACCTCTGAAATTTTAGCTTTCTCCTTTCACCTGATATAATGGATAAATTTTCTGAGAGTTTTGTTGTAATGATTTCATTAAATCATCCTGTTGGTGATATCGGTTGAAGTCCTCTTCCAACGGTTTGATTGTATGGCTGTTTCGCTTTTATGGTGCAAAGAATAATATATTTGTATTTTCATATAATAAGTTGATACCAAATTGCCAATCTATGCCAGCATCCATAAATATTCACATTAATGTTCTTATATTAAAGAGTAAGTGTCAAGTCCCATCTAGTAATTGTCCTTATTTGATTCTAATAAATAAATAAACAGTAGGAAATGGAGTGAGAAATTTTGATTGGTTATCAGTGATGTTTTATTCATGCAGTTTTTTTATGCAATATTACCCTTTAGAAAGACGTCCAAATTTTTGGAGAAAAACTCTTTTCCTTTTGTAATTCATAGTAATCAATTTGTGCCGTTTGTATAGAAATCATGAAGACCCCAGTGAACTGACATCCATTTTGTTTGCCAGTTTTTACTCCATGCCATAATGGAAGGACAATCCAATGCACGAGAAAGGGAATGTTGGATTTAGACCAGAGTTACCGGAAGCACCATTGGCAGTGGGGGAAGCGCGCTTCCCTGAAGCACGTTTTGGAAGCATGAAATGTCATGCTTTCAAAACGCGCTGCGAAGTGTACAAAAAATTTGGGAAGTGTGCTTCCCAATTTATGGGAAGCGAGGGAGATCTTTTTTTTTTTTCCTCTTTTTTTGCTTCCGGTTTGCTTTGTAGGTCGCTTTCGGGACGATTCCTGGTTCGCTTCTAAGTCATCCCACGCTTCCCGCTTCCTAAAATTTTGAAAGTGCCTCACTTCCCGCTTCCACTTCACGAATCGCTTTCCACTCCTGCTTCCTTGACTGACAACTCTGATTTAGACAACCAAATATAGACTTATGCCTATATGCTACTGAAACCAAATAGTATAAGTGGGACACATTTTAATAATGATGAGGATGAGGAGGAATTAAGATTAATCACAATGAACAGTGTAGTCTTCAAACATGTCTCTTCACCCATAGATTGTATAAGTGCCTGAAAAACTATAGTAAATTGTCATACTCTAGCGAATATTTTGAATGCCAAAATAAATAATAAAGAAGGCTGATAGTCAAAGAAATCTTTAATTACTATTTATTAGAACGGGTCTTTTGATTTTAGAGCTGAACAATACCAAACAATATTTTGATACCATGCGTGTGGACACCAACCCATGACACAAGGTGTTACGCCCAAACTTTTTGCGTAGTTTTGCTTTTTACTAAGCCTGCTGAAAGCCCTGCATGGCTCACATGGGTCTTTCGGCCTTGTAATGTTTGTATAACTTTACATACCTGTAATTTGCATTTCTCTTAATGAGATTGTGATGCACGACACTATTGTATTTACCCCGCGTTCAATGAATTGATTGTTATTGAACGTTTCTCTCTCCCCCTCTATTTTCTCTTTCTCTCTTTGCTCTGTGTGATTGTTGCCTCCTTGTAATTGTGTGTTTGCTTGCAATACTGCCTGAGCACTTGTTGCTTCGAAAGATCCGTTGCGTTCACTTTTGGAACTCGCTAAAAGGCTTGTTGGGTCAAGGTTCCTCAACGCCGCACGGGCATCTGAAATTTAGCCTGTGACAAGTGATACCAGAGCTGACTTCACCCTAGGCATGGTGAAGTTTGTCGAGTCTCACTCGACCAAGCAACAATCGTTGATCATGGCTTCTGGAGATTCTGGTGTGGTGATATCACTGAAGCCAAAGAGTAAGAAAGGAAAGGGGACATGGATGTCTACCGCCGAAGAAGCTTGGGAAACTTGTTCGGCATACCCCACCAAGTTAGAAAAGATGGTGAAAAAACTCTTGCGAGAAATGCAAGAGATGAAGGATACAGTGTGTGAAGCCTCTCTCAGCTATCAAAAGCTCGATGATGAGCTCAAGATTGCGAATGAAGAACTCTAAGGAAGTATCGTGTTACTCGAAGATAGAGTAGACTCGATCGTTGTCGAGTTGGACACTGTGATGGATAAAGGGTAAGAATTAAATAGAAGAACCAGGCTCTGGAACGCAAAATTCTAGCTCTGGAACGTCGTCCAGCGACCTGCGGTTATGGTGTAGTCAAGACGTCGACTACTCGTTTGAAGGTTACCGAGCCCAAGAAGTTCACTGGTTCTCACGACGCCAAGGAAGTAGAGACTTTCCTCTGGCATATGGAGGAATTCCTCGAAGTAATCTTTGTCAAGGATGAAGCAGTTAAGGTTCGAGCCACCACGGCGCAGTTGGCTGATGATGCCATTGTCTGGTGACGAAGAAAACACACTGACATGGAGAAGGGTCTCTGCGCAATTGATACATGAGAGGACTTCAAAAGAGAGTTGCGAAGTCACTTCCTTCCGATGGATGCCAATTACTTGGCATACAAGAAGATGACAGGCCTGAAGTAGACTGGGTCGATCCATGACTACGTCAAGATCTATTCAGCCCTAATGTTGGAGATTACAGATAGGGGGGAGACAGACCGCCTCCTCCATTTCATGATAAGATTACAGCCTTGGGTGGAGCAAGAGTTGCGGAAGCAGAAACCTCAAGATCTTGCTAGCGCCTTAACTGCACTAGAAGTACTCTCAAAATTTTAGTGAAAACTTGAGTTAAAGGGAAGACAACTGAAAAAGATAATTTTTGAGGACAAAAAGCAGAATGATAATCGGGAAGACAAACAGAATGCCCAAGGGCAGAATCGTCAAGATAACCGAAACCGAAATTATTGGGGACGGTATGGCAGAAACAGGAACTACCGTGAGAATCACAAATGTTGAGAATAGATGGTTTAAGTTTAAATCTTCTTAGTTTGGAGGTTATTTGAAATTTTTATTTAATAAGGGACTTAGATGTAATTTATTCTTTTGGCCTCTCTCTATTTAACATAGAGAGCAACCCTAATTTGAATTAACGAGTTTTCTTGTGCAGCCGTCTTTCTCTCTCTCTCTCTCTCTACCCAGGGTTCGGTGTATCTAATCTTTCCTTCAACATGGTATCAGAGCTGCCGATCATGGGAGCGTGATCGTCGATCGTGATCAATCTTCGAATGATCTACACCAACGAAAAATTGTATATCTTCAAATTAGGTCAGTTGTTCTTATTCTGTGTAAGATTTGATAACAGATCTGGGATTGATGACCGAGATCTGTCATCAGATCTAAGGGGAGCAGATGTTTTGTTCCTGCCGTGATTTTATGTTGTTTGGGAGAAGACTTGTCGTGATTTCCTGCTATGTAAACCCTTGATCCCGTGAGTTCCACCTGTCATGATTTTTTGGGTTTGGCAGCTGATAACAGATTTTAGGTGCTGCTATCTGTGATCGAGATGTGCTGCTGCCGTGATTTTTGGGTTTGGCAGCTGATAACAGATTTATCGTGTCCCTTGTTAGCTGTCGTGAGATCTTGAAGAAATGAGCTTCTTTTTTGTTGTCGTGATTTACAACATCTGTC
Source organism: Nuphar pumila (assembly GCF_984573655.1). Taxonomy (NCBI): domain Eukaryota; kingdom Viridiplantae; phylum Streptophyta; class Magnoliopsida; order Nymphaeales; family Nymphaeaceae; genus Nuphar; species Nuphar pumila. The sequence continues at coordinate 34,351,846 of NC_143254.1, forward strand.
AATATGTTTTCAGCATCTGTTGTGATTCCCTGGTATCAAATTTCAGCATCTGTCGTGATTTCAGCATCTGCCGTGATTCCCTGCTAGGTCATGAATTTTTTTTTCATGCTGTGGTGATTTGTTTTCCTTTGCTATGAAAGAGTTTCAGTTGTGCTCATGTCGTGGAAACAGCAAGCGTGTTTCTCTGCTGTGTTGAAAAATATCTTGTTTATGTGAAAGTTTTTTTTTTGTCGTGGGATTCTGTGTTGAGTATAGATGCTGGTCGGGTTCTAGCTGATGCGTGATTGTCACACACGCTATTTTATGTGTTGCTAGAAGCCTGTCAAAAAAATTTTATCTCTGGTGTGGCTGCTGGGTTTATAAAACCTGCTATTCAAATGGGTAAATCTGATTTTTTTTGGCTGAAATATAATTAAATATTCAGTATGGTTGAAACTTCGAAATGTGATTCCAAAATTGAACATATTGGAGAGTATAAGGCTTTTGCCCATCCCTTCTTGTACGGCTCCTCTGTAAGGTTGAATGAAACTAACTATGCCAGGTGGTCCAGAACTTTTATGATGTCAGTGTCTGGACATCGTAGAAAACATATTTTGTTGGAAGACGAACCCAATGAAAAAGTGGGAAAATACGTTACTTGGGATGAAGATAATGACATAGTTATGTCATGGATCATGAATAGTGTTGAAACCCATATTGCAGATGGTTTAATTTACTATAATACAACCAAACAGATGTGGGACAATCTTAGAGATACGTATTCACAAGAGACTAATGTGAGTCGTATCCTGCAAGTCGAACAGGAGATATAATTTACAGCAGGGAGATCAGACCTTGGCTCAGTACTATGCATCAGTAAAAGCTGCGTTTGAAAGACTCAATGCTCACAGGCCTCTTTGTTGTTCGAAGCAGAAGGATAATCAAGAACATACTATGGTTGCTCGGTTTCTTACAGGCTTATCTTCAGAATTCTCTGTTGCAAAAGTCCAAATGTTGACTGGATCAGATGTATCTACTCTTGCTTATGCATACAATCGCCTGAGTAGACTTGCGATATCTCCTCCACAATCACAGCCTGTAACCCAGTCATCTGCTCTAGTTGTCTCCTCTGGTTATGGGCGTGGAAATATTCAGAATATCAGAGGACGAGGTCGTGGACGAGGTATGGGAGGTAGAGGAAAGCTTTAATGTACATTGTGTGGAAAATCTGGACATTTAGAAGATCGGTGTTGGGATAAACATGGCCGACCAACCTCTTCTTCATCAAAGTCATATGCTCTTAAAGCAAATGTTACTACTCTTGAGGCAACAAAGGTACAGAAAAATATCTCTGCTAGTGACAGTAGTATCACCCTCAGTCGTGCTAAATATGATGAGCTGATAGCTCTTCGTCCTTTGAGTTCCACCCCTCCTGTAGCTGGTGTTGCCTATTCAACCGGAAATCATCTTCATCCGACTGACAGTAAGTGGATTATTGACTCTGGTGCATCCAGACATTTGTGTGGAAATTCACTTGTTTTTTCAGATCTAGAGGATATTAATGCTCATCGAGGAGTCTCATTAGCCGATAGGAGTTCCTCCCTGGTTGTTGGTCAGGGAAATATTTTTATATCCTCCTCATTACAGTTGCAAAATGTTCTTCATGCTCCAAACTTTCCTCAAAGTTTACTCTCTGTTAGTTGCCTTATAAAAGAACAAAACTGTAGAGTAATATTTGATCCGATGGGTTGCCATTTTCAGGATTTGCTGACGGGGAAGAAGATTGGTGGATGCTATGAAGAAAATGGAGTTTACTACCTAAATCATCCAATGGGTAATGTTCATGCTGCAGTGGAACATTCATTCAGTCCTGTTTAGTGGCATCGTCGTCTTGGTCATCCTTCATTGTCAAAGCTTCGTTCGGTCTTTCCTCAAATTTCTTCCACCACATCATTTCAGTGTGAAGCATGTCAGTTGGGCAAACATCATCGAAGTTCGTTCCCTTCGAGTCAGAATCAGTCTAGTAATAAAGTTTTTGAACTTCTTCATGCAGATGTATGGGGTCCTAGTAAGATTCCTACTAGGAATCAGTGTCGATACTATCTAGTTATTGTTGATGACTTCTCTAAGTTGTCATGGGTGTTTCTAATAAAAGAACGATCTGAAGTTCCAAGTATTATCAAATCCTTAATTCTTGAAATAAAAACTCAATTTGAATCTATTGTCAAGATTGTTCGCACTGATAATGCTCTTGAGTTTAAATCAAAAGTTCTGTTACAATTTTACCAAGATCATGGCATTCAACTTCAAACTTCCTTTGCCTATTCATCTCAACAAAATGGGGTTGTTGAGCGAAAACATAGGCACCTGCTTGATGTTGCCCGGACCATTATGATTCAATCTAATGTTCCTGCGTTATGCTGGGGTGATGCGATTACCACTGCTTGTTATCTGATCAACCGCATGCCTTCTTCTTCCGTGGGTGATCAAATTCCATTACATATCCTAAAACTCAATACCCCACTCTTCTCTTTCTCGCCCAAAATATTTGGATGTGTTTGTTTTGTACACAAATTTGACCCTGACCGTGATAAATTAGCTGCTCAAGCTACAAAATGCATATTTATAGGTTATCCCAAAAATCAAAAGGGATATCGATGTTATGATCATATTTCTCGCCGAGAGTATGTCAGTGCGGATGTATCTTTCTTGGAATCCACTCTATATTACTCTAGTACCGGTTCTCCGCTGCAAGTTGATCCAGCTGAGTCTTTTACATTACCTATACCTCCTTTTCCTTTGGAATTCATGCCCTCATTACCGAACCAAACTTCATCCTCTTCCAGATTTCATAATCCTCCATTGGTATATGTGCGTAGAGCTCCACCTCCGCAAGTGCCTTCATCTTCTTCTTCCCCTGAGGTAAGTTCTACTGACAATAGTGATGTTCATGATGATGATAACAGGCCTATTGCTCTACGAAAGGGGACACGACAATGTATCTTATATCCCATATCTCATTTTGTCTCTGATGCTAGAATTGGAAATCAGATGAAGTCTTTTATTTCAGCCTTATCTGCTGAAACTATTCATCTGAACTATCAGCAGGCAGAGCTTGATAATCGCTAGAAGCTGGCTATGCAAGAAGAAATGGATGCTTTAGTATCTCAGCATACATGGGATCTAGTTTATTCCCCAGCAGATGCTGACATTGTTGGATGTAAATGGGTATATACAATAAAGTACAAATCTGATGGTTCTATTGAAAGGTATAAGGCCAGATTAGTAGCAAAAGGGTATACTCAGACATATGGTATTGATTTCTTTGAAACCTTTTCTCCTATTGCACAGATGGGTATCATTCGTCTTGTTCTCTCAGTAGTTGTTGAGCATGGTTGGAGCTTGTATCAATTAGATGTGAAAAATGCATTTCTATATGGGGATTTCTATATGGGGATCTATCTGTGACCGTTTACATGCAACAACCTCCAGGATTCGAGGTTGAGGGGGAGTGTCAGAAGGTGTGTAGATTGAGAAAGGCTATTTATGGCTTGAAACAAAGTCCTCGTGCATGGTTTCAAAAGTTGTTTGAAGTGATGTCACACTTTGGCTTTAATAGGTCAGCAGCAGATCATACACTATTTATCAAGAAAACTAGCTCTGGCATAGTTGTTATGGTGGTATATGTGGATGACATCATTCTTATAGGAGATGATGTGAAAGCTATTGAAACCACAAAGGCTCATCTTCAAAAACACTTTGTTACAAAAGACCTTGGTTCACTCAGGTATTTTCTGGGTATAGAAGTTGCCAGGAGCCGTGAAGGGATGGTTTTGTCTCAACGGAAGTATGTTCTTGACTTATTAAAGGAAACAAGAATGTTGGGAGCTAAACCAGCAAATATTCCCATGGACCATAAGGTTTAGTTGTTTGAAGAAGGGTCAAAATCGGTTGATAGCAAAAGCTATCGCTCCCTAGTAGGGAAGCTACTGTATGTAACTGTGACCAGGCCGGATATTGCTTTAGCAGTAAGCAAAGTTAGTCAGTTTATGGACAAACCAACTGAGGTACACTGGAATGCAGCTATTATGATTCTCAGATATCTAAAATCTTCTCCTAGAAAGGGGTTATTGTTCAGGAAAGGTGGAACTCTGGAGATAGTGGCCTATTCTGATGCTGACTATGCAGGATCTGTAGTGGATAGAAAATCTACCACAGGATTCTGTGTGTTTCTGGGAGACAACTTGATTTCTTGGAGAAGTAAGAAACAAAATGTGGTTTCTAGGTCGAGTGTAGAATCAGAATATCGGGCTATGGCCCAAACAGCTGTTGAATTGATGTGGGTTTGTATTGTTCTTCATGATCTTCAGGTGAAGGTTTCCTCTCCTATAACCATGATGTGTAATAACAAGGCTGCGACATATATAGCGAACAATCCTGTCTTTCATGAGAGAACAAAGCACATTGAGGTTGATTGCCACTATGTAAGAGATATGGTTCAAGTTGGACATATCACTACCAAATATCTAAAGTCGGAAGATCAAGTTGCAGATATGTTTACAAAACCCCTTGCTAGACCAAATTTCTCAAAATGTTGTGACAAGCTGAGCATGATTGATATCTATGCTCTAGCTTGAGGGGGAGTGTTGAGAATAGGTGGTTTAAGTTTAAATCTTCTTAGTTTGGAGGTTATTTGAAATTTTTATTTAATAAGGGACTTAGATGTAATTTATTCTTTTGGCCTCTCTCTATTTAACATAGAGAGCAGCCCTAATGTGAATTAACGAGTTTTCTTGTGCAACCGTCTCTCTCTCTCTCTCTCTCTCTCTACCCAGGGTTCGGTGTATCTAATCTTTCCTTCAACAACAAAAATGATGATAGAGAGTTGTTAATGCAGCTCAAACGGAAGACCCACCCGAGAACCAACCAAGGATGGGCATGCTACAAAGAGTATCATCGCTCAAAGAAGCAAGTGTTGGTATACCTTTGTCCAGCAAGGCGCTCATGTACGTGGATGTCATCGTGAACGGAGTGGCCACTCAGGCCATGGTCGATTCAGGTGTCACCCATAACTTCATCTCTCAAGAAGAGGCAAAGTGAGTGGGCTTAAAGTCCATGAAGAAGGCGAGCCACATGAAAGCGCTGAACTCAAAAGTGAAGTCAATCCTCGACGAGGCGAAAAATGTCACTGTTAAGATGGGAGATTGGTTGGGCACAACCAGTTTCTTGGTAGCCCCACTCGACGACTTTAAGGTGATCCTCAACATGGAGTTCTTGCGGGTGAACAAAGTCTCTGTCATGCCTCACTTGAATGTAGTGTCTATTATGGACAAGCGATGCCCATGCATGGTTGTTGCTCGTCTTGTTGACGCTTCGCAGATGCAGACGATCTTTGTGATTCAGTTGAAAAAGGGCATCAAGCAGGGTGATGAGACATTCCTGGTGGCCCTCCGTGAAGCCGAGCCCACAAAGCAAGTAGACATCCTGTCTAGTCTGGTCCTCGTATTGGAAGAGTTTAAGGAGGTGATGCCTCCCGAGCTTCCAAAGAGATTGCCTCCTCGAAGGGAGGTAGATCATGAGATTGATCTTCTGTCGGGCGCGAAGTCCCCTGCTATGGCCCCATATCGCATGGCTCCACTAGAGTTGAAGGAGCTACGGAGGCAGCTAGATGATATGCTGGCCTCTGGCATTATTCGTCCCTCAAAAGCACTCTTTGGTGCACCCGTGCTTTTTTCAGAAGAAACATGACAGGTCCTAACGGTTGTGCGTGGACTATCAGGCACTGAACAAGGTGACGATCAAGAACAAGTACCCTCTATCATTGATCGCCGACCTGTTTGATCTGCTAACCAACACCTGAGTGTTTTCGAAGCTAGACCTGCGATCGGGTTATTGGCAGGTCAGGATCGTAGAAGGGGACGATCCCAAGACTACGTGCATACGAGTTCTTAGTTATGTTCGGTCTGACGAACGCCCCTGCAACTTTCTCGACCTTTATGAACAAAATCTTCTACCCGTACCTGGACTAGTTTGTAGTTGTCTACTTGGACGACATCGTTGTCTACAACAAGAATTTGGAGGAGCATGTGCGTCACTTGCGTATTGTATTTCAGCTGTTGAAAGACAATGATTTATAGGTGAAATGGGAGAACTGCCTATTCGGGCAAGCGAAAGTGGAGTTACTGGGCCATGTTCTACGTGGCATGTTGCGGATGGACCAGTAGAAAGTTCAAGCCATTGTGGAGTGGAAGCCCCCCTCCTCTGTGTCGGAGCTGCGGTCATTTCTGGGACTCGCGAATTACTATCGCCGGTTCATTGAGGGGTATTCTTTGGCCTGTGCTTCTCTTATAGATTTGCTTCATAAGGATCGAAGTTGGGATTGGTCGGATGCATCTCAGACAGCCTTTGAAGAGCTGAAGAGGGTTGTTACTAGTGATCCAATGTTGAGGCTACCCAACTATACGAAGACATTTGAGGTCTACACAGACACTTCAAATTTTGCCATCGGTGGAGTGCTCATGTAGAAAGGGCATCCCATCGCTTTTGAGAGCCGCAAATTGAAGGACGTTGAGCGACGATATTGCGTGCACGAGAAAGAAATGACTGCAGTCGTGCATTGCTTGCGGATTTGGCTTCACTACCTCTTGGGATCTCAGTTCGTCGTTAAGACGGACAACATAGCCACTAGCTACTTCTAGACACAAAAGAAGCTTAACCCTAAGCAGACTAAATGGCAACAGTTCCTGGTAGAGTTTGACATGGTCTTAGAGTATAAGCCCGAAAAGATCAATGTCGTAGCTAATGCACTAAGCAGAAAGGCCGAGTTGGCGGCCTTACAAGAGGAGGAAACTTCGTCTGCTCAGCCTCAGAGTGACCTCCTCGATCGCGTCGGAAAGGCATCCAGTCTAATCCATCAGCTCAACACTGGTGACCCTAGTTCAACAAGGGAAAACCAGGAGATTCTAGATGCAAGACGGCCTCCTTGTGATGAAGGGCAATCGCGTTTTTGTACCACGATGGGAACCATTGCAGAGATTGGTGATCAAGGAGTGTCATGATACCCAATACTCAGGGCACTCGGGGCAATATCGAACACTCGCTTTAGTAGAGCAAGCCTACTACCCTCTTTTTATGCGGGATGACATTGAGGGTTACATTCATACCTGCCTGATCTGCTAGCAGGATAAGCCGAGTAATCAGAGGTCTGCATGACTACCCGAGCCTCTTCCTGTTCCAAGTCGTCCGTAGGAGAGCATCTCCATGGACTTCATTTTGGGACTACTGAAGGTGAATGGCTGTAGTTTGATCTTTGTGGTGGTGGATTGGTTTTCAAAGTATGTTATCTTCATGTCGATGTCGCCCACCGGTACAGCCGAGCGAGTCGCATGTTTGTTCGTGAGGCATGTTGTGACCAATTAGGGGATTCCAGAAAACATTGTCAGCGATCGCGACTCGCGCTTTACAGGAAAGTTCTGGCAGAAAGTGTTTCAATTGTTGGGGTTGGAATTGCACTTTTCAATGTCCTTCCACCCCTAGAAAGATGGCCAAACGGAGAGAGCCAACGCTCTTCTTGAAGAATATTTGCGATACTTTATAGGTGCAAATCAGAAAGACTAGGTAGACTTTTTGGACGTTGCTCAGTTCTCCCACAACCTGTAGAAGTTTGAATCAACTAGCCATAGTCTTTTTAAGTTGGCAACGGGGGAAGCAGCCCTAAACGCCGCACACTATCGCGACGAATTATAAAGGCAAGGCGCCACTTGCTCATCGTTTTGCTCAAGACTGGCAGGATCAAACAGAGCTGGCCAAGGTGTTCCTGCACAAAGCTGCCAAGAGGATGAAGAAGTGGGCGGATCAAAAGCGTCGCCCTGCGGAGTTCAAAGTCGTAGACCTAGTATTGGTCAAATTGCATCCCGAGAGAACCATGATCTTTCGGGGTCTACATCAAGGCCTCGTCTGCAAATACGAAGGCCCCTTTTCTATCATCAAGCGTGTAGGCAACCTCACCTACAAGCTCGAAGTTCCTCCGCACATTCAAACACATCCAATCTTCCACGTCAGTAACCTAAAGTCATTCCATGCATATGAAGAAGATAGCAACCGTAACCAGCCGACGCGAGCGCCAGCACCTCTCCGCAAAACTGATACAAAAGAAGTAGAGTACATCATGGATCATCTGTACAATCATCAAGGACAAATCAAAGAGTATCTTGTTAAGTGGAAAGGATTGCCAGAAGAAGAAGCCAGTTGGGAGAAAGCAAAGAACGTCCAATAGTTTCCCTTAGCAGTGGACAAGTATGAAGCATGGGCCCTGTCGTCGAAGACATCGACGGCTTAGGTGGGGGAGAATGTTATGCCCAAACGTTTTGCACAATTTTGCCTTGTACTAAGCCTACCGAAAGCCCTGCATGGCTCACACGGGTCTTTCGGCCTTGTAATGTTTGTACAACTTTACATACCTGTAATTTGCATTTTCCTTAATGAGATTGTGGTGCACGACACTATTGGATTTACCCCGCGTTCAATGAATTGATTGTTATTGAATGTTCATCTTCCTCTTTATTCTCTCCTCTCTCTACTCTATCTCTGATCTGTGTGATTGTTGCCTCCTTGTAATTGTGTGTTTGCATGCAATACTGTCTGCGCACTTATTGCTTCGAAAGATCCGCTGTGTTCGCTTTTGAAACTCGCTAAAAGGCTTGTTGGGTCAAGGTTCCTCAACCCTGCACGGGCATCTGAAATTTAGCTCGTGACACAAGGGGCATAGTCTATGTGTTTATGTTTACTCCATAAGTTTTACTGCAGACAACATGATCACCAAAAAGTTCACAAGAGTGTACTGATGTTTCACGTGGCCAAGCAACATGTTTCAATTTATGCTTCTCACCCATACTGTAGACATGAAAATCTGGATCTTCATCTTTTGTTTATGGCGCAGTAGCTTTAGGAGCTCGGTCATAATTCTTCATAGAGTAAATAAAGTTCCAAAAATCTTTTTCCTTGTATGGAAGATGACCATTCTCCACATTATCATCAATCTCAATCACTTCAAGTAAAACAATAAATAAAAAACACTCCACACCATACTCTCTCTCTCTCTCTCTCATATACAGATACAACTCTGCCCTTATCTTAAAATTGTATACATAACAACCTAGGTCATGCATATGCTAGTCCAATTAAACCTAGATAATGCTAATCCTACCAGCTTGAGTCTATAAATGCAGTGTCTTTCATGTTATTGATCCTTCCTAAACTGGTTCAACCGAACCTAGATCGGACCAATATTGGTCTAGCTAAACTCTCGTGAGGATGCTACAAGCATCACAAGATAATGCACACTTCTTTGCCATTTGGTCATACAGGTTATTTTGACCTCTGTGCAATTGGCATTTTTTCCTGCTTTGCATCTACTGGTGATTTCACATTATGCTCTCTGAAAATGGAAAATAATTTTCTTTAGATACTAAGGCATGTCATAGTTGTGGAATATATGATAATAATTCCAAGTTTCTAACCATGTTGTCATGCTAGAGTATGGTCAAACATACATAGTCCTTAGCAGTGAAATCATGAACTTTTGCAAGTGTACATGTCATAGCTATTTTAATTGATTAACATTGGCAGCTGTCTTTCTTTTTCTTAGCAGCTTTCAGGGAGTTGACCTTGTGAAAATAAAAAATGGAATGACAATGGAAGTTTCTGTTGTTTTTTTGTTTCCTGTTATGAATGCACCACTTATTCAAACATCATTCAACCTTGCGATTTCCAGCAGAATTGTTCCAAGCAGAGCCCCAAGTATTTGAATGTACTAAAGAATTAATCACCCTAAAAATAAATGTTTATTTTAGATGATGACTATGCAGTTTGTGACTTTTCTACCATTCCTTTCAATACTGGTCTATAGAATCTATTGGCTTGTCATACAGTTCACTGTTTGTGATGCTCTTCAGGAAATGCACACTGGGATCCGGTGCACACTTGGTTATTGTCAACTGCAGTTGCATCTGTTAAATGAATTATAGTTATCTGCTTCCCCTTCTGTGTTTTAGATATCAAAACCTTGATAAATACATGAAGATTGCCACCAACATGCACTTCTTTTAAATTGCATGTATTTTTTTTATTGATCGGAGTGGAGAAGATGAAATCAAATATGTAGCAGAACTTGACTTTGTCATTTGTGCCCCCGATGGCAAGAAATTTCACGGCTGTTAACTTTCATAGGAGCCAAGCTTGTTTTCTTTATCTTCCATATGGCATCTCAGATTTCTATTTGGAGAAATGATTCGATATTTTAGCATATGCTATCGTGCTGCCAGTAGCTATCTTGGTGGCATTTCACCTTATCTAGGAATTCAGTTTCTTAGCATATCCCAAAAATGGTCTTTCAGGAAAACTAGTAGTGACTTGTTATTTTCATCCAAAACCTGGTTTGCAATTGTCGATTTTCAAATTTTAGTATCTAGATTCTACCGCTACTGCAATTCATTTTGTATGAGAATTGGTAGAGGAGTGTGCATAGGATTCCTTAAAGTTTTGACATTTGTCTTGATAATGACAATGCTGCTGCTGCTGCTACTGCTACTGCTATTGTATATTCTTTTTGCACACATTGCTTAAACATTAGTTTTTCACTGTTTCACCATCTAGAATAACAATTGAGCTTACAACAGAACCTAGAAATTGGTTTTTGTTATAATCAAATATCCATTACGTATTGCAGAAAAACAAGTGGAGGTAATAGATCCTCTGTTTGATTGGGTAGAAAAAGAGTTTGGTTCCAGGCCTGTTGTATATACTAGCCTTTTTGGTGGAAAACAAGATGTTGGTCTTAATGCTGCTGTTGAAAACTTCCTGGAAAAAACTAACAATTGGGAATTGGCCTCAATTGATGCCATGGCTGCTGCTGCTCACTCTTTGCTCATCTCATTGGGAATCTTTCGAGGGAGACTTCAAATAGAGGAAGCAATAAAGTTGATAAGACTTGAAGAAGATATCCAGGTTAGTAGCACGTGCACATGCACACACATATGGGTGAACACCGTTAAAAAACACAGCACACTTTCATGAACATGCAGATACATATGTACACATGCATTTGTGCATACATACTTGCACACCAAGATGTGATTGATTTAAATATCCCATTAAAGTCTTGTAGGTAATGCACTTAGTGGGTTGAATAGACCATGCTATTTACAGGAAATGGAATTTTGTGTGCTGCACATGAACTAGGCATTTCTGGCACCTTTTTTGAGACCAACCCCATAGATGTGTTCGGCGTGGTCCATTTGCTCGGAATGGACACTTGGATTGTGTTTTTTTCGAAAAAAACGTACTTCTTGAAGCTTGAATAGTTATGACAATTTTGGACTGTTGATTTTCAAATGCTATAAAAGCCTACCCATATGTCGTAATCAGATGATCCAAGGGCTGATTCCTATGAAATCAATCATGTAGAATCCATCTGCATAGTCAACTTTCAGAGGAAAGACAAACCTAAAAACTTGGCTCCTAGGGGAGTAGGGAGGATTGCATTACTCTGTCATTTACGAGTGATAATAATTATGGGAATTTCTCGTAAACATTATCCTTGTTGTTAACATTAATACTTTCGTTACCTTTAATATATGCAGGTTGATAAATGGGGTCTTGTTGAGGGTGGTCATGATGTTGATGTGGCAGATCTTCGGGTTCAAATATCCTCTGCAGCTGTGCTTTTAGGGCTTTCACAACTGCAATAAATTTCCTTTTCCTTTTGTCCTTATATTAGGATCATGTGCCAATGTTAATAAATTCAGAGTGAACAGAATTGTAGGTAACGGGGAAACTGTAGTGCTTATGTTGTAATTTAACAGCCGGCTAGCTTAAAAAAGTTTCTTACAGCATGACCAAGCACAGTATTTTAAGAATCATAATAAAATAATTTGCCTTCTTGACTTTAAACCGTTGTAGTTGTAGATCCAAATTTAAAAAATTTGAATGTCTGCTTGCCAATCTTTAGTTTTATTCAGTGAGAAACTGTCTGGCATTGACTTTTCGGGCACGTTCTGCTGCTCTTTCAAAACATGATTCCGAATCACATGGGGTGATTTTGAATCTCAAGCAAATTAGAAAGTGACTCATTTGCAAAGGCAAATGAGATTCACTTTCTCACAGCTTACCTTTTTATGTTGGGCTGCTTATACAAATGAGATTCACTTTCTCATTCAAATGAGAAAGTGAATCTCATGTAATCCAACCGAACATGCCATTCAAGTGCCTCTAGCCTTCTACGCAGACTTCAGAGATCTGGCGAGCGAGTTAGTGTTCTGAGATTTCAAAGGAAGGCATTGCTCTGTATTTTATTGGTGCTAAGGAACTCTACAAGTGCCTGTACGTTGTCAAAAGCTAAAGACCAAGTAAAAATAATCCTCCAAGTGGGATTACATGTGAGGTCCCTGGTTAAGTTAGTGCTCTAGCACATTCAACCGGGTTAACTTAAATATTGTATGATAATTTAGTACAAAAATTTTCTTAATGACACATACTTTAGAGGGCACGCATAAGAAAGTATACTGGTCAAAATTCAATTCGATTATGTGGTGTTTGCCCGTAGAGGTGAGCTCATGTAGGGATCTCACATCCACCTTCCAAAATCTAATGCTTGTTTCACATCCAATTAAAAATTGGTCAGGCTTACTAAACTAGATCGAGCGCCGGGTTTGATTGGAAAAAAGGATGGTCTAAGATGGGTGGACAACCTCTTGAAATGTGTGATGTGCGTGGACCAGGCGAGTATGGATGCAGCTCCATGGACTGTTCGTCGGGCCTGATTGATGGTGGTATATGTGATTTTGAAATCCAAATCCAATAAACAACTGACAGTATCATAATCCGCACCTAAGCTGATTATTAGAGTTGGTAAAGCCCACCAAACCTGAGTCCAAGCATATGTTACAAATGTCTGATATTTTGAGAGCCAATACAATGCCTAAAAAATACTATGAAATGTCACCTATTTTAAACATATCATGTTTTTATCAAGATATTTACACAATAAAATCACTTTATTGATATTTTCATATTATTTGTATTATATATTAATCTATGTTTTTATATATGCTGATTTCTTTTGAGGACAAATGTATATTAAATATATCTCACGATTTTCTCACCCGAGATTTTCCCAAGAACGAGATTTTTGACAATTGATCGAAGCCCAATGGAAATTCAGTCATCTTTCAATTAGATCCGGTGTGGCTATACCGAAACCACGTAGATTCCCTGTAGGGATATAAACAGTTTGAGTTCAGGTCGGACATCCGGCCGAATCAGAATGTTTAATCTGATTCAGTGGCACAAATCAGATACAATAAATGAACAAATTCAGATTCCGTATAAAGCATTAAACCAAATCCAATATAGATATGAACCCAAGTATATGTAAGTATTGCATCTGCTATCTAGTTAAGCTAAATAACCCGTGATTTAGCTTTAGTTTTTCCAATGTGGATCTGAATCTGTTGATGCAAAATCAGATTAATTTCCAAGACGTTTACATCCCTAAGTGCTCGTTTGTTAAAAGATCAGGAAAGGGGAACTCCCTTTCGTGTGAAAGGAGGCACGTGGTTCAAAAAATACCTTCGCGTGCCCCCCTTTCGCTGGGAAACTTCTTCCCCACTTCTCGTGATGGGGAAGAATTTTCAAGCAAAACAAGGGATTTTCACAGGAAATGTGAGGCCCGATGTTGCATGCATGACCCAGCACTTTCCTGTGGGACTGTTTGTTTCATCCTGCTAGAAAAGGAAGCCCCTTTCACATGAAAAGTTTTATGCATTTGTTACACCTAGGGGTGTCAACGGGTCTGATTGACCCAGACCCGACCCGGATCAAACCCAGGATCCGGGTATGGTGATAAATAAGAAGACCCAATAAGACCCTGGACCGGACCCGAAGGTCTGATTAATACATGGACCTGGGTATGGTTTGTGAAATTTTATACCAGATCCAGACCCAACCCGAGTTCTGATTAAGACCTGCAAATTTTTTATATAAAATTGATAAAAAATTTATTATTTTACTGGGTATGGTTCATATAGTTTTTATCGGATCTGGGTATGGATTCTTTTATAGTAGACTCGGGTCCGGACCGATACCATACCCGAAAATCTGGTCTATGTCTGGTTTTACCTGGGTCCCAACCAAACCTGACCCGTTGACACCCCTAGTTACATCCCCTCCAATGAAAAGTTATTTTCTCTTGAAAGGGATGCCCAGGAGGGAAAGTTTCTCCATTGTGAGAGGTTTGAAACTTTGAATACGTCTTGAGAAGAAAAATGTTTTTTGCATTTATTACTTGCGCTCACTACATATTTCCTATGAAGATGTTTGTTAAATTGTTTCACTCATGTTTGGAAAAAAAAAAGGCTAGCTTTCCTATAAAAGAAAAAATGGCTCTTCACAGGAAACTGGAAAGGGTAGGAAACAAACGCCTTCTAAATTTTCCTAGGTAAAAAAGGGACTAGCTGAAGATTCCCTTGCGGGGCCGGCAAGGCAGAAGCCAATGTGGAAAGAGAAAAAGATAAATCAGAAACTTATAAATTAGAAAGGAAAAGGAAAAAGGAAAAGGAAAAAGGAAAAAGATAAAAGGCTGCCAACCGTATGGAGTCTCACAGCTGATCTCATAAGAGACCATAATAATAAAAATACAGAAGTCTGGGTCAGACCTCCAAACTTTTCCAAAAGAGCCTTCTCACGCAGTCTGCCTCTTGATTGTCTCTGAGTTCTGCCAACCCAGACCATAAGAGCAGCACCAACAACAAGAACACCGCCAAAGCCTCTCTCTCTCTACAAGGTAAGCAATTTTGTAGACTCCTTTTTATTGGATATGAAGTGTGTCTTTGTTGGTTTATCATCTTCTTTGTGATCTTGATTTTCCCTTCATTGCTTTCTTTGCATGATTGGTGGGTGTTTGTTGGTAGTCTTGTTCTTTTCTTAGTTGCTTGGGGAGTAGTCTTGTTTGATTCTTTGGTATAATATTTTGCATAGATGTTGAATATGGAATGGCTGGATGGATCGTTTTGAAGTTTTACTTTATCCCTCTTTTGCTTTTGTGATAGGCTGTTATATATTGGTGGTGGTCTCTCTTTTTTTATGCATGGGAAGCAATGAAAGCATTTGGAGTCTTGGTTTGGGTCTTACCCCGTCTTCAAGATTGCTATGAGATTATGGTTGTTAGAAACATGAGGAATTAGTATGAGAAATTTTGAGTTTTGGGTTCGATCAGTTCCTGATTATTTTCCCCGTTCTACTTTTCTGAATGATATTCAAGTACGAAACATGACAGATTAAAACATAAAACCCTTATAGATTTTTGAGTTTCTTTTCTTCATGTTTCTGTTTCTTTGACTAAATATAGATACCCATAGAAAGTTTTTGTTCTCTTTTGTAGGTATGTGTCTTTTATTGGATGATGAAGT
This sequence comes from Nuphar pumila, assembly GCF_984573655.1. Classification (NCBI taxonomy): domain Eukaryota; kingdom Viridiplantae; phylum Streptophyta; class Magnoliopsida; order Nymphaeales; family Nymphaeaceae; genus Nuphar; species Nuphar pumila. The sequence continues at coordinate 34,367,289 of NC_143254.1, forward strand.
GGTGCATGAATTTTGTTGGTTCTATCAATAGTGTCCAAATAAATTTGTTGCCCATTTCAACTTGGTCTGACAACACTTCTGGATGTTGATCATGGTTGACTGTTCTCTGTTTCGTTTTGTCATCTTTGTAGACATATAAACCTTATATGTTTTTAGCAAATGATGTGCCTCATTAGTTGGTGCATGGCGGTCTTTTAGGACTTGAACAATATTATTTTTCATTTCTACTTTCCTTTTTTTATGCTCTCTTTCTTTTGGTTGTGGAAATACTGTAGATTTTATTGATTGAAATAGTCAAATGAAAAGAATGAACTGGGTATCAGGGCAACCACCATAATTCCAAGAAAAATCTATTTTCATGTTTGTCATGTCGGTTGTCCCAACACTTTCCTGTTTCTGTATCATCAATGTTTATCATGATTGAAAAACTCCGTATTATCATACTGTGAAAGGGAAAGCTCTAGAGACCATAAGTGGAACTGGTTCTATGACTTGATTCAAAACCTTGTGCATCCCACATAGTGGCAATATGTGTCTGACAAGCCTCTTGTACTGCTTAAAGAATCTAGGCTACTTATCATCAAATATCTAATTTCAATTAGTTCTATATCTATCTCACACATTACAAAGATTCCAATATGACATATATGGAATGAGAGTTAAAATGGAGTATATGTGTGACATAGGTGTTCAGCAAATTAAGAGGATCTCTTCCAGCTATCAATTTTACACGCTTCACAGTTTATTTTATGATTGACTGCATATTGAGAGAGACTGCCTTTCTATTGTGCTCTGGAGCAATCATGTCACAAACATGAACAGAGGGATCCAATGGTGATTTCTCTTTGATTTATCCAATGAAACAAGAAGTTTAGCGAAAGCTTAGTTTTTTTCCTACAGGTTCTCAGTCAACTGCTCATACAAAAGCTTGTATGTGGCTGTCAATGTCGTGTGGAATCTCTTTTATGCACATGAGGTATCAGGGATGCCTACTCTACGATATCATGCCTGAAATATATGTTTCTATTGAACTATATCCTAGATACAAACCTTTTTGTGTTTACCAAGTACCCCACTGCATTGAGAAGAACAAAACACTTCCAAATATCTTTTACATGAGAAACATGTCTTTATTGTTGTTTCATGTAACTGATATGCTCTCAGCAGAAAATTATTGAGCATCTGCCAATTGTTTCAGTGAATGATATGATTTTGGTGAAAGAACAGTATTCAAATGGCCACTACCTTGTGTACTTTCTCCATGAAAAGATTATGGAGGTTTTGACCATAATTACAAGGTTTGTAGGTTGTGGATAAAGGATTTCTAGAGGTGCCAAAGATCCCAGTACACAGGGGTTCGGATCATTGAACAACCTGTGCGCTTGGGCACCTCTTATGGGTATCTCATCCCAGTACAAAGTGCAGAAGCCAGTAACTGTTGTCTCCTCACAATCAAGGTTTAACAATTTTGCTGTCTATGGGCATACCAGTGAACTTGGCACATAACAGACCAGTTATTTAACAATTTTGCAGAGAACTAGTTTCTCATCTTCCTAGTTCTAAAATGACTTCTTAGTCATCTTTGGAAATTTTTGTACCTGTTATCTTAACTTCACTCAAAATTTAGTGATGTTATCAACTTGACAACCATAAATATGTGGTCTATGCTTTATAATTTTGTCGAGCTAAAGATTCAGGATTGCCATGGGAACCCCATCCGGCATCTGTAATAAGGTTTTGGATTTAGTGTCCAGATAATTATAAGTAATTCTTTGAAGTCGCACATTTAGATATGACCTCAACAAACTCTATATTTCTCCTTTGATCAGAGCTACCTCTAGGTGCTACATTGAAGAACCCCATTCCTTGGTATCCTAGGCTATCTGCTAGCATGGCAGAAGGTAAGAATCTTCTGAAAACTCATCCATTTTGAAAGGCACCTTTGTAACTTTCCCAAGTTTTAAGAGGTGCCCTAGAAATAATTTACCAGTATCAACCTAAATAATGCTTAAAACTATACGGATAAGTGATTCCCTAATCAATCAGAAAGTATCATTGTAAATTCTGTGTGAGCATAGTTCAGTCATGACCTAGAATGCCATTGTGAGTATTACAGATAATCCTTGCAGTGCCTGCAGGTGATCTCAACATGTAGACTAGTAGCTAATTGACCTTGCAGTTGGTAAAGTTTCTTTTGCTTGATTGAATGAACAATAGAATTTTGTTCGCTTTAACATGACATCACTTGCTTATAATTCATATTTCTAGGAGTCAGCTGCCTGCTTCTTGTCAAGTTTCTTTCTTTTTTTTCTGTATTTTACTTTGACGTGTCAATTTCTTAAATAGCCATAATGGAATTGAATCTTTCCCTAGGTGAGATCCCTGGTGATTTTGCAAATGTGACTGTTGGAACCCAAAGAAAACTAAAATCCCATCTTCATTCAACTTTGTCACTTAAGGGCCATGTGTTCTCAAAGCTGAAAGCAATTGGGGCTGTTCTCTAGAAGGAATATATTATTTTGGGCTGGCTCTCTCAGCAAAATTTTCCTTAGGAGTCAAGGAGACAAGTGTATCACCTATAGTAGTCCTCTTCACTTATGGAAGACTAGTCACCGTGCACAAGAGGTTTGTCACCTTTAAATTGTTGCTAACTTAAAGAATTCCCTACTTGGTCACGTCAAATGAATTCATTGTGGCCAATTACTTCACTTTTATCTATGATTGCTAGCCCAACAAGGGATGTATCAATACGAAGATGTTTCAAAAGGATGCAGATATTTGAATGAGAGCTTTTATCATGGACCAAATTCAGATCTCTTGGATCTTAAGTTTATGCATGTAGTTTCGATCTTTTGCCAAAGTACTTTCTGTGTATCCATATTTTCATGCATGTTAGAGAAAATTGCTAAAAGCCAAATGTCATCTAATCATAGCCACAATCTTGACAATTCCTTGTGGCTCAAAAAGAAAAAGAAATCCTGAGAGGTCACCAAAACTATGTGGACAACTCAGTAAACTGTCATCTTCTTATGGTGTTCCTCCGTAATTTCCCATGGTCTAGGTTCTGTATGGAATTCCACAGGCCAACAACTCCTCCCATTGCAAACAAGCCCAACAGTTCTTGATTAAAAGTGTGCAAATCCAATTTCAATTTGAGAATACGTGTTCTTGATGGGACTCCAGACTCTGTCCATCATATACTATTGATCATGATGTGATTTTAATTTCCAGGCATACCGAGTGCAGTTTTTGTTTTTTCTTAATTTATAACCCGAAGAAACTGCACCCGGCACAGAGACCTGGTCCCGCTGGCTCAGGCTGCCATACCTGTGGTCATCGTGCCGGCAGCGTAAAACTCCAAGGCTAGGACCCCTACCCCCGGAGCCTATGCTACGCCCACGAGAATCGAACCTTGAATGCCCATCTAGCAGCCAAAGCCCCACCCAACTATGCCAGCCCTCATTGGGGCTAACCAGTGCAGGTTAAAATGGAAAATGCTTAAATTTGGTATCAATTCCAACTTTCATGTTTTTTAAACAATATAAAAGCTTAGTATTGAATCTTTGTGTCATTACTGGGTGATAAAGAAGTTTCCTACATAGTCTGTTGTATCATATACAGTCCTTTTTTCTTTTTGTATTATGCCAACCTGTCCTGAACAATCACATGTACACCTACCTTTTCAAGTAATCTAACATACAAAGAACATGATGTGGTTGACTATTCTTATTTTCAAGTTATTATTGCCTTCAACTGTTAGGCAGTTTTCAAATGATAGTTTCCTCCTATTCTTATACATTGAGACAAGAAGAACAGCCTGTAGGAGATAGGGTAATTTTTTCTTTCAGTGCATCAAACCTGGCTTAAGATTTATCAGGTTTATTTGAACAGCAACAAGTACCAGGCGTTGTGTTCTTTATAACAGTGAAATTACAAGTGTAGACACAATCACTTGATTGCCGCGAATATTGAAGATGAGATTGGTGTACATTTGCATTCTTCATTTCTTAAAAAAGGGTAGATAAAATAATGGTTCTGTGAAAGTTGTTGATAGCTTATAAACCCTTCATGCATTGTGAGACTGGGGAGATGAAATGTTGAGAAAATAAACTGAAACTTAAAACAATTAAGGGTTTAACTGTCAGTTGATTCTAGAGTTTGGCTTTCACCAAACATAAAATTCTTGCAGAAATTGGTTTATCATATTGATTATAGAACCAATTTTCTCTTCTACTGCAGAAAATATGTCCTTGTGTTGACGATCACATGATTGTTGCAGGTTAACCTATCATAAAGTATCCCTATCAAACATTCTTTGCCATAATGAAACATTGCTGCTCTTTTTTCCTCGTGGATTTACTGCATGTCTACATGCATTTCCACTGTCTAAAGTTTAGGGTTACCTTAAAAATTCTATTGGAACTAACCAAATCTTTTGGCTTGAACGGATTTTGAAGTGGAAGCATGGGTTCTACCAATGAAGCACCTACTTGGGCTGAACTGTGGGACAACAATGACACTAGTGTGGCAAGCAAACCAAAGGCAAAAGATCATGGTAGCAAGATGTCTGATGTGAATGCCAAGATGAAGGCTGCTGCTTCAGTAAGCATGGAGAAAGCCAAATCTGCAGCAGTTGTTGGTGCACAGAAGGTCAAGAGTGGGACAAGTGTTGGTATCAAGTGGGTGAAGACTCAGTACCAGAAGAGAACATCCAAATGACTGGCTTGTCACTGAACCTTCATTTTTAGTTTCTGTTTAGTATGTGATTCGACTGCTGAAAATGCTTGACATGCATTTTCTTTCTATACAGATTGTGTTTTGATTGTGTATATATGTCGAGATAGTTTCATTTTTTACTTGAATTTTGAGTTCCTCTCTTTGTTAATAATGAACCATAGACATAAATCTTGCTCTTAGGAAATTTTCCTCGCTGATGTGTCAAAAATCCCTTGTTCGGACCGAGTCAGACCCGGGTCCATGTTCGGCCCTAGACTACTGGGTCCAACCCGGGTCCACTTAAGATCGGGTCAAATCCGGGTCCTTGTTCGGACCGGGTCCACTTAGGACCGGGTCAGACCCGGGTCCAGCTCAGACCGAGTTAGACTCGAACCCTATTTGGAACAGATTGGATCCATACTTCTGCAGGATCCAGACACTATTTGGTGTGAACCGGATCATGTACTGATTTGGCCTTTTCTGGGATCGGTTCAGAGCTGTTTTTGACCGGTTCTTTCCCATTTTTTATCGGTTTTGAGATGCTAAGACCCTATTTTCATAAATATAAGGCGGTAAAAGGATTTTGGCATACGGTTATAGGGTTTTATGAACTTTTGTTCATATTTGGTACCGATTCATAAGGTTCAGAATCGGTTCGGACCCTTAGATGACCGCTTTTGGGTTGTTTCAGACCGGTTCAGAGTATTTTCAGACTGATTCCTACTTGAGGACCCTGGGTTTTACCCATATGAGCATGTCTTTGTTATTTTTCGTGCTTTATAAAGTATTTATTTTAAATAATGCATGACTTATGCATGTAAATTCATGTATTTTGTGTTAGTTAAGTTGTACATGATGGTTTTAAGCATGAATTGTAACTAAATTCATGATAGTTAGTTTATGTATATTAGTTGAAGCATGAACTTGCATTATGTCATGAATATACATCATTAAAATATGTGCATGGGTGTGCTCTATAATATGAATAGGTTTTCGGTAAAATATCTTGATTGACTGATTCATATAATCACCAAAGTGATCTAAGTTGTGTTGATTAAGGATTCTTTGGACCGTATTAAGATTTGTTATTATGATTGTGCGTGAATTTATGAAATATTGATTTTTCCCAAAGGTAGGTCGTTGTATTTCAAATTTACACAGGGTGTGATAATAGATGTGTATTCCAGCCCATGAAGCATGTTTGTACCCAAAGGTACAATGTTGATTGCCTCTAGATACATGATCTGCTAGTTTTATCAACTGAAATCAATTCCTTGAGAATTGAAAAGACGGAGCAACTATGAGTATTATCGTTTCCACAAAAGTGGAACGATAATGGCTGAACTATGCTTGTCTCAGAAAAGGTGAAAATAAAGGGTCTCACTTTTACCTTTTCAACACGAGTCTCGTCTGAGCAATAATAGTAATGTCTTTTCATTTTTTATTCCTTGTTTTATCAGGTTCTTTTCTTATCAACGGTTCTAGTAATATCCCCTTTTTAGACGTATTTAACTTTTCAGATTGGAAAAAAATCATGTTATTCACTTTGGGCTATATGGATTTAGATCTGACCCTTAGAATTGACGAACCTCTCGCTCTTACAAAGCAGAGTACAGCCGATCAGAAGGCTACCTCTGAGAAGTGGGAGCGCTCGAACAGACTTAGCCTATTGCTTTTGCAATCTCGGGTGGCTAAGAATATTCGAGGTGTCATTCCTCACTGCAGGACAGTTAAGGAATTTCTGGGATCCATTGAGGCTCAATTTGTCACTTGTAATAAGGCAAGGGTCAGTACGCTCATGTCCAAATTGGTGTCTATGAAATATGTCAGTGACAGTCACATCCGACAGCACATTTTGAAAATAAGGAATATTGCAACTCAATTGAATGACATGAAGTTCGTCATCTCTGACTCTTTGGTTCATATGATCTTAACCTCATTATCTACTGAGTATAGACCCTTCAAAATCTCCTACAACACACATAATGATGAGTGGTTTTTAATGACCTCTTGGCCAAGTGTGTTGAAGAAGAAGAGAGATTGAAAGGTGAGAGGGTGCCAAGTGAACATATGGCCTCTCATAAGAATAAACAGAGGTCGAGGCCAAAGAAAAGCTCCTTCAAAAAAAAAGAATCAGAAGAAAGCCATTGGTGAGAGTTCAAACTCTCACGCTAAAGCTAAATCTCAGTTAGGAGGCGCTTCTATAAAGTGTTTCTTCTGCAAGGAGAAGGGGCATAAGAAGGTGGACTGTTTGAAATACATGAAGTGACTCGAAAATAAATGTAATAAGTCATTTGTTTCTCATGAGTGCAATTTAATCCATGTTCTATTGCATAGTTGGTGAATTGATTCTGGTGCCACGATATACATTATCAACTCTTTGCAGGCATTTCTGAACAAGAGGGAACCAACAGAGCATGAGAGAAGCATCTTTTCTGGAAATAGGATGTGTTCGCATGTCAAGAATGTTGGGACCTACAAAATTGTGTTGGAGTAAGGATTCATATTGGATTTGGTCGATACATTTTATGTTTCATCCTATAGTCAGAATCTGATTTCAATTTCAAAACTTGATAAGATTGACTTTGTATTTAAATTTAAAAATTCCAAACTTATTATTATAAAAAATTCAATGAATATAGGTTCTGCATATATGTGTGATGGTTTGTATCGATTAAGAACCAAATTTCAAATTCGAGAGTCTCACTCAATTGAGCACACAATGATTGGCAATAAACATGGCCTAAAGGATGATCAATCCTATCTGCTTTGGCATCGAAGGTTAGGACATATCTCGAAAGAGAGAGTCAAAAGACTCGTGAAAGAAGAAATCATCGGATCCCTTGATTTTACGAATATAGAGCCATGTGTTGACTGCATAAAGGCTAAACAGTCTAACACGTATAAGAAAGACGTCAAACACAATAATGGAAAGTTAGAAATAGTGCATACGGATGTGTGCGGCTGTTTTTCACCGTGTTATACGGGTGAAAATATTTTGTCACCTTTATAGACGATTTACTCACGGTATATGTATGTCTACTTATTATCTGAAAAATCAGAGGTCTTTCAGGTTTGTAAGAACTTCAAGAAAGATGTAGAGAAAAAACTCGGTGAAGTTATTAAGGTTGTCAGGTCTGATAAAGGTGGCGAATATTATGGTCGTTTCACTGAGATGAGACAAAAGAAAGGTCCATTAGCGCGGTTTCTAAAAGAGGAAGGCATTATACCTCAGTATACCATGCCTGGTAGTGCTTACCAGAATGGTGTAGCTGAAAGGAGAAATCGTATGCTTAAAGAAATTATTCGAGTGATGTTGAATCACTCAAACATTCCTTTGACCTTATGGGATGAAGCTCTTAGGACAACAATACATATTTTGAATAAGGTCCATATGAAGGCTATTCAAAATATTCCTTACGAGTTTGGACAGGTAGAAAACCCTCTTTGTCATATATGCGCATATGAGGATGTCCAGCAGAAGCTAAATTGTATAACCCACATATAAATGCTTTTGATCCTAGGACAACTAATGGTTTCTTCATTAGTTATTCAAAAATGTCAAAAGGTTTTAGGTTTTATTGTTCAGCTTATACACCACAGATAGTAGAAACAGATAAAATAATATTTCTTGAAAATGGTTCTGTTGGTATAGATGCGTCTCAAAATATTAATTTTGAGAAAATGTAGGATACAGATTTCACACCTGCTAAGAATAAAGACTTGATTTTTTCTATCATTGTTCATTCGGGTAATGTAAGAGAAAGTCCCGTCAATGAACATCAATCCCAACTAGATCTGGTTGTTGATGAAGATATACAACAACAACAAGATACAAAGACTCATTTTGAACCACCTGTAGCACCTGTATAGAGGTCCACTAGAATTAGAAAATCTGCTATCCATCTGGACTATGTGGTGTATTTACAAGAGTCAAATGATTTCATAGACATTGATGAAGATCCCTTCACATTTGCAGAAGCCATTAAAAGTGAAAGATCAACACATTGGATCAATGCCATGAAAGAAGAGTTTGACTCTATGGCAAAGAACCAAGTGTGGGATCTTGTACCTCGACCTGATGGAGTTAGACCTGTTGGTTGTAAATGGGTTTATAAGACCAAAACAGACTCTAAAGGTCATGTGGAGATATACAAGGTCAGGCTTGTTGCAAAAGGTTTCATACAGATAGAGGGCATTGATTATAATGAGACTTTTTCTCATGTCTCAACTAATGAATCATTGAGAATAATCATGGTCCTCGTAGCTCATTTTGATTTAGAGCTACATCAGATGAATGTAAAAATTGACTTCTTGAATGGGTATCTGGATGATGAGGTATACATGCAACAACCTTCTGGTTTCAGTATAGAAGACTCGAATAACTTAGTTTGCAAATTGAATAAGTCAATTTATGGACTTAAACAGACCTCTCGCCAGTGGTATAAGAAGTTCAATCAGGTAATTATGAACTTTACATTCACTTAAAACATTGTTGATCAGTGTATTTACATTAAGACTAGTAGAAGTAAGTTCATAATTTTGGTTTTATGTGTTGACGATATTCTTCTTGCAACTAATAATTTGAGTCTATTACATGAAACAAAAGATTTTCTTTCCTCTCATTTCGATATGAAGGACATGGGTGAGGCCACATATGTCTTTGGAATTGAAATGTGTCGCAACAGAACTAAGGGTGTCATTGGTCTCTCTCAGAAATCCTACATCATTAAGGTTCTTAAAAGATATGGGATGGAGAATTGTTCTCCTGGTTTGGCACATATAGTGAAAGATGATAAATTGAGTTTAAATGACTGCCCTTAAGATGATATTGCGAAGGCTCAGATGGATGTTGTTTCATATGTTTCAGCAGTTGAAAGTTTGCAGTACGGGCAGACCTGCACTCGACCTGATATAGCATTTACTGTGAGAATACTTGGTAGATATCAGTCAAATCCAGGCATTGCACACTGGAAGGCAGCGAAGAAAGTCATGCGCTATTTATAAGGTGATCAGATTTTTGTAAGTGTTATTTTAAAACATATTTTATCGTTGAAAGCGTTTTGGAAAATCACCAATCAAGTAATAAAACCGATTTCCCACGTAAGTGGTGAGTCAGATCGATCCACAGAGAATGAGATACACTCAGATTAAAACTAAATATTGCATTTTATTGATATAGAACTTGTTCAATTACATAGAATATTACAATGAAATCAAATTTGAACAAGAACAAAAAATAAACACGCAGTGACTTAAGTCCGCGAGTACAAGGGCATTTTCATCATTTCACTGATGTGACGATTGACCACTGAGACGAATTGCTCTTACTGTAACTTAATATCACCTGCACGATATAAAAAAAAAGTTAGAAAGCGATTTACAGGAATGGAAACGACTATATTTAAGTTAATGCTAAAATTATTCGCTAACCTAATTCTACGTAATACGAGAAAATACCAAAGCTAACTTCCTAAACTAATTATCCTAACACTATCATTAACTCTAGACTAATGTTAGAAACCTAATAAAACCCTAAAAATCGAAATTAGAAAACTATGAAAATTTGTAAATGACTATTTTGCCCCTACGCTATGTGAAACCCTAATTTCTGATAGGCGGTCAGAGAATGAATATTAGACAGCTCAAACAGAGTCCGATTGGAGTAATTTTTGTTTCGTTGTGTTTCTGACAGAACCAAAAATTTAGTGAAGCTTATGGATCACGAAGGTCACTCTCGAAACTCTGGATATAGATGTCACAAATTCAGACAAAAATACGTGATAAGCCTATTTAGGAAATCTAAAATTATGAGAGGCAAAACCGTGATAAAACAACTCTAAAATGCAAATCATAAAACTAACACCTATGTGAACTAATTCTAAACTTAATCAGAGGGATCTACAGAATAAACTACCTCAACAACGAATCCTATGCTCACAGCGTGACGAACCCGGCTAGATACGTGGTTCTAGTTAGATTTGATGTATGAGTCGAGATACATTGTGACGAAAGGCTAAAATTCGAATAAACCCTAATCTAACTACTCTACATTAACTAGCATCTTAAATATTAACTAATTAAAATCTAAAACATGGTAGAAACAGTAAGCTACCCGAAAATGAATTCATCCTATCTATTAAGCAAAGCTAATATCAGCTAACATGGAAACCTAATTCGAACCATTCTAACACACCACTTGTAACACAAAACCTATCAACATAAAGCTACTGTAATCTAGTTTAATTCATAAGCTAACAACTACCCTAATGAGGACCTATTGCTAAATAGCAATTCAATCAAATATCCCTAGTTGAACAAGACACCTAAAATCGCCTATCATGGAAATGCAATCAATCGACTCTAACACACATTCTACTAATTACGTGCATGTAAACATCAATAAACAACATTATTACCATCCACATTGCGCTGCTAACAGCGAGGAGATAACTACCATCACTAGGCCAAAACAGAAGGTAACAGTCTAATTGTCAAAAACATAATATTAATATCAATTAAACAGAAATTACACCTGCAAATGCTAACATGGACCCTAAACCAATTTGTATATCTTATTAATTAATTCCTCTAAGCTAATACTGAATCCATGCACTAATTAACTGGTAGAACTACTGAAAATCACTGCTAAAACATAAACCACCCAGCAATTAGTAATCTAAGTCAGTCCTTGCAAAACGCCCAAATCGATTGGACAGAATTCCAATCGGAATTGGATACTAAAAATTAACTATACTAATAACTAAATTATGAATTAATTCCCTGCCTACAGATTTCAAGACATAACAGAATTTATTGTTGAAACTAAACAGAAAAACCTAAACTCATTACGTTGATCTATAATGCTCAAGACACTTAAATCGGGTAGCATGAATCTACCCGATTTTTGTGACTTGATCGCCTTTCAATCCAAAACAACGATCAACAAGGCTGCAAGACTAAAACTAATTAAACCTAAATAAAAACTCATTAATCTATGCTATTTTAATGACTAGAATCTAAAGCAAACGGCTCCAGCCGGTTGGAACCAGTCCAGCCGGTTTGGGCGCCAACAACAAAAATGGATTTTACAATCTATAAAATGCAAATCAATTTTAAAAGAAATCTTAAATGCAATTACAGTGTTAGCTTAAGCACTAAGGCGCTGATTCTATGGCTAGGTAACAGAGGAAACTCGCATACAACAGAAAATAAACGAACACACCATGGGGTTTACCTACAAGAAAATAAGCTTACAGGTGGCCGACCGGTAATCCGACGATTGGAGGGGCGAAGGTAGAATGGTTCAAGCCATGGAGAGGGCGTCTACCAGTGTGCCATGATGCCTAGCTGCTGTGTGCTCCACGGTATTGCAGTTTAGAGGTGCGCTGAGTTGGATGGAATGCAAACCGAGTCTAGCTCGGGTGGTGAAGAGGCCGACAAGAAGAGACCGACGTTTCGAATGATGTGGGCGTCACACCGGATGGAAGAAGCACCCTCTTTGTGCTGCTACACCTGCAAAACACAACAATTTGACATTAGAAGTTGCTGAAAAAAATTGATTAGGGAATGAGATGGAGAAGAAATGAAGGTGGGAGGGGCGACTAAGGGGAAGACGGTAATGGAAAACCACCAAAACCCAAGAAAATGGAAGAAGGGCTATGGAGGGTTGGAAGAGAGGATAGAGGAGAGGGCGACTGCTGGTCGGTGCAGATTCCAAAGCAAGAAACTTCTCTTAGGATTTCTTCATTCGTTTTATGCAAAAGACCTCTTTTCTGGATATTCCAGAAAGAGGATTAAAATGATTTTATTGTCTAGGTGCGTAAAGTGGAGGGGGTTTCAGCAAATACTTTCAAAAATCATGAATGGGCTTGGATTGGGTTGGATAGTGGAGTTTCAGCCCAAATCCAAGGCCCAAAGGACCCTTTTTTATCCGAAATGACCTGTATCGCTTCGAGGTCTGACCCGTTTTACTAAAAATGTGATATCTCTCTCGTTTTAAGTCTGATTCGAACGAAATTCGAGCCGTAGCTCAATGACATCTATTTGCATCTAAGTGCAGGTTATAAACCTATAAATGATGCATTTATGCCATAAAAATATATTATAGTTATGAATAATTTATACATTATCAAATACCCCCATGCTAGAATAATTGCTAGTCCCTAGCAATACACCCTACCCTCACGATGAAAATATGGACTACCCAAATAAAATGCAAACTTATTAAACAACTAACTCACTTTCATAGTAATTACGCTTGCATTTAGCACATGCAACAAGCCCTTTTTGAACCCCTTGGTTACCCCAGTGGACGAGCAAGGTCTCGTGAGGGTTTATAGAGATGCTACCCATAAACATGAAAAATCATGCAGAAATTCAAAATTTTCTTCTAAAATGCTAGGCAATTTTAGAAATTAATTTTAGCAGACATTTCATGTGATTTTCATTCTCAAAACATAATTAGAGATTTTATGCCTCCACGATAAAAAATTTCCTTTCACTCTTCTAAAAATCGCATTTATCTATAGTTGTTTCTCAGAAGATCATATATTGTCATGCTATTGTTCATTTTTCATCACTTGTATCTTTTTCTGTACAGTCTTTCATTCTACTTCTAAGTAATGACTTTTTTCTTTTTATTTAAGCTCTTATTTTCTTTTTTATTGGATTTTCACTTTTCCAATCTTTTAGATTCTTTTCTTTTCATTTGATAGCTTGCTTGTGGTTTGCTTTTGTGCCCTGTGCAATGTTAATGTCTTCTTATACCACTATCTATATGTCGAGAGCATTAACTAGGAACAAAAGTGACTTCCTTCATTTACCCTTTCGACATGAGATTCAGACACTTCAACTTGTGTCTAATCTCAGCTTCTGAGGCTCACAAAGTTTTCACTCTCCTTTTCGGGTGGAATTCAAACGCTTTAACTAACGCCTGAACTCATCTTACTCGGGATTGTGAAATTATCCAAACAACCTAACACAGACTCTTTTCTTTTGAGCTCGAGCTTTTTCTTATATTTTTCATTTACTTAGTAGTTTATTTCAAACTGTGCTTATACTTTGTGATTCAAAATTATCTTTTCACATTCAAATACAACCTTTTCTTTGAACTTCACATAAATACTCACTCTTTTTAGCTTTGTTCAGAAAAAAATTTCTTCATGGGGCTTCTAAAAATTTCTAACATATCAGATTATGTCAAAAACATTCATATATGCTAAAAAAAATTCTGAAACGCCTAATTTATGAGTTTTAGTTACCGAAACAGGATAAATAGAACAAAATAGTGTGTATCTACTGAACCATCCCCCATGCTTAAATGACACTCTCCCTAGGGGCATGCAGAGATATAAATGCAAATCGAGTCTAGCTCGGGTGGTGAACAGGCCGACAAGAAGAGACCGGTGTTTCGAACGATGTGGGCGTCACACCGGATGGAAGAAGCACCCTCTTTGTGCTGCTACACTTGAAAAACACAACAACTTGACATTAGAAGTTGCTGAGAAAAACTGATTAGGGAATGAGATGGAGAAGAAATGAAGGTGGGAGGGGCGACTAAGGGGAAGACGGTAATGGAAAACCACCAAAACCCAAGAAAATGGAAGAAGGGCTATGGAGGGCTGGAAGAGAGGGTAGAGGAGATGGTGGAGAGGAGAGGGCGACTACTGGTCGGCGTAGATTCCAAATCAAGAACCTTCTCTTAGGGTTTCTTTATTTGTTTTATGCAAAAGACCTTTTTTATGGAAATTCGAGAAAGAGGATTAAAATGATTTTATTGGCTAGACACCTAAAGTTGAGGGATTTTCAGCAAATACTTTCAAAAATTATGAATGGGCTTGGATTGGGTTGGATAGTGGAGTTTCGGCCCAGATCCAAGGCCCAAATAACCCTTTTTGATCCGAAATGACTCGTATCGCCCCGAGGTCTGACCCGTTTCACTAAAAAATCGATATCTCTCTTGTTTTAAGTCTGATTCGAACGAAATTTGAACTGTAGCTCAATGACATTTATATGCATCTAAGTGTGAGTTTAAACCTATAAATGATGCATTTATGCAATAAAAATATATTATAATTATGAGTAATTTACGCATCATCACAAGGAACAAAAGACTATATGTTGATCTACAGGAAAGCTGACCACCTAGAGGTCATTGGATATTCTGATGCGGACATAGGTGGGTGTATTTACAGTAGAAAATCCACTACCTGATACATTTTACTACTAGCGGGTGGTGTTGTCTCATAGAGAAGTGGAAAGCAGTCTACCACTGTTGCTCATACCATGGAGGCAAAATTTATTGCTTTATACGAGACTTCGTCACATGCCATTTAGATAAGAAACTTCATTATAGGTCTTGGTATTGTGGACTCTATTGAGAGACCACTAAAAGTCTTTTGTGATAATGAAGCGGTCTTGTCCTTTTCAAATAACAAGAGCTCAACATCGTGTCGACACATGGAGTTAAAATATTTTATTGTTAAAGAAAGGACCGAGAGTCATCTGGTATGTATTAATACAATTGGGTCGAAGGAAATGACTGCGGATCCCCTTACTAAAGGGCTAGCACCGGAATTGTATTCCCAACATGTAAAGGAGATGTGTCTTTTTTATTTCTTCTGATGTATGACAACACATTAAATGATCATATTTGTGTATATAAATTTGATTCTCTATGGCTTTGTATATTATTGATTTGGCATAAAGGATCTCTCATATGGGTTAGAGAGAATAGCATAATAACAATATTAAAGGATCAATGAAATAGGTAAGAGACAAACCTATTCATAAAGGTAATTTTCTACATGCCTAAGCACTAAAGGTGAATTGTAGTGTAGTACATGAGAATATGATATTTCATAAAGGAGTGTTCATATCCATGACTCATATGATTCATTCTTGTGATAAAGGGTGGCATGTGAACCCACATGAAGAATTAAATTAAGATAACGATATACACCTCGATTTAGTACACTTTTGGTGTCAATGGGTTAAGTGGGAGAATGTTGGACATAATAAGTCTGGGTCCAACCCACAGGGTGACCCGGTTTGACAGTCATTAGTGGGTCACATTAGTGGCCAGATAATGGGGTTAGTGGGTGGGATTTATGTGAATGTGGAGAGACCACATTCACGTAACTGCCTATTTCTCCCATTATATAAGGGAGTAGGATGCTACGAAGATCGTGAGAGATTCGTGGCTGTAATCCTACCCAAATCCCACATCCAGTTTACGTGGTATAGGGTCCTGCTCACCGTCGACCTAAGGCCTGGGCTCATTGTGGGCGTCGATCGACTGAGGAGAACGCTGAATTCTCTGCACGTGCTCTATGGCGAATACAAGTACGCTTTTTGTGTTTGTTTTACAGAAAACGCCAACACTAAATCTTATTTGAATGCCCAAAACCACATAACACACTTATGAATCAGATACATAAAAATGAAAAAGAATATCGTTCTAAACCCTATTCTCTGCTTCTTATTGTGACCTCAGAAATGTGGACTGCACTTGATCTTAATCTTATAAACCCGCTAAAAGATGGTTATCCAATTAGGTATGCTTATCCTTTAACTTCCACCAAAATAGAAAAAGGAAAGAAATGATCCAACGTGTTACTATCCGGATATTATAAGAAGAAACTAAAACTTGGTGTGGTACGCATAAAATATGGTTAATATCACATTACTTTGGAAAATGACATCCTTATCTTCTGACAAACTTGGTTTGACTTATATGAATAACACAACCTCTCTACACCTAATAACTCTTGTTGCTCTTATATATATATATATATATATATCATTGATGTTATTTTTTCTCTAATGATTGAGCTTTTCATCGATCCAACTTTACATATTGGATTTTTATCATTCATTTAGTGAGCAACATGTTTTGGTACTTTGTATTGTAAAGTTTTAAATGCAATGGTAGTCATGGATTTTTAGTATTTAAAAAACATACCTATATGTCGAAAAGTGTTTATGTAAAGCATATTTTTTACAAAATAAATTATAAAGAACAAATATATATGAGGTCTGATGGATAAGATGCTCAAGCATCGGAGAAAGGGAGCCTTCTCTCTCTCTCTCTCTCTCTCTCTCTCTCTCTCTCTCTATATATATATATATATATATATATATATATATATATATATATATATATATATATATATATATATATATTAGAGAGAAACCATCTCTCACATTGACTGTAGCCCTATTTAAGTGTTTGCAGTGTAAAACTTCATGAATACTCTCCCTTGCCCACAAAGAAAAGCTTTCTACGGACTATAATCTTCTGATAAGGAACATGTACCCTAAGTATGGAATTCACGATATTCTTTAACTTGAACTCTTTGTGCTGACCCACTTAGGCAGTAGGTCATATACACTAGTCTCCAAACCAGGTGTGGAGATCTTTTGGATCATATAAATTTAACGTCACTACCATACCACGAGCATTCTAATTGCAAACATGAGACTTTTGCTCCCAAAACACCTGTTATAGAGGCAGAGCTAAGAATCTAAACTAGGGTGGGCACAAATGCCCCCCTAAATTCTAACAACATGATTGATGGATACGTTAATTGAAAAAATATAAAACCCGAAAAATTATAACTAAAATCAAGCATGTATTCAAGAAATCATGTTCTTTGATTGAAAAAAACAAAAAAACAAAAATGCTTAGTTAAATATTAATAGCATTTAAGAAACCAAATAAAAAATTTAAATTAAAAAAAAAGATTTAGAGGTTTAATAAGTAATAACCAAAACCAAGCATTTATCAAAAAAATCTTGTTTAATGATATATAAAAAATAAAAACAACACAAAAACCAAAAAAATGTCAATAAACATTTACATCATTTAAAAAAATGCTAACCAATACCCAATCTCTCAAAATTTCATGAATTTATGTTTATTGAAAAAACAAAAAAAAAAACAAAACCCCAAATATTGTAACTAAAATTAGGTGTGGGCAGTACGCCGGCCCAACCTAGACCCGTTTAGAGCTCCCCTCACCGGGCTTTAAGTGTGACTTGACTCGGAGATGGCATGGCCCACTTTGGCCCAGTTCTTAACGAGTTCGGGTTTGAAGAGCAGCCCATGACTCGGTCCATTGGCCCAATGGGCCCATGTGAAGTGCCCGGGCCCAACCCAAACCCAACTAATTAGTGCAACTCAATAGGTAAATAATAAATAATTAACAAGTTCTCATGTACCTAACTAATTATCTTTCATAGTTTTCATAAAACTAATGCAACTAATTAGGTAAATAATAATAGTTACCAAGTTACTATGCAATTAATTAATTTTTTAATTTTTATATTACTAATAATTAATATATAGCTCCGGCCCATTGAGCTAGTCCAGTAGCCCGTCGGCTGACCCAGACAGACCTGTCCCACATATATAACGGGCTGGGTTTCAGCTCGGTAGCTAATGGGTCCAGGCCTAAAACCTAAACCCAAAAAATACATATAAAATATAAAAAAAATAAATTAAGAAAACATGCAAAACTCGAATAATTCTTAAAAAACTCACCACTCAGACGAGTTTCACTGGTTTATGTCGAGTTTTCATTGGTTTTAACAACTTTCAGTTTTACTTCAGATCAGAAATCGCTAGGGTGTTGGCTCAGACCGAGTCACTGAGTCAATGGTTTGACTGAGTCAACGATTTGACTCGAACCAGTTTGCAAACTATATGCCCTGACCCATTTGGGTCGAGCACAAGTGGTGTGCACCCCGACCCAGGGCAATGCCCACCTGCAGTTTAGGTCAGGGTGGACACTACCCACCTACGCTCTGGGTTAATTAAGGCTCACCCTGACCCATTACTGTTTGAGCATTTTTTCTGAGTCAGGGTGAGCACGTGCTCACCCTTCCCACCATGTGGCTCCGCCCCTGTTACGCACCATGATTGTAAAATATTAAGCTTGGCCCTCCTCCTTTGCTTGTTCCTGTACAAAAGGTGGGCCAAGCCCTAGGCTCGGTGGAACAGCATGGTGCAGATAGGCCTGTCTAATTATGTTTTAACCAACCAAACAATTGAAAGTTTGAGATGGGTACGAGGGAATCTTGCTATGGTAGGTTTCATAAAGCCTTTGCCAGCATGCCAGCATGCCTGCAGGCAATCAAAACTGGGGACAGTTTCTTCAAAACAGTGTGACAGCTTCCACAGCGGAGACAAAGGTATGCATATTGAGGTATCTAAAAGACTTCCCACAACAGCCAAGTTAGGGCCATAATTCTTGGACACTTTTTGGCCCCTAGCTCATGTAGATTTTCCAATCCAAATTGTTTACCTAATTACTCAAACACTATCCTTTATCCACATTTCCACATCTGCAGGCAGCAGCCGGGTCAGCATTATAGGTAGGGGTGTCAACAGGGTACCTGATTCGGACCAAATCTTATAGAGTTTAGGTATGGTGACAAATAAGAAGACCCAATTAAGACTTGGGTCCAGACTTGAAATCCCAATTAATACATGCATCAGGGTATAGTTTGTAAAATTTTATACCAGACTGATCAGGCCCGACCCAAGTTTCGATTAAGATCCCCAATCTTTTGGTGTAAAATTGATAACGAATATTAATTTATCGGGTATGGTTTGGGTCTGATTTATGTAGTTTTTATCGGATTCCGGTATGATTTTTCTTATAGTAGACTAGATTAAACTTAGGTCCAGACTCAATACCATAACCAAAAATTTGGTTCAAATCTGATTTCACCTGGGTCCTAACCAAACCCCTAGTTACAGTCATAGTGACAAACATCGCAAGATTTATGAAAATCTGATGATAGTATCGCGAGAAATTGCCTGAAAGTTTAAATCGCAAGATTTTTAAAATATCACAAGATTTATGAAAAAAAAACATAAATACCATGATTTAAAAGCAATATTTATGTTTTAAACAGCTATTTATTATGATTTAAACGTGATATTAATAAATTTTATTAATAATTTTTTATAAAAATTCATTTTTATATTTTTCAATTTATTTTTTATTGCCGATATTTTGCCAAAAAAAAAACACAAGATTTATGGATTTTTTTCAATTTCTCACTAGTTTTTTAAAAACGAAAAATTGCCGATAAAAACTTTTGTCACTATAGTTACCGTACAGGCCTTGTCACATGAGAGAGGTTTTTGCCTAGCAGTGGCCTAAGAGAGAAAGGGAAGAGAAATACGGAAGGTGGATTGTATCCGTGTAGTGGTCTAGAGAGAGAAACGAGAGATAGAGATGGGAAAAGAGAGAATGGTTTCCTGTCACATCCATCACCACTGCTGCGGAGCCTTCCCACCCATCTGCGGATCCCAAGAGTAGAAGCCCATAACCAACATGTTTACCCTTTTCTCAAAGAGCACATCAATCTCTACATTCCCTATTTCAGTATTTCTCTTCGTCGTGATCCCCCGTCCTCCCTTGCTGTTCATCCTTTCCCATAAGTCCCTACCCCAAAAAAGAGGGTACCCTACAAAAAAAGGAAGGAGGGTAAAAAGAGAAAAAGAATACCTGCTGCAACATTTTTTATGTTTGAGGGGTCGAGGTGGCAAAATGAACTGGACCATATCCTTTCACATCAAACCCATGTACATCAATTAAAGGGCCGGGTTATAAGGCCCCCACCCTTCCTATCACGTTATAAGGCCCTGCCCTTTTTTCCATCCTGTGTAGGTCTGTTTTGGGGAGTGATCAGACATGGCTGATGGGGATTTTGACGAGGAGGAGGTGTGGTCTGTTGTAGGACATAAGGAGAAGAGGGAGAATGGGATCAGGAGTAAGAAAAGCAGTGATGCATCTACACCAAGGAGACTGACATATAGTTTCTCTAGGATAATCCCCAAGAGTGGTGGCACTGCCAATAACCCTGAGGTTAGAATCTTTAAACAATCTGCCCCTGTTAACATCCCTGACTGGTCAAGGATTTACAAGAAGGGCCTAAAGGCACCTGGGTATTTTGGTGATGATGACGATGGTTGTGGTGGTTATGGTCATGGTTTTGAGAGTGGTGGCCATAACAGTGTGAATGTGGATGATGGTGCTGATGATGATGAAGATGAAGATGATGATGATGGTGATAGAATACCTCCCCATGAATTGATATCCAAGAAGCTTGCAAGGAGCCATATCACATCCTCTTCTGTATATGAAGGTGCTGGAAGGACCCTAAAAGGGAGAGATCTCAGCAAGGTCAGGAATGCGGTTCTGACTAGTACTGGTTTTCTTGAATGAGGTTACACAACTTTTTTTTTTGAATTTTTCAAACCCATGTGAACAGTGGTGGTTCTTCTACCCTTTTTGTGGCTATTGATGTTGGGGTTCCGCTCAAAGTGTAATTGTTTTTTTTTTTTTACAGATGATACCAGAGTGTCAGGTGCCACTTTTTGAACCCTTTGGCTGCCTGAAGTTTTGTTTAGTTTGTGTTTTGTTTAGGTTTAGGGAGACAGGGATTATGTTATCTTTAAGGTCTATATGTCGCTGCCGTCATCTTGTTGCAGAAATGAAGGTTTTGTTATGAATATTTTTCTCCTTTCATCTTCTCTTTCCTTTTGTCTTCAAATGAAGCAGAAGCTATATTTTTGTTGTTTGGTTTGTACTTTACACTTTAGCAAATAACAGGTTTATTATGTGGAAACTAATTCAGAGAGTGGAATAGTTTCTATGTTTTCATCTCCCTCTCCGACCTACTCCTTTTTCTTCCCTTTTTTTCCCATTTCTTGTGTTGACTCCAAATGTCACGCAGTCTGTTCTGTGTTTTTGTGTCTTGCATATGATCCTCATATTTGATTCTGTCTCAAATGGGTACAAGCAAAATTATTTGTTTTTGCTAGAAAATATGAGAATACGAGCACAAGTTTGTATTTTCATGGCCAGGTTTAGGTATTCATGGATTTACTCTTGATTTACTCGTCCTTTTGTTTTAGGGGTGGGGGGCTGTTGTTGGGTTGATTTATGAGGCAGTGGCTGTATGCTTGTGCCTTTGAGTTGATCAATCAAACACCCATACCTGATGATCTTTGAGAGACTAAATGATGCTGCCGTTTTGTTGTGTGTATGCCTGGTTTCTTGGCTACTTTTCACCCCAGGAAATAGTTGAGTGAAACGTATATTTTTACAGTTGGTTTGCCACAATAAACTTCGAGAAATATTTGAGTGAAAGACTGATGAATTAAGAACTGTTAAACCATATTATTCTGCATAGTTTTTACCTGGCTTGCAGTGTTTGTATATATCAATCATACATCTGCTATCTCAGAGATGGTGAGACAGGGTAGTACAGTGAAAAGAGAAAAAAGACGAGGGAAAAGAAAATTGATTAGTGTTCCTGCATAAAAATGGCCTTCTTTTTCACCACAGTTCTCACCTTCAACCTCATTCCTTCTATGCTATCCATCCAATGCATTGATTGGCTAATGATTTTTTTTTTTTATAGGCAAGCTGGGGTTAGGCAGACCCCCACCAGATACACAATGATACCATTGGGATTCGAACTTGCAACGTCCCAACACAAGGTAACGTGCACTAGCTGCTCCTACCAGACAAGCGGAGCCGGCCCCCGTTGGTGATTGGCTAATAATTTCTTGATTCCACCATACCGGACAATTATTTGAAGCTTCCACCATCACACGTGATTTGTGGGTTCCATGCCAATCACAAGTGGATCTGCACCGTTCATTCAGATGCAGGATTGGAATAATCCTGCTTCCTCAAAAGCATAAAAGAGGCCATCCATAAAGACAAAAGAGTGGTACTGACGAATAGGGCACTTCTTGGAAGGCCCTATCCTGCATGCCAACTTTTCCAAAAAAAATCAAATGGTGTTAAATAAGTGGAAAAATTGGTTGGTGGGAGACACACTATCCATAGACTTGGATGCCCCTTCAACGAGGCGGAGTGAGTCTGTGTGCTTAAGAAAGAGCATCTTCAGTATTTCCCAAAGTCAATGGCCAAACAAATAGTTTTAAGAGATATGCTTCTCAGGTATTGCTGGGTGATAGAGCAGGAAAATCCAAATTTTCAACCAAGTATAAATTTAGATGATGTTCAAGATCTGTAATATCTTGGCTTTTCAACTTCTCTATTCATCATACCCGGAGTGCGCATCCCTTGCTACAAGATCAAAACCAAATTGAACCGGTGTTTTTTCCATGATAAATGAAAAACTGTTTCTAGTTAATTTAAACTTTAGATATTTAACATCATCTTGCAGCAGAACTAGTTAGGCAGCATTTGTATATACTGTCTGTTTATATTGTAAAAATCCATATTTGTTTGTACTTGAGAGTCCGATTCTTCCATGAAAATTTGCAGCTTCATAGCTTGTTAAAGTGAGCGGCAGAGTTTCACATTTACTGATTCTACACCAAAGCAATGTCAACCAGACTATGCATCCACCCTGAAGCGCTCTGCTCATTTGGTAGGGGCGACTTGTGAAAGTCAACAAGATGAAGGGATGTCACGAGTTAGAACTCATGAATGACATCCCTTGCTTCAATGTTTAAGCTATGTATATCCCCTAGTTGGCAAGGGAGATGAGTTTTTACACCAATGAGCTCGTGAGTGAGGTGGTTTTCCCCGATTATGTCAAGAGAGAGAGAGAGAGAGAGAGAGAGAGAGCCTATGCGTCAAAACCTGATCAATATTCCCTTGTCCAAGCTAAACCTTGATCTAACTTATGTGGGTTCAATGTGGATCCAATTCTAGAACCATATTCAGGATCTTTCTGTCCTATATGAAACCCATATAGGCCTTTCCCACTAAACCTGAGAGGTTCAGCCGAGTCTAGGACTGGTACTTGGCCTCTCTCTCTGAACAGGACCCGTATTTGGCTCTGCTTAGATTGTTCTATAACCCTAAGATTGGGTTATAATGTGTACCTAAGAAGCCAAGAAAGAGTCAAAATTCTTCGCTTTTACACTCCTAAGATTGGGTTATAGGTGTATCTGAGGAGCCAACAAAGAGTCAAAATGCTTCTCTAAGATTTCCTCTTTTTCTTCTTTCTGTGACAACTTTTTATTTGCAATTCAGGTTGTTTCTTACTTGACCACAGGCATTCCCTTACACCTTTTTAACAGTTTATTATCTGATATTGGATCCAACAAATCCTCTCCTCATGATGGAAAAAATTATAATATCCAAGCCTCAATTTTAAAGGATATATCTCCATTGAACTCTTTTGCCTTAATTGTAGCGAGCAACAGGTGATAAAAGTATTGCCTTGCCTCTCGTACCCTGTTAGTGGGATTATGACTTCATTCACCCTAATAATTGCATGTCCCTCCTTTAGGTGGAGCACACTATCTCCTTTATCTTTATAGAAGGATAAACAGGTGAATGCACATGCTCTGTTAGTGCTATCTTTGCCTTGGTTTTCAAGGTACTAAAGTTGTAGGTTGTCGTCCTTTATTACTGGTGAGGCGTCCAAACAATATATCCCTTCGCGTGTCAATTCCCCTGCTTTTCTGCCTTATAATTTCTTGCCAGATGGTAAGTATAAGGATAACCTTTAAAAATATTGATTGTGTTTTTTAATGGTTGGGGCACTTAAGCAGGGACGGGCCTAGAAACTTTTATTTGGGGTGGGGGCAAACATAAACAAAAAAAAAATTTCTTAGTGGGGGTCAGATTTTTTTTTTTGTTTTTGGGGGCGTGGGGGGCAGATTTTTTTTTTTACCTATGTTGAGAGCAGCCACATAGAGGCTCCAATATAAGTTTTAAATTCTTTGGTGGTGGGGGGAAGGGGGCAGTTCTAATGTAGGTCCCTCTGCAAGTAAGACACTTAAGTGGTCCAGTTCTTGGTGAGGATTTCTTGTAATCCAATATAATATTGATTTTGTTAACCTAAGGATTATGGTAACCCCATCATCTCTTGGTTCAGCTTTTTCACTTTGGAAGAAAAGAACATATTGATATGATAGTACAAGCATGGTTTTCAGGGTACAATAAGAGCAGCCACCGTGTGCCCGCTCATCTGGCTAGGGGCGGATGCAATTGTTTAAGGATTTGCAATTGTTAGAAAAACAAAGAGAAAGGAGGGAGAGAGATTAGGGTAAGAGGGGGCACAACACAAAGGAGAGAACTCATGTCCTTTTCGTGAAATGATAGCGCTTTATAATAATAGGGTCTCTTTAGATATCAAAAAATAAAAAGACAAGTATGTCCCTTCTTTATAGGGTATGTACATATTAACCTATTAAGTTGCTTTACATAACTCTATAATATACTATATTATATAGACTTTCAATACTCCCTTTCAAACTTGAAAGGTCGTAGAAGAATCGTTTTAAGTTTGAAAAGGAAATAACTGAAATGCACAAGAGAAAGACTTTTGTAAACACATTTGCAATATGATTTTTTAAGCTGACATTCTCCAAAGCTATAATCTCATCTTCATTAGTCCTTTTTGTATAATGACAATCTATTTAAATGTGCTTAGTGTACTCATGAAACTCTGAATTTTTTGTAATATGAATAGCACTCATATTGTCACAATTTTTCTTAGTTTTCTTTTCGCATAGAATTCTCAATTCCTTTAATAACCATCAAATCTAAAAATTCTCAGTCACAACTTGAGTCAGCACTCTGTATTCAGCTTTTGCAGTGGACAATGCAAATCTTTATTGTTTCTTACTTTTTTATGAGATCAAAGAGCTTTTAAAGAAAATACAAAATTTTGTAGTGGAAAGACAATCTCTAGTGGAGCCTTCAAAGTCTGCATCACAGAAGGCTCTCAACTCTTTGTTAGATGAAAACAAAAAAATTATGGTGTAGTACATAAAATCTCTGACATATTTGATGATCATGAGTACGGCTGCCAAGTGAACTGATATGAGAGCATTCATAAATTGACTCACTACATGAACTGCATGAGTTACATTTGGTATAGATATAGACGAGTATATAAGGCTCCCTACTAACTGCTTGTATACTACAAGATTCTCTAGTTCAACAACATCTGTTACTCTCATATTCAAGTTTGCCTCCATGGAGAATTTACTTGTTTGGAGTCATCTTTCAATCTTGCTTTCACAATCAAATTCGTAACATACTTGTGTTGGGACAAGTACAATCCCCTAGGGGAGTAGGCTAACTCAAGTCCAAGAAAATATTTCAAACGCCCCAAGTCTTTTATCTCAAACATATTGGCTAGTTTCTTTTTGGTCTCTTTAGTCTTCTTTATATCATCTTCAGTGAGAACCATATCATCTACATAAAGAAGCAATATACGTGTTGGAATATGAGGTTCGTAATAAAGCAAGAGTAGAAGGCTCTATTTGTGAGGCGTACACTTTAGAAGAGATTTCAAATTTCTCATCTATGTACTTCGAACCTCATATTCCAACATGTTACACATGCCCGCCCCGTAACGATGATGGAGAACAAGTAACTGTAGCTGACATGCTGTCGATATTTCAACCACTTAGGCATGCATTTGGTAGTTGCCGATCAAGGCTCTTGACAGATCGAGAGCAAGACGCAGCACACATCTATATTCTTTTTAATTGCTCAGCGATCGACCCATACATCGAGTAAGTATATGTAGATGCAACACAATTATAAATCCTTTTATGTTCTATACGTGGATACATGGCTCGATGATATAAGTATTTGTGGTTTACAGATGATTTGATCTGGAGTTGCAAAGAGAAGTTTCACATCTCACTGATGCAGAAGTACAAAAAGAACGTAAAACTAAGTTTGTGGAGTGGTTGAAACAGTTGGTAAAGAAGCTAACATAAATTTTGTACTTGTAAACAACACTAAGTTACTTAATTGGTCGTGATCACAATCATTGTTTATATCTGTGCGTAGGTCTTCCATGGTGATGTTAAAGATCAAGGAATATGTGATTTAGAGAATGGTCCGACCAAAGTTGTGCAATGCTACAACGGGTACATCGTAAATGGTTATCGATTCCATACAAAAGATTACTGTGTAAACAAATCAACGATGAATAGTGGCGTGTGTGTCAAGGGTAGCAACTACGGTGAATATGAACATGATTACTACGGTGTTATAGAGAAAATAATGGAGTTGACTTACTTAGGCATAAATAACAGGGTAACTTTATTCAAGTGTCATTGGTTTGATCCAACTGCAACAAAACTCGATAAAGCTTCATGCATTGTGGAGGTGAATCATAAATCCAGGTTTGGAACATATGAACCATTCATATTAGCCTCGCAAGCTCAACAAGTTTATTATACTTTATATCCGAGTATAAAAAAGTCAGATAGAAATGAATAGTGGGCAGTTTGCAAGGTGAAGTCCAAATTATACCCTGAGTATGATCAGTTACAGGAAGACAAGTTAGCTGAAGACAGTGATTACTATAAATCAGATGATATCTATGACTTCGCTTATGGTCACGATGTTGCGCATGATATGCATGTTATATCTCCATTGGCCGATGAAACATTAATAGAAGATTGTGATCCAAATGATATACCAAGTGGATGGGTAAACAATGAAGAAGAAGAATATGAAAGTCAAACAAGTGAAGAGGAAGAATTCTCAAGCTAGTGAGCAAAATCTTGTAATATAAACCTCTATTTGAATGCATTGCAATACTTGATGTGAATGATTTGAATTATTTGAATGTATTGTAATACTTGATGCGAATGAATGAGTTCTATTGTGATACTTGATGTGAATGATTTGAATTATTTGAATGTATTGAATTATTTGAATGCATTGTAATACTTGATGCGAATGAATGAGTTCTATTACAATGCTTGATGTGAATGATTTGAATGTATTGTAATACTTGATGTGAATGAATGAGTTCTATTGCAATACTTGATGTGAATGATGTGAATGATTTGAATGCATTGCAGTACCTAATATGAATGATTTTAATGCATTGCAATACTTGATGAATGATTTGAATTATTTGAATGTATTGTAATACTTGATGTGAATGATTTGAATTATTGGAATGTATTGTAATACTTGATGCAAATGATTTGAATGCACTGCAATGCTTGATGTGAATGATTTGAATGCATTGCAGTACCTGATATGAATGATTTGAATGCATTGCAATACTTGATGTGAATGACTTGAATGTATTGTAATACTTGATGTGAATGACTTGAATTATTGTAATACTTGATGTGAATGACTTGAATGTATTGTAATACTTGATGCAAATGAATGAGTTGTATTGTACTTGATGTGAATGCTTTGAATTATTTGAATGTATTGTAATACTTGTTGCGAATCATTTGAATGTATTGCAATACTTGATGCGAATGATTTGAATGTATTGTAATACTTGATGTAAATTATTTGAATGTATTGTATGACATATGTTATTTGTTAGAATATGGTTCGTGGAGGTTACAGTGGTCGCTCATTCAGTAGTAGCCAGGCCCAACCTTCATCTTCACGAGCTCCTGTGATAGGTATGTCATTTAAGTAATTGGATGCTTGATTAGTTGAAATGCGCATTCTGAGAATTTTTAACTTATTTTTTTACAGATGATGTTTCGCCTGTACACAACCCACCTACATCAGTTGATCACACAAGTCAGGAGCCAACACAGGAAGCAGAATCTTCTCAGTCTGGCACAAGAAGACTCATTCAAATAGTGTATATCGATAATCGACCGTAAGTATTTTGTTTCTAATTATTGCATATCTTATAAATATTTTATATTGATATTTACTGTGTACAAATTCATGTGCAGCACGAGGTTTGAGCCAAAACAAGTAGTACGTGAGATTAGGAATTCACTTCTTCCACATCTATCAGGATCAATCACTCAATGGAAAGAATATACAAAAGAGGTGATAGATAGATTGTGGTCCTCATTCACGGTATACAATTGTTTCTCATAGTTAATGTGTTCCCTATTTAAATTTGTTTTAGTCATGTCTACTAACTTTCTGAAAATATTTGTAGGCTTCAAATCGCTTCGCAACTACGGTAGAGAAAAATGATGCAAGGAAGGTGTGGCAGAATATGGCTGCCAATCGATTTGCAGACATGCTGCACAATATGAAGACTGCATAAAAAAAAAACATCTATCGTAATAGATGATCCACTACAGTGGAAGGGCCATGACCCTATTACTATCAAGAGAGATTATTGGGATGAAATGTGCGATAAGTGGGCAGGAGATGCATTTCAAAATCGCTCTGCGAAGGCTGCACAAAATCAAGCGAAAATGCCCGAAGCCCATCTACACACAGGTGGATCTAAGACATTTGAGAGTCACCTGAAGAAAATGGTAACTCATCAATATATAATATTAATTTTATAAGTATTATTGCAAACTTGTGAACTAAATCTTTTGTCCTTTAACTTCATAGGAAGCAAAAGAAGGAGGCATTGTATCAATTAAGGATGTGTTTGTTGAAACACATAAACGAAAGACCACATGAGTCTTCGTATCAGAGAAGGCGAGAACGACAACGGTATGTATTTATTTTATTAATAATCATTGCAATATGCAAGTTATCATAATGTTATCATTAATTATTAATGCATACTTTAAACATTATTTTGTAGGAGGCATATGAGCAACAGATGGTAGAGCGATAT
The DNA here is from genome assembly GCF_984573655.1 of Nuphar pumila. Lineage (NCBI taxonomy): Eukaryota > Viridiplantae > Streptophyta > Magnoliopsida > Nymphaeales > Nymphaeaceae > Nuphar > Nuphar pumila. The sequence goes on from NC_143254.1 coordinate 34,396,566, forward strand.
GGCGATGACGCTACTCAGCATCCATCATTTGATCCTGCAACATGGGTGACTGCAGCAGGTGAACCCAAAAAAGGTCGCGTGTTCGGGTTTGGAAGTAATATAAACACTTCACCAGTTATTGTTTCTTCCAGTTACAGCTCACAGACTTCTTTCGCCGACATAAGCTCCAAGCAGCAGCCTATTTTTTCGGTGAATATGTACGCCAGATCGTTAAGGACACATTGCGTGACTACTTTCATGAAACCGTCGTCGACGTTCTCCGAGCTGAGTTCAATAATTTTTTGCTGAACAAGGGAACTTCGATTGCAGGTCCCTCTCAGGTATGAAAGTTTCATGCAATATATTGCATGTCGTTAAATTTCATGTAACTTTGATTGCCTTAACATATTCAGTTTTTTTTACTGCCTTAGAACACATATGAGCATGCTATAATCATATATTGAGTTTTTTGACTGCCGTAGAACACATATGAGCATGCTAGAATCACATATACAACTTTTTAACTGCCTTAGAGCACATATGAGTATGGTAGAATCACATATAGAGTTTTTTTAAATGTGTTAGAACACATATCATTCATGATAGAATCACATATAAAGTTTTTTGCTTTGCCTGTCTTAGAGCACATATGAGCATGATAGAATCACATATAGAGTTTTTCTGACTGCCTTAGAACACATATGAGCATGCTATAATCACATATTCAAATTTTTGACTGCCTTAGCACACATATGAGCATGATCGAATCACATATATAGCTTTTTGCCTGCCTTAGAGCACATATGAGCATGGTAGAATCACATATAGAGTTTTTCTAGCTGCCTTAGAACACATATGAGCATGATATAATCGCATATAAAGTTTTTTTACTACCTTAGAACACATATCATTCATGATAGAATCACATATAGAGTTTTTTGCCTGCCTTAGAGCACATATGAGCATGATAGAATCATATATAAAGTTTTTTTACAGCCTTAGAACACATATGAGCACATGATAGAATCACATATAGTGTATAATTTATTTCAATATATTTTGTTTGTCAATACTAACTGTTCTTTTTTTGTGTAGGCTGCTAGCGATAATCAGCGTAGCGGAGCTGAAGGGACAGATCAAGGCAATGAACAAGAAGACACATAAAATCTTGGCGATGATTAGATTAATGTGTTGAAGAAGTTCTATTTTTTTTTTTCGAAATTGTAATTGTTGAATTGTAAATAATTAAACTTGTTAATTTTAAAGTGGAATGATTAATTGTTGTAGATTCCTTTTATATGAAATTTTATGTGTACTTTGTTTTTTATTTACAAGAAATATAAATTGTAGAGGAAATATAAATTGTACCGTTCTCGATATTTAATTTTCAAATAAATTTTTTTATTTTTTTTCCTTGTTAGCGACGGATTAGCGACGAATATATTCGTCGCTATACATACAATTTAGCGACGGCTTAGCGATGAATGTAAATTCGTCGCCAAGCCGAGGTCGCTGTTTAGTACCGGCAGATTTGCGACGAAATACGTCGTTCGTTATTCCGTAGCAATTAGCGACGGATTTATTTCGTCGCTAGTTAGCGTCGAAAAATTTGCGACGTAAGTTGTCCGTCGCCTCTTCATCGTTAATCCGTCGATAAGTCGGTTAGCAAAGGATTAGCAACAGAATGAGGTCGTCGCTAATCCACTGCTTTGTTGTGGTGAAACTTGAAAGGACGTAGAAGAATCATTTTAAGTTTGGAAAGGAAATGACTGAAATGCACAAGCGAAAGACTTTTGTAAACACATTTGCAATCTGATTTTTTGAGCTGAGATTCTCTAAAGCTATAATCTCATCTTCATTAACCCTTTTTGTATAATGACAATCTATTTCAATGTGCTTAGTGTACTCATGAAACTCTGAATTTTTTGTAATATGAATAGCACTCATATTGTCACAATTTTTCTTAGTTTTCTTTTCGCATATAATTCTCAATTCCTTTAATAACCATCAAATCTAAAAATTCTCAGTCACAACTTGCACTACAAGAAACCTGTGGATTAGCGATGACCTAAATTCGTCGCTAATCCGACGCTAAACTGTTTAGCGACGGATTAGCGTCGAATTAGCAACTGAAAACTTTCATCGCAAATTTTTCGACGCTAAGTAGTGCCAGAACTTATACGCCGCTAAGTCCGTCGCTAATTTGCGACAGATTAGCGATGGATATGATCCATCGCGAGTCCTTCGCTATTTTAAATTAGCGATGGATAATATTCGTCGCTAATCCGTTGTTAAATTTTTTAAAAAAAATTAAAAAAAAAATTGTTCGCTGCTGGCGCGTTCTCCGGCAAGGAGCAATTTTTTTTGCACAGAATCGGTGCGTTCTGGCAGGCTGCGACTCCGCGCGGATCCGGGGGGAACTCCTCTTCAAGTTCCAGGTCTGCCACGAGAACCAGCCGAAGAGCTTTACGGCAGGGGTGTGTTCCGGGGGGAGCTCCTCTCTTCAAGTTCCAGGTCTGCCACGAGAACCAGCCGAAGAGCTTCACAGCGGGGGCATTCAGCTTCAGCTGCGACTCCGCGCGGATCTTCACAAGCTGCAGGGGGAGGAGCAACGAGTACGGCATCTTCGCGACTCCGGCAGGCTCTTCGCGACTTCGGCAGGCTCCAGTGGCTCCCCAACAACAGCCACCTCTTCGTCGCCACTCTCTTCGACTCCGGCTGGCTGCAGTGGCTCCCCAACAGCAGCCTCCTCTTCATCGCCCCCTTGATGTCTCGGCTCCGGCGAAGCCACGACGGCTCCATCTACGACTTCTCATGGGGATTGACTCTTTGTGTGTGTCGTCAACGAGGCTTCTGGCGTCTTGAGAAGCGCCTCAACTGGGGATGGTTTAAATTGAATGGGGGGGAACTAAGGGCGGAAAAATTTTGAACGAAGGGAGGGAAAATTTCGTGCCTCAAGTGGGACGAAAATTAGCGAGGGAATTTTTCTGTCCCTAATCCATCGCTACTTAGCGACGGATTAGGGACGGAAAAATTCCCTCGCTAATTAACATTTTTTGTAGTGTTTTTGGTGACAAAAAAATGTTGTCGCTAATCCCTCGCTAATTAGCGACGACTTTAGCGACGAAGATATTTCCGTCGCTAATTTTGCAAATATTTCAAACGTTAGCGACAAATAGTTTTCCGTCGCTAATCCGTCGTGTTGAGTCATCACTCTGTATTCATCTTTTGCAGTGGACAATGCAAATCTTTATTGTTTCTTATTTTTTTATGAGATCAAAGAGCTTTCAAAGAAAATACAAAATTCTTTAGTGGAAAGACAATCTCTAGTGGAGCCTTCAAAGTCTGCATCACAGAAGGCGCTCAACTCTTTGTTAGATGAAAACAAAAACATTATGGTGTAGTACATAAAATCTCTGACATATTTGATGATCATGAGTACGGTTGCCAAGTGAACTGATCTGAGAGCATTCATAAATTGACTCACTACATGAACTGCATGAGTTATATTTGCTATAGATATAGACGAGTATATAAGGCTCCCTACTAACTACTTGTATACTACAAGATCCTCTAGTTCAACAACATTTGTTACTCTCATATTCAAGTTTGCCTCCATGGAGAATTTACTTGTTTGGAGTCATCTGTCAATCTTGCTTTCACAATCAAATCGGTAACATACTTGTGTTGGGACAAGTATAATCCCCAAGGTGAGTAGGCTAACTCAAGTCCAAGAAAATATTTCAAACGCCCCAAGTCTTTTATCTCGAACATATTGGCTAGTTTCTTTTTGGTCTCTTTAGTCTTCTTTATATCATCTCTAGTGAGAACCATATCATCTACATAGCAACGATTGTTAGCATTGTATGAATCATGATCATATAAGCGACAAAAGCAAAAGTTTCTGCCAAATCAATTTCAATATGCTAATTATACCACTTAGCTACCAATATAGCTTTATACATCTTTACTAACTGATCTGCCTTTGTCTTTTCCTTATACTCTCATTTATTGTCAATGACATTTTTCTTTGGAGGAGGCTTTATTAGTTCCCATGCTTGCATTCCTTCAAATGCATTTATTTTATCAACCATGGCTCTTTGTCACTCTTTCTTTTTTGTTGCCTCTACATAGAGATTGAGGCTCAACGCATGAATAGATTAGGGCTAAGAAAGTACAATGATGAGGAGCAAAGGACTCACAAGACACAAAACAAGACAAAAATACAAAAAGCCTAGAACTTTTACGTATATGAGAAGATATAAAAGAAAAAGAGGGTAACTCTAAATTTTGTTGTTTATGTCTCAGATCAATTGTCGTAGGAATGTGATCAAAATTGACTTCTTCACTTCCATGCTCTTTTAATTGATCAAAAAATAGAATTTCAATCACACCTTCATGTCTCCTTAAATAGGTTTGACCAAACATATCTTCTCTAACGAGAACTTACTCCCCTTGACTATCAATCCTCTCTCTCTCCCACCTTCTCTTTCTTAAAAAAAAAACAAAAATAACATGTCAGTCTCATTTTTTAATTTTTTTCCATATTGACTAATGTATAGCATATTCTCCTGAAAAACTACATGCCAGGATACTCACATTCTCTTTCCAATCGGATCATGACACTTGTATCTTTTTTTACTCTCGACAAAACTAAGAAAACAACATTTGACAACTTTAAGAGATAACTTGTCTCTGTATCTGCCATCTAGCAAAACAAAACATACACAATCAAACACCTTTAACATATCATAATTTGAAACTTTTTTATACAGAATCTGAAAAGGGGATATGCATTTAAGTACTCATGAGAACATACTATTTATTTGATAAATGCTTAGTTGAACTACATTTGGCCAAATTACTTTGAGCACCTCTCCTTCAAACAGAAAAGCTCTTGTAGTTTTCAAGATATGCTGATTTTCTCTCTCTGCTATACCATTTTTCTCAAGAGTGTAGGGACATGACTTTTGATGAACCACATTTTTCTTTTATAGAAATTTTTTAAACATGTAACTAATATATTCACCACTAGAGTCAATACATAGAGTTTTGATCTTAGCTGCAAATTGATTCTTAATCATGGCACAAAAACTCTTAAAGAATTCAAAAAAATTATTTTTATTTTTCATAAAATATATCTATGTAAACCTTATATAATCATTTATTAAAGTCACAAAATAAGATCATCTTTTTAACACAATAGGAGAAAGACTCCCATACATCTGAATGTACCAAATCAAAAAGACTTTTTATTCTCTATTCACTAGACTTAAATATCAAAGCCTGACTCTTAGCCAATCTACAACTTGCATAATCTTTGACATGAATTCACACAACTAGTTTGGATTTTTCAAAACTTTCAGAAGACACTAAACTTTGCAACCTAGAGCTGAAAATATGCCCTGGATTCTAGTGCCACAAAACCGACTCATTAAAAGTTGAAGCTTGATATTCGATTTGAACTTCCTCCTTCTCCCTCATATCAATCCAATTCAGATAGCACATGTCTTATTTCCTATGGTTAATCTCAAACTTCTTCCCAGACAACTAATCATATACAACATAACTAACAAAAAAGAAAATATTATAATTAAATTTGACCAATAGAAATAAGATTCATAGCAAGAGATGAAACGTGAACTTGAGAAAGATTGAATTTACTATTAAGGTAAGAGTCACAAGTAATAGATCATACTTTGTAGACAGACATAGAAGAACCACCTACTGTGAGAAATGTATCACTCTAGGGATGACAATTGGCTAAAACAAACTCACGAGGTGTGATATAGCATGAAACCCTATAGTTTATTAGCCAACCAGAGGAAGGACCTGAGATACTTGAGAAAGCAATACCAAAGGAGGAGGCAAGAGTGACAGAGGAAGAATGACCAACAACTGGATGAGCAAGAAGTTGTAATTGCTGAATTTTCTGCTGAACCTGCTCTAATCTCTAAAGCTACCCACTACTCACCACTTTACCACCAACTGATGAAGAACCACCTAACTGCTCATCCTTGAACATTACACCAACACTCTTAGTAGAAGCTGCATATGCACCACCCTTCTTTTTCTTAAAAATGAGACAATAACTCTTCATATGACCAAAGCTCTTGCAATAGTAACACTGAATATAGTTGAGGTCACATCTTCCACCAAATCTCATCTCCCCTTGTCCTCCAGTTCTACCACCACCTCTTCCACTCATTCTACCACCCATCTGCCTGGATGAAACCATGACATTATTCTCAAAAGAGAATGACCCAAGAGATTTTATCTTAGTCTCTTCTATAATTAATTGAGCAATGACTTGGGTTACAGATGGCAAGTGAGAATGATGTAAGATAGCACTCCTTGTCCTATCAAATTATAGTCTAAGAACCATGAAAAACTCAATAACTTTGTCAGTCTCCTTGTGATGATCAAGAATCCCTAAACAAGTTTGACATGAAGTGAAAGATACACACTTTCGTACACTTCTCACATTTCTTTTGTCCTTCCATCAGAGCAAGGGATTCCCAAGTTCTTTGCATATGATAGTAGAATTCTTTAATTGACTTGCTTTTCTGTCACATACTTCTCAACTCTTGAATGAGTTGATAATGTCTTGCTTAATTCTCTTGTTTATAGACTTGTCTGAGATATGTCCAAACTTATTTTGCCTCATAAAATTTTAAAATGTTCATGATAGTTCTCGATTCCATGAACCCAAGAATCTAAGCCTTAACTCTTGCATTATTCATGACTCATTAATCTATGAACTTATCAAAATCCTCATCAGAGGCTTTAGGTTTTACTTTAGAACCATCCAAATAGCCTCTCAACCCTTTTTCAACAACCACCACTTTCAAAAAATCAACCCAATATGCATAATTTAAATCCCTTCCTTCTCCATGATACCATAAATAGACAATAACACAAAAAAAACTAGAAGAAAACAAGTCAAAAGAGACACCAAAATCCAAATGAGAACCGCAAAGCACAAGAGCTGCTAAAACAAACCATATATAACACAAAACCCAGCAAAGAAGAGGCAGACGACACCTTCGAACCTCAAATCTAAGTTACCGCTAAATATAGTTACCCCAAAAACAATTCAAATCTCTTCTAAAACCCCAAAAACTTTTACCAAATCAATTTTCTCAACCACCTATACCAAAAACGACCTGAATGTGATCAATTTGAGTCCTCAAAACCCAAAAATCAAAACAAATCTATTAATTTTTCCAAATCTGGACCAAACTTTGCAAGAACTCCAGAAAATCTTGAAAAAACCATATAAAATCCAAATGAAGTGAGGTTTGCTCTAAATGTTGTCTAAAATCAGCCTCCAGTAACCCAAAGCAACAAACTCACCAAAACTGGCCAAACTGATTGTTATAAGATTACATTAGCAGTTGTCGATTCCAAGTCCTCATCTTCCTTTCAAATTTAACAGCATTCTCTCCCTGCTCATGTTAGAAAAGCAAAGAGAAAGGAGGGAGAGAGATTAGTGTTAGAAGAGGCACAACACAAAAGAGAGAACTCATGTTATTATTTTCATGAAATGAGAGCACTTTACAATAACAAGGGTGACCCCCTTTAAACATCAAAAGACAAAAAAACAAAAAGACTAGTATACCCTTTCTTATAGGGTATGTAAATATTACCCTATTAAGTTACTTTACATAACTCTATAATACACTATATTATATAAACTTTCAGTAACAATATCCCACATTAGAACCCCAACATGGGCACATATGGCTTTAGAGTTGAAGCAATAGACCTAGTGGAGTTGGAGGATCAGATGTAAAGCTCTGTTTGGGAGTAGGGTACTGAAAGAGTTGGGAGGGGCTCACAGTTACTTGATGTGGCAGGGTCCAAAAGGATTTGGACTATGTTTGGGAGAAGGGAGGTGTGAATATCACCGAGAATCAACGAACTCCAAATCTTAACAACTTCAAATTTCAACTCTTTTCATAAAGATGAGGTATTTGCAACTCCTTGAATCACAAAGATTCTAATGGGTCTTTGAATTTTCAACGTTCAATATTTTCACCACATTTACCTCAGTAAATCTCTTATTCACCACATCTCTTTCCCTCCTTTAAACCCAATCTACTTAGTTGTTGCAAAATAGGCTTTAGGAGTTACAAGCCTTGATCTTTGAAGGAGTTACTTATACTTCCAAACCATAGAGAGAATCCACAACTCTTTTGAAATCTATTTTCCTTGAAGTCCAGATTTTGTATTACCCTCCAGTCCTTGCAAATCCCTCCAACGCTGGTTCTCAAACAGAGCCTAATGTGATTGCACACTTTTATTATGCTGCTGTATCTAATCACCTTCCATCTTTTGAATACAACCTGTCAGCTGTGGAGCCCAAGCCATGATGAAGGGTGATCAGGTTAGTAGCCCAAGAAACGTATGCAATTACATTCCACCTGATCCTCCCTCCCTATTGAACAAGGGGGTACTTAGCGGACCAATTCTACAAACGCAACGATAAACATGAGTTCCTTTTAGCCATCCAAAAAATTGATGGTGTCTCTCCATTAAAAAAAAGGGTGCAGAACATTGCTGGTAATAAAAAAACATGACTTTTTAAAATTGTGTTTAATTTCTGAGGATCTCATAACTGAGAGTCTAATCTGGTATGTAGTTTACGTCAGATCCTTTATTCTTCAAACAGAGGATCTCAGATCCTCTAATCTAATATCTTCAAAAGCTCCAAAATTGGTGATTGTCTGGCCCAAAAAAAGGTGAGTCCAGCCAAAGAATGAGGAATATGAGATCCTAGGCTCCCAAATAACCTCCTATTTAAGATCCAAAGCAGTCAAACACAATCTCAAATAGTGGTAATGAGTGAACATCATGACATGATTCTACATGAGTAGCCACTTTTTCCATGGTGTCACCACTTCTATGGTTTGGAGCCAAACATGTAAAAGATAGTTGCAAATTTGGTTGTACACAAGGGCGTGCTGGTGTGTATGGCTCACTTATATCATCAATCCTTGTTTGTCGATTGGAACATTCATCTCCTTTCTTTTCTTTTCATTCTTCTTTTTCATTTTTGCAATAGTTCAACCCAAATAATCTATGGAAAATATGCTATGTAATGCCCCATCTTTTCATGGGCTTCTATCGGTTGCTTTTTTCCTTGAAAATTCTCAATTCTATCCGAGACACCATATATATATGGCATTCCCATCTTTTCATTCACTTTCTTACACTACGATTTGTTGTTGAATGTGATTGCATGCCATGACTATGAGAGCTTCAAACTCTGCCCCTCAAATTTTGTGATTGTGATAATTTCAAAGGCTGATACATTCTCCAAAAAAATGAATTTCAAAATGTCACCTGTTAGAAAAAATATCGCATTTTCCTCATATTGCAGGATGAAACCCTTTTTTATATTTTTATGTTCTCTCTCTCTCTCTCTCTCTCTCTCTCTCTCTCTCTCTCTCTCTATATATATATATATATATATATATATATATATATATATCATTATTTTTCCTGTATTTTGGACTATGGCACATTCAACCATAGTTGGTATTGGAAATTACAGGTGAAACATGGCAATTTGGTGAATTTCAACGCAAGCTGTAGGAACATGGGAATTCATGAACTCGGTTGTGTTCCATGTGATGTATCAGCAGACAGCCAGTAGTGACTTTGTTCTCAATCCCTGGTTAAGACTCAGAAGATCAATGCACATATCGCTTGTTCAGCAGTTTGATCAGGCATGTCAAGCTTAGGATTCTAGTGATCAGAACAATCTTAACTTGTGTCCCTTCATATCATGAAGTTTGGAAACAACAATTCAAACAATTTTGTTATAGAAATGACAGAATTTGGTTCTTCAAAACCTCTGAGCCTTCTTCAGAATGTTGTCATAAATCGTCATAAAAGATGGGCAACAGTTTTACCAATGTTCACACACACACACACACACGTCTCAGTTCTAGCCGCACAAATATTCCTAGGCCTTCCTTGGATAACAAAGGGTAAAACCAAGTTTGTGATAAACCTGGTTTTGGTCATGTTTTGATGACCAAAAACCAGTAAACTTGGTTTTTATTGGTCATCAAAATTCAAAAAATGAAAAAAATAAAAATGATTTTTGTCTTGCCATTTTTTCAGATAGACACTGGCCAGAAAATGGTTGAATGGACCGTCCTTACTGGACAGTTTCAGTCTGGCCATTTCTTGGCTAGTGGCTGGCTGGATAAGCAATTTTTTGGAAAAAAGAAACAAACCATCTTTAGATATTTTCTCGGCAGTCACTGATTGATAAATAACTGTCCCCATGGGTGGAACCAGAAATTTTAAATAGGAAACCCGGACATTATATATATATATAGAAAAGCAATGGACGGCCAGCACAAAAAAGTTAAAAAAAATGCTAACACGCACATTTTGCAACCGCCGCTAAAGGTCTCAGCAAATATGGGATCATTAGTGGTGGTAAAAAATGTGTCACTAAAGGTCTTAGCAGAAAAAAACAGGTTTTTGCCCTTTTTCGCACTTATTTTGTAGCCGTCCATCACGCCTTCAATGGACGGCCAGAGTGGTTGCGTAGGTAGCTGCACACCTCTAAGGGTTGCGCAGCTCTCTCTCTCTCTCTCTCTCTCTCTCTCTCTCTCTCTCTCTATATATATATATATATATATATATATATATATATATATATATATATATATATATATATATATATATATATATATATATATGTGTGTGTGTGTGTGAGAGAGAGAGAGAGAGAGTAATGCTAGGGTGCTCCCGTAGCACCTGCTCCCACATACTAGAAATCATAGTTGTAAGTAACATCTTTCCAATCAGACCTTCTACATGTATTCAATATATTTTATTTGATAGGAATCATGCTTTGGATCATATTTTTTGGACATAAAGATAATTTTTTTAATTCAAGAAATTTTGATGCAATGTAAGTTATTGATATTTAAAGGTCTTAAAAAAGCCTACATGTATGCTATAATTACATGATCCAAAACTTGTTTTCTACCAAATAATGCTTGTAGATCATAGCTATAGGGTCTGATCAACAAAAAAAGTTCAAAAAATTGAAAATCTAAGGTTCTATTAGGTGGGAGCATGTGCTCCAAGAGCACCCTATCATTACTATATATATATAGTAATATATTATCAAAATTACTTATTTGACCCGATGACACATGAATGCGAGATGTAGGATGAAGGACTAAATGACTAGGGATGGCAGTGGACCGGGGGAAAGCGGGCCCCCGCCCCGCCTCGCCCCGTTTGGACCGGGGATGGAGGGCATGAAACGGGGATGGAGGCGAGGATGAAGGTTAAAATTCATCCCCGTGCGGGGATGGAGGCGGGGATGGACTGGCACGTTCCCCCGCCCTGCCCCATCCCGGCCCCGCCCCATCCCCGCCCCCAACCCTTTATATTTTTCTCTTATTGTTTACTAACCCTAACTCCCTAAGTTCCTAACCCTGGAGCCACTAAGTCGGGTCGTCGCCTCTTCCCCTTCCCCATCTCATCTGCATTATCGTTGGAGCCGGGCCGTCGCCGACCACCGTTGGCCGGCACCATCTCTCCCTCCTTCCATCTCTGCCACTGCCGTGAGCCTCCTCTGTGGTGCCATCTCCTCCCTCTTTTCTATTTCCTTTCCCGCTTTGATGATTTAAACGCTCTGCGCGTTCGCCCTCTTTGCCCTATTGCAACTATTTCATTGAGCCCTTTTGAGAAGAAGTCAGACAAGGTTGATAATCTTTCAGAGCTTTCCAATCTTGTTGGTGATGGGTTCCAATGCTTATGAAGAATCCATTCTAGAGAAGCTTAAGAAGGTTTGCACTTTGAATTGATTTCTTTTTTTATTTTTGTTTACTGTGCTTTAGGATATCTTCTTTACTCAGCATCGAACTTTTGTCCCTTGCATCCATAGGCATTGTCTTGGTCAAATTGAAAACTGTTCTTTAATAGATTGGACGGGGATGGGGACGGGGGCGGGGCGGGGACGGGGACGAGGCGGGACGGGGATTAGAATGTTGAGACGGGGTGGGGGTGGAGGTCCAAAGTCTCCCCCGTCACGGGGGTGGACCGGGGATGAAGGTTACATTTTAGAGACGGGGCGGGGTGGAGACCTTGTCCCCTGCCCCACCCCGGTCCACTGCCATCCCTATAAATGACCAACAAGGAATTACTTTATTTTTTAACCAACAGAAGCTCCGCTTGTCTGGTAAGAGCAGCTAGGGAACGTCACCTTGTGTTGAGATGTTGCAGGTTCAAAACCGTATAACTGGACCCATATAACTTGTATGGTTCCAGGACCATATATGTTTCAAAATACTTGTTTTAAAATCCTTATCCCATCTTCCTGTAAAGATGGTACTAAGCTGGTAATTTTTTGGCTACTAGCTGGCCAGAAAATGGCTCGATCGAAGCTGGTAATCCTTATCCCACCTTCCTGTAAGGATCCTTGCCCTTATTAATGCGAGGGGTTTGATACTTATGGAAATGGAACCCTAGTGGTCAAGGCCCCTTCCACTGCAACAAACCCCTTGGGGTTGCCCTAGCCAGTTATTCCAGAAAAGAAAAAGGTACAGTTAAAATTTTTCTTTGAATTGTCAAGCTCAGGTAAAACTTAGCCAATTTCACATGGGGTGAAGAAAAAAGAGGAAGAAGACCAGAGCTGGATTATTTCATGACAAATGACTGGTGGCCATTTTTGCCATTTCATGCCTGTACATAGTACATGAACTTTCCAGTGATTGCATTATTGTTTATGATATTTGTACTAACAATAAATGTCATTATTGTACCTAGATAAGGACATTGTTCTCAACAATGCAGCACAATAATTCATTGAACATTAAGGCATCCATTCCTGCATACTTTGGATTCCATAAACTGAAATGGAGAACCATCCCATGGTAATTTGCATAGTCATGGCATACTTATAAGAGTACAATGGCATCAATTGCGTAGTGATTCAGTAGTTATAAGTCTGCAAGCACATCATCTCAACTGGGAACAAGTAGGGTTAGTAAACGAGCCAAATGAACCAAACATGTGGTGTTCAACCTCAACTTTTTTATTGTAGCGAGTTGAGTTGAGTCGAGCAGCTCGAGCTCAAGACAAGTTTGAGCTAAATGAGCTAAGCCGAGCTGTCTTTTTTTTACAAAAGGAAAATACATTGTTTTGAAGCCGGATATGATAGGCTTTGAACTCTAGACCTATAGAGTCACGCTCATCCTGACTCATTTACCAAAAAATGCATTGTTTCAAAGCTAAAAGCAATAGGATTTGAACTGCAAACCTATTGCTTGCAAGCCAAATACTTTAGAGTATCTAGTTTGCACTACATTGTATCTGTTACTACTTAATGAGTTTGCACAAGCCGAGCAGAGCCATTGTTTATCTTTGGCTTGTGCCCTAGGAGCAATATTGCTCATGAGCATATGGTTTGCATGCAGTTTCAAATCTACCATATTCCAGAGTCTGCAATGAGGGCTGGTGTATATCTAAGTTGCAACTCTCCACCAATCAATAAGCATATATATTTGAGGCCTTACTCAGGTTCATAAAGTGAACCCAATAAGAGATTCAGGCCATATTTGTGTTAGAAAAAGTTTCAAAATATAGTATATTTGTAAAGTTTTGGTGATTTATTGTTTTCCACCATAAGTGTTTTGAAAATGTTTAGTCTCATATTTAAGAAGAAGAATTTTTTCTGGTGGTTTAAATAGAATGTTTGTTCTTTATTTTTTACTTTTGTAAACCATGTGTGTTAAGGTGACTTGTGGACGTTGCTATACTTTGCGCAGGAACGGATGCATGTGTATGCGACAGGGTGCTTGAGGCGCAATGTGGCATTTTGATGGCGCACTTTGCACACTCGTAGCGACGCGAGGTGCAGTGGTTCACTTTGACCAAGTCATCTTTTGACTTTTCATTTTTTGAATGATTTGACCGTTTGAAAGACTTTAAAAATGCATTTATATAGCCACTACAAGAAAAATGCAGATTAGCAATAAACGTTATCCGTCGCTGATGATGTTTAGCAATGGATTCATGATAAATAGCGTCTGTCGCATATTCTTGGTCACTAATTAGTTACAAAACTGATCTGTCGCTAATTAGCGACAAACGTAATCCGATGCTAAATAAGCATGGATTTAGTTTTGCGACAAATACATATTCGTCGCTAGTTTAACGACGAATTACATTCCGTTGCAAAACCAAATATTAGCAACAGATATTATCCGTCAGTAATCCGTAGAAAAATTAAAAAAAAATTAAATTTTTTTTTAAATATAAATATTGAGAAAGTCGGTGATCAGACTTGGATAAGACAAATTTGTTTGATACTCTGCTAGAAACTTATCAGGTCCACCACCAAAAACTTGATATGACCCAGGTAATCAGACTTGGATATACATTCATATGCCACCTTAAAAAAAACCTTCAAATAAGGCAAGAGAATTGTTCAATAGTGAAATAAAAAGTATCACCTGGTACATTTTTTCTAATCCAACCTGATTTCCTTCAAAAGCATAGGTCTCTACTGGCAGCCTGCCAGGCGATAAATCAGTAATTTGAGTGACAAGAGGAAAAAAATTAGCAAAAGGAAAAGATAAGTTAGTAAAAGAAAAGGAAAACTATTTGCCACATCTCACAACAGCTGTAGTAAATATACTATTGAGACAAAATTCATGTGTATAGGTTGTTCACAAAATCTCCCAGAAGCTATATTCATGGAGGTATGATTGTTTAGTAACAACTGTCAAATCTGTTGCAATACACCAGCCCTTGGAACTTCAAAAATCAGACAACTGATTTTCAGAGGGTTCACAATTCACATCCTTCCATCTATATCAATACAATTTTATAGTGAAGATCCATTTAACAACTTATCATATTGTCTATAGACACACAGGATTAGGACTAAGTGATAAGAAGTGATGCCAGTGGCATTATTCTACACTAATAGCATATTATTTGAGAAGTGACCTGCTTGTGCAAGTACACATCCTTCCATCTATATCAATACAATTTTATAGTGAAGATCCATTTAACAACTTATCATATTGTCTATAGACACACAGGATTAGGACTAAGTGATAAGAAGTGATGACAGTGGCATTATTCTACACTAATAGCATATTATTTGAGAAGTGACCTGCTTGTGCAAGTACACATACTCACTTCAAGGTGCAAGGTTGTCATTAGGGACTTGCAATCTTTTTATAACTTAGGTTTGAAGCCCATTATGAATTTGGCAGTATATATATATATATATATATATATATATATATATATATATATATATATATATATATATATATATATATATATATATATATATATATATATATATATATATATATATATATATATATATATATATATATGCTATTAGAATATCTGACATTTTAGGCACAAAATTAAAAGAGTTGGTCCTAGTGATAATGAATTCATATGGCAGGTAAAACTCAATTCAGATATACACAAAAACATTTAGGGGAAAAAGAGGTGGCTCCCACAATTCTCGAAAATGCCAATACAATATTTCAAATGCTAATCCCAATTCCAGGGAAGAAGCTTCATAGCAGTCTATGACCAAGATTTCAAATGAAAACAACAACACTCAAATTTCAACATAATGATTTTGTCCCAACCCTATCCTTCAGAGGAAAAAAAACAAGGATTCCATGTTGTTGTACGAAAGTGAATAAACATAAATTGTACCTTGCCACTAACTGAAACAATGTCCCCCACTTTATGCTTTGATTCAAGGCTTTTAAGAAAGAACATACTTTTGTACATGACACTCATAGTGTTCAAGGTATAGGCTCGCGAAGTCGGTGAACGAACACAAATATTCTGACCACCATAGTACAAAGATGAGCTAAGAAAGAAGGGCTCTACTACATCTGAGAACAAAAAGAAAAAGAAAATTAAGAAAACAATAATGAACAAACATAGAATACATATTATAACAGAATATACAATCATTCAAAGACAATCCTTGAAAAGGTTAAACTATTAAAAGTATAAACATACAGATAGTGTCCCTTTGAAAGAAGAGCTAGAGCCCATGGGGAAAGATGGATATTTTCTAATCATTTACCTCCAACAAATAAGTGGTGCCTTGCAAAGAACAAGAAAAACAGATAAAAAAAATGGGTGCCTCCATGCCTGTAGTAACGTATACATAAGTGCATTCACACCCTACTGCAAATGCAGAGGAATTATTTTACATTAACCAATGCCATGTATGCAAATGTAGAGGAATACAATCTATCAGAAAAATAATCCCAAGCTTGTCTCCTAAGACAATCAAATATACTCAAATTGATCTGAAGATTCAAAAGAAACACGGTTGAAAATCTAATTGCCATATAAAAAAAGGCAGTTTAACCGGAGTCAATTAAGAGCATTGCAATTCTCCCCATCTATTAAAGGAAAAAAATCCACAAAAATTAGAGCAGCCTAAACACCATAAAGATAAACTCCTCACAGAGAGCGAGCGAGCGAGAGGGAGTCTGGTGAGGGGGTGGAAGGGCATCAGAACCGAGGCCATATCGACGTCGATGGCCCCAGCAAGCGGACAGAGTGGTTTGAGAGAGAGAGAGAGAGAGAGAGAGAGAGAGAGAGAGAGAGGAACCACTCATTGTTAGATTGGCGATGGTGGTCGAAATCCTTGATGTCGATGGTCGAAACCCCTTTCACTCAATAGTCTTGGAGCTTGGCGGTGGACTTCTTCTAGACGCTGAGGACTACGGTGTCGGTGCCGTGGATGCCCATCGCCGTGTTTCCCTTTCGGACGGCCTCCAATGCGTACTCCACCTGGAAGAGGTGTCGGTGATGGAGGTGTTGGGACCGGTGTTAGTGGTGGCTGACGATGGGGGACCGACTGTGGGTTTAAGAGAGAGAGAGAGAGAGAGAACTGAACAGGGTGAAATAGAGGTGTTGGGACAAGCGACAATGGTGGCCAATGATGGAGGCCGACGATGGTGGTGACCAGCATTGCGGGACCTCGGTTAAGGGTTTGGGAGAAACATGACTAGATGGAGGTATTGGGACTGGTGACAGTGGTGACCAATGATGGGAGACAGACGATGATGGTGGTCGGAGAGATAGGGCTGACGACAAGGATGGGGGTGGTTGGCGTTGGGAGACCACGGCTAAGAGGGAGAGACATCAGGGTGCCATCGTCGGCCTCTCGCAGTGGCCTCACAGCCCAACCACTGCACAGGGGTCGATCGATCGATCGAGAGAGAGAGAGAGAGAGAGAGAGAGAGAGAGAGAGAGAGAGAGAGAGAATTTCATGCCCCGGTTTAAATCGAAAAGTAGCGACGACTTAGCGATGAAGACATTCCGTCGCAAACATCACCGCAAATTGGCGACGGATTAGCGACAGCATTTTTTAATCGCTAATTTACGATGGAGTTTGCGACAAAAAGTTTTTGTTGCTAATTAGTGACGGATTTTGAGACGGAATTATTCCATCGCCAATTCCACAACTAATTCCAATTTTAGCGATGACTAGTTTTCTCTAGCTAATCCGTCGTAAATTTGTGACAGAAATAATTCGTCGCAAATTTTCATTGTTAATTAAGGTTTTTCTTGTAGTGAGCGTTT
Organism: Nuphar pumila; assembly: GCF_984573655.1. NCBI lineage: Eukaryota > Viridiplantae > Streptophyta > Magnoliopsida > Nymphaeales > Nymphaeaceae > Nuphar > Nuphar pumila. The sequence continues at coordinate 34,414,173 of NC_143254.1, forward strand.
ATAGGGAATTGTGACTGTTGAATGGCTTTGGAGGTCCTTGATCTTTAGTCAAAGGTGGGTGACTGTTCAAGGTCATTTTCATCCAAAATTCAAACCATTGAATTTATGGCCGTAAATTTCATTTATCACAAAAACGTCTTATCCTTCCGAAAGTCTTTAAATTTTTCCATTTTTCTTCTTTTGGATTGTCAAATTTTTCTGAATTTTTAAGCTTTCTCTTTCCATTCTTTTGTTCTCGATTTGGCTTCCCAAGTTCAAGTGTGGAAGATGTCACGTGATCAATGACTCTCTTGAAGTTCAATCTTAGTTGTATCCTGGGAACTCAGTCGTAACCAACCCTTTTCGCATCCATGAAATTCTAGAATTTGGGCGATTAAAGTTCTAAAGATAGTGATTTTAAGAACGTGCCTCTAGGCTTGGAATCTCGTTTTTCCTAAATCCTGTTTCAGTCACCAATTGTTCCAACAATTTGTCGATCTTCAATAAGCTTGAATTCATTTTAAATATAAGAAGGGTTTTATCCAACTATTATGTGGTTTACTATCACTAAAATAAAGGCTCGGCCTTTACAAATGTACCATTTCCAAAAAATTCCTTATTTTGTCATAAGTTGCATATGGCTAATATAGTTTGTGCATTAGCTATAATTAATTTTCTTGCTTTTAAACAATGTCTTTACATAAATGGGATTATATCAATTCTGCCTATATGTCATGGTGCAAACTCAGGGAGATATCCTTTCACTCAGTTGGTGTTGAGATGTGCCTTTACTTGGTTGGAATTATGACACATAATATGACACGCGACAATAGCATATAAACTCATTTTAAAACGGGAGATTGTGTTTTTTCATTTTTCATATTTTTTTTCTTTGCAAAGAGCAAGGAAAATCCCTCCATTACCAAGTGTACATTGGCATGCCTCCGTTGGTAAAATCCTTGAGGTCCCCCTTGTACACATGGAAAGTTTATCCAATGGATGCCCCTATAGTGTTCAATCTTGATTCAATTTTTTTGGGTAGATGAAATAAAGAAATATGATGATGTGTTAAGCGATTTAGGACATGGCAGATTAGAGTAGCCATGGCCGGTTTGGATAGATAAAGCCCATGCCAAGAATCAATTTGAGAGCTTTTTTTTCCTCAATGGCCACCCACAATCTTTGCCAAGGACGTTTTTGCAGGATTTTTAAACCCACAAATTTATTTTCGCTGATTCTGAGACCCGATACAAATTCGAAAGCTTTCAGAAGCAGCCAATCCAATTTTTTGCTATTTGAGCAGAGTTTGCAGAACAAAAAAGGACTACATCATTCTCCATATTGGAGAAGCAATAAATTCCCAAGATCATCAACGAGAATATGATCAATGAACCCAACACCTATGGCCTTATTGAAAATTGCATTCAGGACCTCACCTGCATTAATGTTGAAAATTGCCCAAGGGCCCGCACTCCATTAACCGAGAGTACCATTTGAGCTGTGAAAACTAACTCGTAATCCAATTAATGGGGATGGTTGGAATAATCAAATCTCTCAAGCATTGATGAAGAAATTCCCAAGTAACTGTGTCAAATGCTTTAAAAATGACAAGTTTCAATAGAAATAAAGGCTTATTTGCCTCCATAGTGACAAACATCGCGAGATTTATGAAAATCTCGCGATAATATCGTGAGAAATCGCATGAAAGTTTAAAACAGCAATTTCTTGCGAGATTTTTAAAAATATTGTGAGATTTATGAAAAAAACATAAATACCATGATTTAAACGTGATATTTATGTTTTAAAGGGCTATTTATCGTGAAAAAATCATGTATTTTTATTTTTAAATAATTTTTAGTAATATTTTCTTATAAAAATATTTTTTTTATTTTTAAATTAATTTTTTTATTGCCGAAAAAATGCAAGATTTATGATTTTTTTTTTTATTTCTCACAAGTTTTTTGAAAAACGACAAATTGCAGATAAAAATGTTTGTCACTATGCTTGCCTGCACCAAAGAGTGAACACTTTCGTTGGCCATAAGCACACTATCATGAAGTATCCGACCTTTTAGGAAAGCTGATTAGCCTGGGACTCGTATTAAGTAGAGAAATGAGCCTATATCCGGATATATTTTCGACATTCAACTCCTTTGGAATAATCAGAAAACTAGGCATGTTACCTATCCCTTTAAACAAAAATTACTACAATACGCAATTTTATCACAAAAATTACCTTAATTAGTACCCTCAAAGAGTTTATCCTAATAAACTAACTCAACCACTAAAAATCTGCTAAATTCGCCTGACTTAACCCAAATTTGTTGTTCTAATCCAACTCAGCCCCAACCTAAGTTCCTATGCAAATGAAGAACCAGTTGAGTTTATTCATGTCAAGGTTTTTCATATGATTTAAACTAGCATGCAGAGGTTTTTTAGCCAATGGTAGGGAGTCGGAACAGTTGCGCCAATATATAGTTACTTCCCTATATAATAGGTGCAGCAAGTTTCCAATCTGAAACCGTCCCTTCTGCAACCTTGTTTCTGAAGTTTGTTATACTTATCCCTTGTGGACAGAAATGGAGAGATCTGTCCACTCCCTTTATTGTTCTTTTAAAAATCTTTTGAAAATCTTAAACTTGCTCCAATTTGAAATATGTTGGGACACATACGTACCAGGTGGTGCCATTAATCTTCCTTCATTATTGAGTTTGATTGAGCCTGGACTTTTTTTTTTCATGTCATGTACCACAAAGTGGTGATGTGTAAAATAAGACCATAGTTGCTCAAATGTGAAAAAACACAAAATAATGCAAGCAGTTAGAAATCTGAGATAAGAATATGTCAAAAAAGCACTTGGAAATTCGAACTTGAATAACACGTGAACCTGAAAATTTTGAAGTGTTCAAATTAAGAATATAAAAATTCTTAAATTTGAGCGAACATTCTCTTCATCAAAATTGGGATGTCTACCCCTAAGTTTCACGCATGACATGAGGCAATTGTTAAGTCGTGTGAGACAAATAAAAGAGTGCAATTATTTAATCCCAAATACTTACCCCCCTCTCTCTAGCTTAATAGTTACTTACCTTCATTAGTAGAAAATATTTTTCAATCAATATTTATAGAAAATAACTATACTATCCCTAAAAATAATGGTATTTATTAGTGTGTAACAAAAGTTATCGCAATATTCCTCCCATACACGCCAACTTAATGTTGGTTTACTTTTTGACCATTTGTGATGCTTTTACCCTTCTGTTGAACACTATATATATATATATATATAAACTTTTTCTCACATTGCATTATTTAGTTTGCATCCTGAAACTGATAACATTTGAGATTATGCAGGATTATACATGAAAGATCTTATTTTGGCTCTCTTCCACCTTATGTCTCCTCTCCCTAGGGGGCATTCCTCTATTGGTAGTTTTTTCATAAAACTCTATCTATTCTAGTGTGAATGGCAAGCATACCTATATTTTTTTGGTTTCAAGAGTCGATACACAAAGAATTAGAGTCATTTCTTCAATTCACTATCTACTTCTTAGTTTATAGCTTTTGTGGTAGCTTCATCAATAATACTTAACAAATAAAAAGTTTGCTCGAGAAAACTATCTAATTCTCTAGAAAGGATCAGTTGAAACCCCCAATTAAATTGTTTTTGCGAGACTAACACACACACACACACACACACACACACACACATATATATATATATATATAGGAAAAACATAGAGTGGTTTGGTACCACCTTAATATGGTGGTACCAAACCCATATCTGTTGGATTTTCTATGATACAATGACTAGTGTTGGTTTTGAAAAGCAACAATCCAGTATAGCCTTACAAAATTCATTGTGGATGCAGAGGAGTCCAATCTGGACATCCTTTATGGCTTGACTTGTTTTTTGGGAAACAACCATTCACTTTAAAGCTCTCTCTCTCTCTCTCTCTCTCTCTCTCTCTCTCTCTCTCTCTCTCTCTCTCTCTCTCTTCTAACAACCATGTTTATGGGTTATATTATATAAAAAGTGACCATACTGTCCTTATAAAATTGCATGATTTTCAAAATGCCTCACAATTTCTCGAAATCCTCTCCATATCAAAATTTTCAATTCTTAATTTTTTAAGACATGTTTACCCTTCACACAAGCAAACTTGCTGATGTTCACGCAATAGATATGCACGTCCTCCGAAGGTCACTTCTTAATAAAAAAAAGATTTGCATAAACATTTTGCAAACATAATGAAAACCACATAAAGTATTTGCGAGCATAGATAACTTGAATCCCAACATAATATATTTACATATGAAACATGCAGGTCTTCTTAGATTTGCAAGCCCGATGCAAACATTTTGGAATTTAAAAGTTCAATCTCCGCAGGTTCGTTTCATACATTTGCGGCAGCCCGAACATTCACACATATGTCTTGCGAACATCATTTAAATAAAAACTCACTTAAAGTCAGGATATACATCCATAAATGTGTGTTGCGAATGTTCCTAACTTCACATGTTTTATAATTTGAGCTTGACAGGTTCATGTCACACATTTGTGAACGTCATGACCTTCACGCAAATATCATGCGAACCTCCTTTTACTAGAAACCCGCGTAAAGTCTAGACATATGTTCACAAATATGTGTTGTGAATGTTCTTACCTTCACATATTTTTTTATTTTAGGTTTGCGTCACATATTTGCGGATGTCACGACCTTTGCACAAATATCATGTGAACCTCATTTAACTAAAATCACATAAAGTCTAGACATATTCTACAAATGTGTGTTTGACATTCACAAATATGTATTGTGAACCTCTTGTTAATGCAATGCTAATTTATTTTAAAATATGAATGTTCTTCGCTTCACATGCTTTTTTATTCATATATAAAGTCATTGAGAGTTCTTTTTTTATTTTTTTGTTTCTCGCTAGAACCTTAGCCTTTTTGTTATTAGAACTCTAACCCCTTTTCCTATCCCCTTGTGGTGATTCTTGGGCATTTCATCTTGCAACATTCAGACGAGGTAGCAAGTTGTGCAACCTTTTCCATCTTTCAACCCCCAAAAACTTAGAACAAAAAGTGTGTTTCATATGTTTTCTTATTGAATTAAGGTTTTTTATTTTATATATATTTGTTGGCCTTGTAATATTTGTGTTTGGTTATTGTCATTGATGATTTTTGTTTGTTTGCTTGTGTTTTATTTAATATTTGACACCAAATTGTGTATTTATTGTTGTTTTATTTTGGCGTAATGAGGTTAGAGTTGACTGTGCACAAACATTCAATTGGGGGTAAGAGTTGAACTGACTGATTTTCAAAATGAGACAACAACCGTAGTTGTGTTAATTGAATGTAAGAAGGCTATATGAATGGCCTTATGTTAATGTTATTTCATTTGATGCATGATATATTGTGTTGTTAGTGTAGGCAGTTAATGATGACCTTAAAAAGGGTTAAAGTACACTACTGTCTCATTGATGACCCTCTTTTAAGATCTATAATGGTGTAAAAAAAATAGCAGCTTTAAAAAATTTATAGCTTTGATGTCTCATAAAATCAAATATGTCGAAGAGTATTTGAGCTTCCAGTATAGTTATTTTATAAACATAGAAAGACATAAATAACTAAACTTGTTCTAGATAATAATGTTTTAGATTCTATGTTGCATAGTAGTGATGTTTACTTAATTGTTTTCATCATACTATATAATAAAGTTAAACAAGAAGCAGTTGAAAGTAATCTTCAAGTAGCAATTGATGAACAAAACAATTATCAAAGAAGCACTGATGAGAAACATAAAGAGAATATGCATTTATATCATGCAATATCTATTGAATGCAATCATGAGGCGAACATCCAACTCTCTCAAGTAGTTGGGAGTATGGATGTTCATATCATGCATGTGAAGGGCATGCGGTTACATCAACCAATTAGGGATATAGTTGTTGTACGTGCAGACAATGAATAACTTGCAGAAATAATTAATGTTGTATATGATCAAAGAATGTGGGCAGTGAAAGTGCAAGTACATCAGCAAACTAGTTTGATTAATGTTCACAGCAATCATGCGGATAACATCTAGCCTTCTAAGGCAAATGACATAACGAGGTAAAAGTTGTTGGAATATGTAATCTATGTGTGAGATGTAGGTCTTATGATGTAGGTGCTGTTATTTTTATGGTTAATCATGAAATTTAGAAAAGCAAGAATGATGTATCCATGCAATCAAATAAAGAGAAAAATATGATGTCTTGTGGTTTAGTTTATGCATACGAACAACCAATTAGTAATAGCAGTGGTCATGTAGACAATGAAGAATTGAATGATGATGATGATCATTATACCTTATTGAATGAGGAGGACTCTTAACCGATAGGTGAGGACCAAGGGACAAATGACATTAGACAATTAATGTTGGATGCAAATGATGAAAAAATGACAATTAAAAAGTTGAACCTCTGGTATGTTGTGTAAACTATATGAGCATTTATTAGTTAGTAAAATTGTTTTTTTCTAATAATGAGACGTAGTTAAATAGGTTCTCGTTGAGTGAATTCTCGTACAATGAAGAGCAAATAAAAATCATTGAAGCGAAAACATCTATAATGATTGACGAGTTGTGTGATATTAGCCTCACCTATTGTCTGTACTATATTCTTATTTTTATTGTTTGGATTTGGATTTACCCTCATAGGAATTGGATATGCTTGTCCAAATTGGGTGTATATGGAATTTGGGGATTAGATGAAGGGTAATTCAGTAAATAGAGTTAGAAAAGGGATTTCTAGGAGATTCCAAGTGTCAAGAGAAAATTAGTACTTTAGATAGGTAAAATGCTCTATAAAAGGCATAATAGTCAATTAGCGAAGATACATGCCCTTCAAGGGCAAATTAGCCTTTTTCTTGAGCATCAACCTGTGTGTAATGTTTTCCCCTCATTACTATAAAATGACTTGCATGGGGTTAAGTATGGATATGCAATTAGATTTCGATTGAAAGGGTATATTTCTTTTTGTCCTACTATCTCCTTAATAGGATTGGTCTCCTTCTTAGGAAGGAGAAGGATCCTTGCTTCTTCAAGACGAGGATTCCATTTTCATTATCCTCAATCACCTTAGACATCTTCCTTCTGTCCAAGTTCACACACTTCCTTTACCACTTTCTAAAACCAAATCCCAAGAACTCTATCCCCCTTCCAAAAGCTTCTCCCTAAATACAACACCTTATCACCTCTCTTTCCTCCTCACATAAGCTCCCTCTCACTCACGCCTAAGGCCTCCCATTCCTTCATTTCTTATTTCCTACCCTCCTTCACTCTTACCATTTCCTTTCCCCACACGGACCAATTCATGTGAACCTCACCTCCCTATCTTTCCCAAGCCTTTCTTCTCACCTCTCATATCCCCTAAAACCCATACCAACATCTCATTTTCCTCTATTCGAGCATGTTGACCTTCATCTCTCCCTCTTCTTCTTTCTTTCACATATATATATGAGTTGTTGCATGCATCAACTACACATTCCCAAAATGATTGTCTCCATCGACCTTCAATTGTGTTGCTGCTATCCCAAGGGCGTAGCTAGGATTCATGTGAGGGGGGGGGGGGGGCAAACAGGGGTGTAACAAAAAAAATTTGTGTGATAGTCGGGGGTTCGGGGGCAACGTCCCCGAAAAAAAATTGAGATAAAATAAAAAATGGCTACAATTATTAATAAAAATCTATTTCATATGGACGAATCAAACTATTTGCTGCAGTCAGGGCTGGGCTAGGACTGGGTTGGGCTACAAAAATGGATAAAAATCTATTTCATATGGAATCAGGGCTGGACTAGGGTTGGGCTAGGACTGGGCTTTTTTTTAAAAAAAAAATTTAACTGTTTCGGGAGGCAGGACTAGGCTACAACCCAGTCCTGCCCCCCCCCCCCCCCCCCCCAGCTACGCCTTTGTGCTATCCCACTCGTGCACTGCAACTGTTTCAGGAGCCTGTACTATTATGTAATGAAAAACTTAATGACCAAGAATATTTTCAATGTCTAACAACAAACTCAAATTATGAAGATATTGTTGTTAGCCAAAGGTTTAATAATTTAAAACATTGTCATGAATTGTTGAAAGATCGTGTGATCAAGAATAACTATAAAACAAAAATCTTGAAGAACTGTAGTGATATAGTGATTGTTGTATGCATAATAACGAACCTGCAAACTATGGTTGATTTTTTCTGAAAGATCTATTGCACAAAAGTGCGCAAAACATTCTTTCAAGTAAAAATGTACGAAAGAGAATATATATGTGGTGCTTCATTGAGAAACTTTTGAGCGAAAAAGTCTCTTTTGCATGGACTGCATGTATTATTCATAAACTTCTACATGATAACCCAAAAATGACTCCAAAAAAAATTATGAATGACAACAGTCGTGAGAAAGGTGTGGAGATTAGTTACAAACAAGCATGACATGGACGAGGACATACAAAGAAAATGTTATATAGTACATATGAAGAGTCCTTCAAGATGCTTTCTACCTATTTGGATGGTTTGATGAACACAAACCCAAGAATTCTAAGAACCATTGAGACTAATAAAAAATATTGATTTAAGTATCTTTTATTATCTTTTTGTTCATATATTGATGACTTTTTAAAAGAGACGCTTTTAGTTGTTAAAGTAGATGACACATTCCTAAAAGAAAAATATATGGGTATATTGTTATCGGCATATAGTATTGATTATTCTAGTGAGATGTTTTGGGTAGTGTTTACAACTACAAATAAGATGATCAAGAAGTCATGTGTATGGTTTCTGGAGTGTTTAAAGCAAGAACTCATATGCTATGATGAGTTTATAAAGAGAAGACAATTGACAATTATCTTATATAAGCACCTAGGGCTCTTATATGGTGTCTCTCACATATGACTAATTGCCATGTTAGCTATTGCATAAAGCACTTGACAAAGATCTTTGCTAAAAAAATTGGTGCACCACTCAGTGCAGTTTAGTGGAGCATAGTTTAAGCATTCCCACAGCAGTTGACATATTTTTTTAAAAAAACTGTGAGCAAAATCAAGCTGCATATGATTATATTGTCACCATTGTGAAACCAATGTTTTGGGCTACATCTTACTTTTAAAAAAAACATATGGGTATTTAACATCTAATATATCTGAGACTTCAATTCATGATTTTTCTCCATACGTGACAAGCTCCTAGTACCTTTTTTTAAGAAACTTTGTATTATGTTGATGACAATATTTGAAAAAA